>NC_137022.1:20042766-20176184 GCF_032717465.1 Coenobita brevimanus | reverse complement strand
ACCTCACAACCACCCTCACCTCAACCACAGTGACATCACTACTACCACCAGACTGATACGACCAAATATACCATCACCACCACCACTACCAAAAAATGATGACATAACTACCACCGCACTGCCAGCACCACCACCACTGTCATCACCATCACTGATAATCACCACTTCACATACTGACATCATCACTAGACTGACTTTACCACTGTATACAACCACACTAAACCCCACAAAGCACACACACATCAACACCACACTGACACCATCGCCACATCATCATCATCACCAGCACCACCACCACCACCACCACCACCGCCAACCCCACCACGTCTGACACCGACCTTCCACCATTCCAGCACATCGACATCACCACTGCCATTTCACCAAACTGACATCACTTCCACCACTAATTACCCTGCCAACATCACACTGAAACACGCACCACCCGAATTCCTTACCGACATCACCACAAGCACCCCCACAAGTGACATCACTACGTCGTCACCACTCCTGATGACACTTCACCATCACTCTGACACCATCAGCAATCACACACCAACATCACCAACGTAGTCATCACCATTTATAAGATCACATCCAGCACCAACATACTGGTAGTATCCTCTGATCTTAACCATATCCTAAATCAATCCCTGCATCATCTTTAAACATACTTGGAGGTTCATTCTCTCGGGACTTATCTTGGAAAGATCTATATTACTAGCTCTTGTAAAATCTGCTTCCAAGAGATTGGGTGTGCTAAGCCGATCTCCGTACCGTCTTTACTCCTGCACAATTGTTGACTTTATACACGGGTTTTATTCGCCCTGTACTGTGTAGAGTACAACTCTCATGTGTGGGTAGGCTCCTCCACATACAGCTCTTCTCAACAAAGTGGAGTCAAAGGCTGCGTCCCATTAACTCTCTTCACTCTTACCGGTTCCCTTCAACTTCTGTCTCTTCGCCGCACTATTGCATCTTTATCTCTTTTCTGTCCATGCTGCTTCAATGGTCACTGCTTTTCTGAACTGACTGTCTTGCATCCCTCCATCACTAAGTGGGCGCGTAGCACCAGTTCTAGCAACGAAACTCTCATACCTTTTCTGCCTCCAACTCTCAAATACAAGAGTTAACCGTTACTCCCAGTCCTTCATGTATGCAACAGTTCAAATCTGGAACTGTCTCCCTCTGTATATCCTACTGCCTACACGACCGCCAGTCTCTCACACGCAGGTGTGTCCAGTACCATCTCTAAGTTAGCGGACTTCCTTGAATTTGGCTCTCTGGTTATTTTCTTTTCTGGTTTTGCTTGAGGGCTTCTGGCCTTTTGTTCCTTCTTCCTTGCACAGAGAGAATCATCATCACCACACTAACACCATCCCTGCCATAAATTCATAATCACACCTACGAGTATATCACGACAACCACGGCGCCTAATAGTCACTATGAAATCACAGAAAGACCATTGCAAAAAGACCACCAACATATATATATATATATATATATATATATATATATATATATATAGTATATATATGTGTGTGTGTGTGTGTGTGTGTGTGTGTGTGTGTGTGTGTGTGTGTGTGAGCTTCTCGCTACAGTGATTTGTTTTACTTTAGGATATTACTACCTTAAAACGGATCTAGTCACCCTAGGAAATAATTTTTGCTGAACAGGAGGGTGATATATAGCCTTAATAAAGCCCTGTAGGTTATGACTTACTTTCATCGTTCAAACGTTGCAAAAAATAAAATATAAAAATCCCCATCATCAGAGCGTGAAGTTAATTCATTCACTACAATGGCTTCTATTTTCTTATCATATATAGAGTCTTGATCACCTTACCAAAAGTACCTTAGGGTAGACTTCTTAGAACTGGATAGGATGTATACAAGCTTCATTACACTCTTCAGTATGCTAAAGAGTTCTCCGATAGGCATCTGGAGAATTTAAGCCCATGATGTTGACGTACTCGGGCTGAACAAGGAGTCAGTTCTTATGTTCGACCAATTTCTGCCATTTTTTCTTACTCTTGGTTGAATTCCTCTCCTAACTTCTAACGATGGTAAAATATGTACACCTTTCCAATACTAAGTACTAGAAATGTCAGCTATTATCCTGTATACTGAACCCACCGTTATCACGTGTACTGGTAGTAAGCAAACTTTGGTTTTACTGAATCAGACTATTTTCAGCATGTATTCAGTAAAGAGTGTATAAGTCCAACTTAGCACACTGTTTACTCGCCCTGATAGTTGAGTTACAATATCAATCTTGGCAAAAAGTCCACTCGCATCCCTCACAACGACAATGATGAGGTCATGGCTACCAGCTGGCGATAAGGCAGGACACGACCCTCACGGTGTCTCGGGTAGGGTAGCAACGATTAAAGTCTGACAGCACACCATTTGGCTCTGGAAATGAAATAGTAAAGGGAGTGGCATGTGCTGCCTTTAACAGATGTAGCAAGGGAAACACTTTTATGAGGAGAGATGATGTGAGAGAAGTACTGTATGTGTACAGAAAAGCAAGCCATATATAGAAACGGTAGGTGGAACTGGGAATGATAAGGTGGAGAGGCTGAATGGGAGAGTTAATACAGTTTGAGCAAAGGATGAGAATAGTCGATAGGATGACGAGGAGTTTGGGAGAGGCAGCAGACTAATAAGACAAAAGAGAAAAAGACAATCAGTATTTACCGAAATAAAAGCCAATGGGTGGAAGAGCAATAACTTTGAAGCTAATTTTTATATGCACTCCGTCAATGTGTAACGTTGTAGTATCAGATTTTAGGATGAAGCTAGACCAATGGAAAGTAAGAGTAAGTGCACGCCTAGTGACTCAGCAGAGGGAAAATGCTAATGTACGCATACCAGGAATTAGTTGCCTGAGTGAAATTTTGCTAATGTAGGAAACGGAGTGTATTAACAGACTGGATTTAAGAGGTTTGTAGACTAGCCTGGACACAAGGGAAAGCTGCCGTTTACCGGGAAAAGATGAGAGAAGAAAATATGGGAACCCCTTAGGGATGTGTGCTACCTCAGTGAAAAGCAGAAAAGATATATGGTAGAATGCTGACTGAGAGTAAGAAGATAGGATAATAATGGAAAAGTTAGTACATGACTTGGACAAAGGAAGGTTCAAGATGGGTAGGCGATGTGCATCGTGTGTTCTATCAAATATTTGCACAAAAATGTCAGTCTGATAAATTTCGGTTAATAGACAGAGACTTGTTTGTATGCATTAAATGGAGGTGGAGATGTTGATCGGAAGGCAGTAGGGTATATTGTAGTATATAGAAAGAAGACAAATTATTCAAGGCATCCTTACAGTACGTACAATGTGAGAAAGCACATAGCAGTTATGACGGTGAAATTGGATTTGTTCTTAATGAGAGGCTTGACCTGAATGTGCTGAAGTGAAACAAGGGGGAGTTTATATCACCATGACTTTTCATTGTGTGTGTGTGTGTGTGTGTGTGTGTGTGTGTGTGTGTGTGTGTGTGTGTGTGTGTGTGTGTGTGTGTGTGTGTGAAGTGGAATACCCTAATGTATGAAAGCAACAACACTTAGAAGAGGAGTAGCTTACTGATGAGTGCAACTCTGGAGATATATTTTCAACTGGGAGAGCTCATATTAACCATCTTCCAATACGAGATAGTCTTTAAATGGCAAGGTCTTTTCTTCAGCAGACTAAAATCGTTCTTGTTTCTTGTTGTATCAACATTATACAAAAAAAAAAAAAAAAAAGGTAATCGTCCTAAAAGGATGAAGCAATTATATGGTTCAGCAAGAGCCATTTCATGACAGATGGTTTAAGAGGATCCAGAGAGATGAATCGTGGCATCGTACTTCATGGTAAAGTATGAAGAGAAAGTAAATGAAATTAAATAAAATTAGGTACTGCTGAGAATCAAAGAAGACGATAAGTGTGGAAGATGAACTAAGGGGGAAGGGTGTAGGCTAACAAAGAAGAGCGAAACTGGACAAATATTAAGATTATCTGAAACTAGCATATAATATTAGGCGGTCTCTGCCATACGAGGAGGAAGGCTGAGATTTACTGAAAATTACATGGGAGTGAAGGTGGCCTTGAACACGAAGACCAAAAACAAGGAGCCAGAATTATGAGGGAGGATAGCGCGTCGTAGGCGGCAGGGCCGTTGCCCTGCTTCGAGGACAAAAAAATGTTTCATACGAAGTGGCACTGATTAGGTAAGAAAACATAAACGCACGTTTCGCTTTATCACAAGCATGTGAAAGAACTGGACTAGCACAAAGGGATATTCTTGTTGATGATTTTGGAGAGTTGAAAGATACAGGAATTGAGTTTTTATGCAGTAATAACAAGAAACGCTTTCACCCCAATCAGAAATAACAACCAAGTAAGGAGCCAGGTGTGACAGTCTGATCCTGAGAATGATGAAGTAACAGCAGCGACGGATGCTTTGAGATAAGGGTTGATATGTGAAAGGCAATCATCAGCGTATGCTTGCACAATACTACATCAACAGTACATCTCGGATGATAGCTAATGAATAGTAGGAAGGGAAATAATGACAGGACAGAATCCTGAGATAGATGAGAATGGCAGTGCGTTAGTGGACATTTGTGCTGGGAGGGTTGGTGATAGCCAATACTCTCTTCAGGCACAAAATGATCCACAGGTATACATGGCGAGTGATGAGAAGCGTGGGTGGTGAACTGAATGAAAGGAAGGCAATGATTGATTATGTGTGTGTGGATGAAAGGATGCGAAAATGTATAATGGATGCAAGAGCTTATAGAGTTTGGGGGAGTGGACTTTCTGACCACCACTTGGTGGTGACCAGAATCAAGGTCCAGTTAGGATGAAGAAATAGAAGAAGGGAAGGACGGGAAGAAGGAGTATTTGTAAGGAGAGTGGAAAGGTTACAAGAGGATGAGAAAAAGGCAGAGTATAAGAGAGAAGTGGAGGAACGATTGGGCAAATATGAACTGGAGCAGATGGGGGACGTGGAAGGTGTGTGCAGGGTATTTACAGAAGAAATATGTGAAGCATGTGATGTGGTGTGTGGGATGAAGAGAAGACGGAGGGGTGTGCAAGGAACAGCGTGGTGGAATGAAGAGGTTAGACAGGCTGTGGCACAAAAGAAGAAAGCATACAATGAATGGATAAGAAACAGGGGCGTGGAAGAAGTTGAGAGGCGGAAGAGAGAGTTATATGTAGAAAGAAAGAGAGAGGATGAAAAGATTAGTAAGAGAGAGTAGAAGTGAGCAGATGAGGAATTTGGAAGGAACTTGAGTGTAAAGTGGAAGGACTGCAAGAAAATGTTCTGGAAAGAGGTGAAAAGAGTAAGACAGGGTGGAAGTGAAGTTAGCAGGGAGTGAAAGATAAAAATGGTAGATTACTAGTGGAGAAAGGAGAAAAAGTGAGCAGATGGAGAGAACACTTTAAGGAATTGTTGAACATACAGGATGGAAGTAATGCGAGTATAAGTGGCTGGGGAATGGCGGGGAGGAGGAGGGAGGTGAGAAAACAGGAAGAAATCAGTAGGATAGAAGTTGTGGAAGCAATGAAGAAAGTTAAATTGGGGAAAGCCCCAGGAATTGATGGAGTGTGTGGTGAAATGCTGAAGTATGGAGGAGAGATAGTAGTAGAATGGATGTGGAAGATGTGCAGATTGGCCTGGGAGGAAGGTAGAGTCCCGTAGGATTGGAAGTCAGGTATAATTATTCCCTTGTACAAAGGAAAAGGAGAAAAAAGAAGTGTGTGGTAATCATAGGGGCATCTGTCTTCTTAGTATAATAGGAAAAGTGTATGGTAGGATGCTTATTGACAGAGTTAGAGAAAGAACAGAGGAATTAGTTGGAGAAGAACAGGAGGCTTTAGGAAGGGAAGAGGTTGTGGTAGATCAGATATTCATTCTTAGATCTTTAGTGGAAAAATTTCTAGAGAAGGGAAAGAAGTTGTATGCGGCTTTCAAGGATTTGGAGAAGGCAAATGACAGGGTGGATAGACAAGGATTGCGGAAAGTATTAAGAATATATGGAGTAGATGGGAAGTTGTTGAATGCTGTGGAAGAGTATGTATGATGGTGCTAAGGCTGCAGTGCGTGTGGTTGGTGAACTGAGTGAATTTTTCTTTTTGAAGGTTGGGCTGAAACAGGGATGTGTTATGTCTCCATGGTTGTTCAATCTGTACATGGATGGGGTAATAAAAGAGGTACAAGGTACAGCAGTGGATGTTGGAGTGGCCCTGGTGAGTGAGGGTAGTGTCTGGAAACTCCCTGTACTGTTGTTTGCAGATGAAACTGTGTTGTTGAGTGAAGACGAAAGAGAGCTGCAAGGCTTGGTGAATGAGTTTGGGAGAGTGTGTAAGAAACGGAATCTAAAGATGAATGTAGGGAAGAGCAAAGTGATGGCCTTTGAGAGAGGTGAAATCAGTGAATGTACAGCGAGGTTGGATGGTGAGCAATTGGAAAATGTGAGTACGTTTAAGTACTTAGGTAGTGTGATGAGTAAGGATGGAGGTTTGGAGGGTGAAGTGCTTGAAAGGGTACAGCAGGGAAGAAAGGTTGCTGGTTCCTTGAAAACAGTGATAAGAAGCAGGGAAGTGAGCATGGAAGTGAAAAAGTTACTACATGACAGTATTGTGATACCGACTCTAACGTATGGAAGTGAAGCTTGGACGTTGCTGGAAGGACACAAGTCAAGAGTAAGAGCAGTGGAAATGAGTTATTTAAGAGGAGCCTGTGGAGTCACATGGAGAGAAAGGCTGACAAATGAGGATATAAAGGGGTGTTGTGGTGTGGATGTGGATGTGATAGGCAGCGTTAGGAGGAATACACTGAGGTGGTTTGGCCATGTGGAGAGGATGGAGGGTGAAAGACTGACGAAGAGAGTGTATGTGAGTGAGGTGGAAGGGGGAAGAGGAGGGGTAGGCCGAAGATGAGATGGAGGGATGGGGTGGAGAGGTATATGAGAGAGGGTGTGTGAGTTGGGAGCGGGGCAGTGAAATGGCGGAGGACACGGCGGCTTGGAGGCGATTTGTTTGTGGCCACCCCGAACGGGATTGAGGCGTCTGGCAATAGATAGATAGATAGATGAACGAGACTCCCTCGAAACTTTTTTGAGATAATAAGTGCAACGGCTAAAAGTCACCAACGTCATAGCAGGAGGATGACCATGCATTAGAAAGGAAGGTGAGAAGATAGCTGGTGGAGCATCCCTAGCGGATCTCATTCTGGCGATCAGCAAGAAAGTTAAGAGAAGAAAAACCCTTCAAAATCTTCCTGTAAATTAGAGATTCAAAGACTTTAGAATTACGAGCTATCACAGCAGCTCCATAATAGTTAGAAGAGGGGAAACGATCATCCTTCTCATGGACAGGGTGAAAAAAGAGCAACTTCCAGCAACTTCCATACTAAATGCTCTCAACTCTTCAACTCGAATTCTTCCCGCTCCTTCTGGCACCTTGCCAAAAAATCTTTCTAACAACTTTACCTCATCATCCTTCCCTCCTCTTTTCTACTCTGATGGTTCTGTAGCTATTTCTTCTTCTGATAAAGCAGATCTCTTCGCACAGACTTTCTCCTCCAATTCCACCTTAGACGATTCCAGTGCTGTTCCTCCATCACTTCCCCCCTCTGACTTCCTCATGGCTAACATTAAAATTTCTTCAGTTGATGTATTTTCTGCCATCACTGGCCTCCAGTACTAACAAGGCATATGGGCCTGATGGGGTCCCTCCTGTTGTTCTCAAGAACTGTGCTTATGTGCTTACACTCTGCCTAGGCAAACTCTTTCGCCTTTGTCTGTCAACTTGTACCTCTCCTTCTTGCTGGAAGTTTGCTCTCCATTCAGCCAGTCCCAAAGAAGGGGTGACCACTCCCAACCCTCCAACTATAGTCCAATTGCTTTAACGTCCTGTATTTCAAAAGTTTTCGAGTCAATTCTCAATAGAAAAATTTTAAGGCATCTTTCCTATCACAACCATCTTTCCGATCGTCAGTACGGGTTCCGTCAGGGACGCTCCACTGGCGACCTTCTCACCTACCTTTCAGACTCCTGGTCATCCTCCTTTCGGGACTTTGGCGAAAGCTTTGCCATTGCACTTGACATCTCAAAGGCTTTCGATCGAGTCTGGCATAAATCTTTAATTTCCAAACAGCCCTCCTACGGTTTCTATCCTTCTATCTATGCCTTCATCGCTAGCTTCCTTTCTGGTCGTTCTATAGCCGCTGTTGTAGACGGCCATCGTTCTTCTCCTAGATCTATCAACAGTGGTGTTCCTCAGGGCTCTGTCCTATCACCAACTCTCTTTCCTTTTATTCATCAATGATCTTCTAAGCTGTACATCTAACCCTATCCACTCATACGCCGATGACTCCACCCCTTCACCTTTCCATTCGGTTCCCGCAACGCCCATCTCAACAGTTACTTCAACAAACAAGGGATGAGGCTATGGCACACCTAATGTCTGACTTGGCTCGTATCTCTGACTGGGGTAAAAATAATATGGTTGTTTTTAATGCATCTAAGACTCAGTTCTTACACCTATCAACTCGACAAAATCTTCCATAGGTATACCCACCTAATGTTTAATAATATTCAGCTTAATCCTGCATCATCCTTGAACATGCTTGGGGTTTCACTTACTCGGGACTTATCTTGGAAAGATCATATTACATCTCTTGTAAAATCTGTTTCCAAGAGATTGGGTGTGTGCTAAGCCGACTCCGCTCTTTCTTTACTCCCTGCACAATTGTTGACTCTATACAGGGGTTTTATCCGCCCCTGTGTGGAGTACAACTCTCATGTGTGGGGAGGCTCCCCACATACAGCTCTTCTCAATAGGATTGAGGCAAAGGCTTTTCGCATCATTAACTCTCCTCCTCTTACTGACTCCCTTCAACCTCTGTCTCTTCGCCGCACTGTTGCATCTTTATCTCTTTTCTATCGCTACTTTAATGGTCACTGCTCCTCTGAACTGTCTACTTGCATTCCTCCACCTCTACGACGGGCGCGTAGCACCCGTCTGGCAGCAAACTCTCATCCCTTTTCTGTCCAACTCTCTAATGCAAGAGTTAACCGTTACTCCCAGTCTTTCATTTATGCAACAGGTCAGCTCTGGAACTGTCTCCCTCTGTCTGTATTTCCTGCTGCCTATGATCTCCAGTCTTTCAAACGCAGTGTGTCCAGGCATCTCAAAATGATCGGATCTTGAATTTGGCTCTCTATTGTATTTTGTTTTTCTCTTGGAGGGAACTGTTACTGCTGGCTCATGGCCTTTGGTTCCTTCTTCCTCGCATGAAAAAAAAAAAAAAAAAAAAAAGCATGAAAGATCAAAGCTAAAAGACAAAGGCAAAGAGTTTGCCTAGGCAAAGTGTCAGCTTGAAAGCACAGTTCTAAAGGACAACAGAAGCAACTCCAAGAAGAGTGTATACCTTATTACTACTGAGACCAGTGAAGGCAGAAAATACACCGTTAGATGATATTCTAATAGCAGGCATGTGAAAGCACGTGGAGAAGAAGATGGAAGCACAGCACCGTAATCATCCAAACTAGATTTAGAGGAGAAGGTTTGGTCGAACAGTTCTTCCTTATCAGACAAAGGAAGAAAATAGCTACAAAGCCATCAGGACTTTCCTGATTACTTATTAGGAAAGTTAATGGAAAGGTGACAAATGGAAATGAAAGACAACTGAAAATTTCTGAGCATCTGAAATTACTAAATTTTTAACATAATGACAAATAGCAGACTTGCCATGAGTCCAGGCAGAAATGTGAGAGAGATTCAGAGGAAGTGTAAACTGACATCATGTTTTTTGACATCTAAATCTTTGTTGTGGACAGTATTAGAATAAATTATCATCACTCATCTTAAATGCCAGGACCAACTTGCCTAGCCCCGGGCTCCTACGTTCCTCATGGGGCAACGTAGGATTAGATGATGGATGGATGGATGGATTATTTGTTTGAGGGTAAAAGAAAGGTATGTATGTTTCTTGTCCGACAAGATAACCTCCATAGTGTGTGAAGCACACCCAGATGAGTCTTCGTCATGGATGCAGTAATCGTTAAAGAGAAAATGAAAGAGGTACTGCCTATGGGCACCGCAACAAATAGAGCCACAGTTGCACAGACGCCGCTTCTTGGGATGGCTCACAGACCTTACTGGAACATTAGTGGGATAAAACTTTAAGCAAAGGAGCCTGAAAGAGAGAACGATTAGTAAAGTAAGCAGAAGGATTAGTTATAAGGAAAAAGGTCAAGTATGAATGAAGAGGGAGAGTTACAGGTGATCGTGAGTCCTTGAGTCACAAAAATGGAGATTTCAGTGACGGGGGAAACGGAAAGAATGTGTTCCTCTTTGGAAGTAAAATAGTCACAGAGTTCTGCATAGTCAGTGGAAGCAGGAAACAAAGAGCACATATATATTTAGTCAGAGAAAAACAGGAAAGCTTAAATCAAAGTGCTAAGAATTAGAGGACTTAAGGTCAGGAGCACGAAACTAAGTTAGGTTGCTGATCTCTCTCTCTCTCTCTCTCTCTCTCTCTCTCTCTCTCACACACACACACACACACACACACACATATTTGACTTTAAAATGAATGTAGAGAAAGTAGGGGGATACAAAACAGGGTGTGCTGTAAATAGCATCAGATAACTCAGTCTCAAAGAGGTTCAGAAGGTGAAGTTTAGAGAAGAGGTGATGTTTAACAGAGGCAACTGGAGGAAAGGCTGTGAATGTTGCAGAAATGAATAGAAAGAGTGTCAGGCAAAGGTCTAAGACATCTGATTTGGTCAGCAACGAAAGCGAGACTGATGGCCGGGGTATTAATGGCCCCCTCTCCCTCTCAGCACCTTTGGAATAGAAAGTGTGATGTGTAATGTTTAAGAGAGTATACAACTAACAGTTATACTGTCACACTGAAGAGAAGGATCAGGAGTTAGATCCTATGACCTAGTGCAAAGTGGAGCTAAAGCTCTCCCTATAACCAACTGCCCATTCTTCTAAGGAGTACCATCCTGTTAGACTGTACTACATTCTCATCCCTGGACTCTGGAGATTATGGCTGCCGGCAGGTACAGTTTGCACATAATCACTCACGCATCTCTTCCATTCCTTATTGACCATCAAACCCATTCCCTCTAGACTCCTTCTTCGAGTGCTGAGGAGATTCTCCATTCAGGTCTTTCCTTTCATTCCATCTCATAGTTTTTTTTTACTTCCATATAGAATGAGGATTCCCAAAGCTTAAGAAACCTGCCTTCCATTAGCCAGATTAAACACTCACATGTAATTGACCACGCACACGATAAATAGATCAGGTGTTCAGTCTTACATGTTTAAACAGTAGTCACGGAGATTTTGTACTTCAAGGTAGCCAGCTGTGTTGACATACTGAGGTCTGCTGTTGAGGGAGCCTTGCCACTTCAGCTTGTAGAACCCTGGCTGATAGCACTCCTGTATCTATAAGTTTTTGCATAGTTGGTCTCGACATCTTTGAAAGAGACAATGTATCAACTATTTTAAGAGTACAATAGTAATCTAACATTGCAAATATATTCTTAATGCCTTATCCTGTGTAAGTCACAAGATCGTCCTTTACACTGTGTGTCAGTATGTTTGAATACATCGGGAACGTGCCGGGACGCATATTTCCCTTCTGTATGTGTACTTGTCTATCAACCCGCAGCCAGGAAAGACGCTCGCTCCGTCGTTTCCAGAGCTAACCATAGGATTATGTCGAAAATATGCTCAGTGAATTTCCCAGGCAAAATTACCTACTGTGATACTATTTATCCAAACCTTACCTATCCCACTAGGGCAGCTTGGCATAGGTGGCTGGCTGTGATATTGAGACGAATACCTATACAGAAAGGAAATATGCAGCCGGGACAGCAGTGTCAATGTGGATGTGTCTTTAGAACATTCGTATATCAGCTGTCAAGGCTTTGGTAGGTCGGAATAATGCATCGTGGAGGGCTTACAAGCCAGATAACGTCATGCTACAAGAGGACACCTGAGAAGTATGAGAATGGTGTGAAAAGCTACTTGAAAAACAAGGGGATACGTTTACCTGGCTTGTCTGTATCCTCTTTGCCATCCTTTTACATGGCACAACAAAATCACACAGAACAGCTGTTGTCCATAAAAGAATTGCCTATAACTCGTCAAGGACATAAGCAAACTTCGGCAAATTAAAATTAAACTTGAAGTAAAATTAGAGAGTTGAGGATGTTGAGAAAGTGGGAAAACGTTGTCTATCTGTTAAGGAACTACGGCCGACCCTGATCATTAACTGAATGACTGAATATCAATGGCGTCACCAATTTTTAATGAAAAAGTTCAGAGGCAGCACAAATCTTAAATACTATAATTGTGTGTGTGTGTGTGTGTGTGTGTGTGTGTGTGTGTGTGTGTGTGTGTGTGTATGTGTGTGTGTGTGTGTGTGTGTGTGTGTGTGTGTGTTTAGAGCAGCCGACGCCCGAAAAAGGATTTTCATGAAACTTGGAAGGATGGTTGAAGCTTGGCTGCAGATGGACCAATTTCAGTTTCATGTCGACTGAAATTTTTTAAAGTTGTGTGACTCCTAATCCTCACCGGTGTTACGTTACGTGGAAAATAAGGCGGAGCTTATCCGTGGAGTTTCATGCGTCTCTGTAAGAGGAAGTGCTTCGGCGCACAAATAGCTAGTTGTGAGCAAAGAAAAGTGCGGTTCAGAAACGGCCTTTATTTGGTTAACTGCTGAGCGTCTCGATAGGGCAGTGAAGCACTCGTAATATCTGAAATACTTCGTGCCAAAGGAGGTAGGTGAAATTCACAAACATCTGTGAAATGTGTTTAAGGTGAAAGACTGTCTCCAGTTCCTGAAGCCCTGCCCATGGCATCAATCTGGGATGGATCAGAATTTGCATTTTTCTTTAGAATACAAACCTGGTAGCAAAAACATCAAATATTACCTCAAAATTACTGGTTCGGTAGGGGTCTGGTAGTACCAGTAGAATGTCAAAATCAGTCCTCTCTGAAACTCCCGAGCCTTCAAATCCACTGCCGGAGTAGTTGATCTCTGCACGGCCCAGGATATGACACCTTAGTAGCAGTAGCATTTTCAATTCTTGGAGGAATCCCAGTACCATCTGTAAATGTTCAAAGTATCAAAGTCAGTTTCTTGGTGTGTAAAAGCCTGATGTCTCTAAAACAATAGATAACAATATTTTCCAGACAGTGGCCATATTTTGAATTTTGTTGTGCCTCTAAATATCCATTGGTGCCCAGCCAAAGTCCACCTTATGGAAACTGTCAGGGTACAAACACCAACCATGAGGGATCCACGTGGACAAAAGCAACCTGTCCTCACCTGGGAGCCTGTATAGCCTCGCCCACTATTACCATAAGGATTTCATGAAGGCAAAGGTAGCCCATGCACATCTGAGTACTAGTGTGGTACCACAAGGCCCCATCGACACACGCCACATGGACTATATAAAAGCTGTGTGTGCTCGAAAGCATGAAAACACAAGGATCCATCAAACCACACATTCTTCACCCTTGTCAGGTGAATAAGGGCCAGCCACGCTTTCATAGTACATTTTCAGAAAAGGCAAGTGCAGTTTGTGTGCTCACCACCAAGATGCACTAATGGTACAGCAGGAAAGGTATAAATGAGACCCCTTTTCATCAGTCAGACAAACTCTTGCCAGCCCCCACCTTGTAGGGACCACTCGTCAGCCTTAATGGTTTAATTTTACCCTATTTCCCCTGCTTTCTCAGCACCGGCCTCACTGGCCTTCCCCATTCCTATATCCTCTACCTTAGCAGCCTTGCACCCACCCATCTTGTCAGTTCCCCCATTACGAATTCTACATATGCTTCTGCTTCCTGTCTCTGCCATCCCTCTCCCACCTGTTTTACTCATCGAACATCTCTTCATCATTCTCACACCCTCTCTGCTTTCTCCTTTGTCAAGTTGCAGGCAATCACGTCAGGCTTGCGGCCTCATTTCTAATCACCTCCTTGCACTCTCTTTCCAAAAGCAAGAACAGAAGACACATTAGTCAGTGTGGCAAGGCACAAGAGTAACTGCAATTACTTCTCATTAACAGTCTGATCAACTGTCAACAGAAACCATACCGCCGTCCAAGGTACCAGCAGTGGGGCTGCAAGCATTGCCAGCATGTGAAGCCAGGGTAACTCTGCCTTACTCAGAGTTTATCCTTGACCAAGTCGAGGGCCCCAAGGACGCTGACAAATGGGGAACCCTGTTGAAGACCTTTTTTCCCAAACAACAGGTACCAGGGGAGAAAGGGTCTCTCTCTCTCTCTCTCTCTGTCTGACTGTCTGTCTGTCTGTCTGTCTGTCTCTCTCTCTCTCTCTCTCTCTCTCTCTCTCTCTCTGCACATTTAAAAGTAAATTAAGATGAGAATGACCTGTAATTTTCAGTACCCACCCACCACACCCAGAATGAATGAATGATTGCCAGATAACAAAAAGGGAAGAAAGAACTGAAGATTAAAGAGAAAATAAAATCCCTTCTGAGCACGGTATTAAAGGTTTACTCTGCTTGCAACCTGATGATTCAGAGCAGTAAAAGAAAACCCTTAACAGCTTGTGACTTACATTATTCTTTCTTTTCTCATTATCATCTTAACCCGCAGGTGCTGGACCCAGAACTTCGTTCCACCTCAACAATTCAGTGACAAGTGCCCGACTCACTGTCTGGTACCAAATAACATCTTTCACAGCACATTCTGAATACTGACGCAAGTGCCAGTACTATATTCCTGTTGGCCAACCCTTCTAACGGGACCACATGGTTTCACAGCCAGGTTGGTCCTACCAGGAATGCCTCAATCGAATGAAAAGCACTCGTCATGGGAGGTAATGTTAAACCACTTCAGACGTGTGTTGTTAAAACAGTGAAAATGAAAAAAAAAAAGTGATGGTATATAAATAACAGTATGGCTTTAAATATGAGATAAAACTGTATTTCAGAATGATATTCAAGATTTGTTATTGCGGACAAAAATAAATGTATAGTACTGATGCAAAAGCACTGCGACACTTAGCAGAATACTTCCCACCAACTGTTAGCATCCCTCTAATGCAAAAGCAAGATAAGAAACAACATTTTTAAAATTCTGTGTGAAGTGTTTGGATATTATAAGTAAACAGAAGTGGTTTGTGAACAGTGGCATACCTACAGTAGGGTCCATTTTGTGGAGGGGCACTTGGGGGGGGGAGGGGCACTTGCTTTTCTGAGGGGGCCCGGAACACATACCACATGGTATTCAACTAAAGCCATGTTTTGACAGAAAACTTTGTACCATTTATTGAAATGATAACAACTACAGTAGTGACAGAAACTAGCTGAATTAAGTAAACACAAAATAAATTATTCTTGTCGCATTTGGCAATCATTGGCACAAAATAAACAAGCATTAAACTAAAATACAATACGTATGTATATACTTAAGTATGCCAATAGGTACTTTATAATTACCATTCAACTGCACTTCATACGTGGCAAATAGAAATGATTTGTAGACTTATGGGTAGTAATTTAATTATAACACATTAGTTATAATTCCAGATCTATATACACCATTGAGCTTTACAAACAGCAGCAGTTAAACACATCTCAAAATAGCTGTATATTTCTGTTGTTATGTTTCTGTGCAAACACAAAAACAAAATGTTCCATGTCAGTTTCTTTTGCCCTGTTGGTATGAATCACAATAACTCCAAGTGATGAGAGTCTGGTGTCAGACACAGTGCTTCGCAGGTACCTTCTGAAGAGTCACATTGAGGAGAAGCTCCTCTCGCATGATGCTGAAGTTGGTGGCAGTACCAGAGCAATGTTAATGACTTTACAGAGATCTGGGATTGCCTCCTTATAACTCATGAAAGTTGAAAGTTCATCTAGATTGCTAACAATAAGCCCCTCATTTTTTCTTTTGCAAAAGTCTTAATGCTTGTCGCAGCATACATAAAGGTATTCTATGTGTACACAATACTGTTCAGCCATAGGTTTTCGAAGTGCCAAAATCAAGAAACTTTGAGTTACGTGGACCAAGCATAGACGTTGACTTGAACGATTTCTTACTGACATCACTGAATCTTGAGTGCAGTTCTACAAGTACTCCATCCAATACTTCGTAATTCAGATTTATACCCTACTTCTTCTCAAGTAAATCATGGCTGTATTCTATGCTTTCTTGGCCAGTTGACTCCAGAACAAAGCTGTCCTGCAGATGTCTAGAGGGTCTAGTCCTCCTCTTCTGGGCTGGATCTTCAACAAGTACATCACCATGATTTCGAACACCTTCAGTTTTCACCCACAGCTCATGCCAGAATTCTTAATTCCTGTGAGAAGCCAAGTCGTCTTCGATTATCTGAACCATGTGTGCTGCAGCTGACAGCTAAAGCGATGGAGACTGCAGCATGTCAGATAATAACTTTGTTTTCTGCAAAATGCTGATGAACATGACAATTGAGATAACTATACAATATTCTTGAGTAAGTTGTTAGCATCAAGGGCACGTTTTCCTGTGTGTGTCTCAGTTATTTCTATCAGAGTTGCCATGATTGGAAGAAGTGTATTTAGAAGGACGTTACAAGTTCTGGTATGACCATCTTGTGCCACGTAGTTTCTTCAGCTTATTCACCTGCTTTCCAGGATACATTTCTTCTTGTTTTTTAGAGAAACAACTCATAAGGCATATGTGAGGACATGAAAACATACAGTCTCAAGAAATCCAAGGAATTTATAAGCTAGCTGGGCAGACTTAACAGTCAATTATGACCAGATTCTGTCTACGGTTGTAGTAATGAGTATACGAGTACACGGCTCTTCGAGCATCTTCTTTAAATAATATCTGGACACCTGTATTCACACCAGTCATCACAGAGCCCGCAACATACGTTTGTCCTACAATCCTTTGGATCTATGTTGAATCATTTTCTCCTTTAAATACTTGGCATTCAGTTCATACAACTGGGTAAAACCTAAAAGTCTTCAGGGATATTACTTTGGAAAAGATATTTTACAAGTGACAACTGTTTTTTCCCACTGATGTCCTTGCTTTCATCCACCATGACTGAGTATTCAATGCCGACGTGCAGTTCTTTGCATATTTAATTTCTTATAATGAAAGCAAGACTCTATCATTTCATTCTGGATCTGTGGGCTTGCATACTTGACACTAAGTATTCATGTCAGCCTGTGTTTTAAAATACTGTCATATTCACTGACTAGCTTCAGTGTCTCAAGAAAACTGCCTCTGTTGCTGCTTACTCTGTCCTCCTTGTGACCTCTCTGTGGAACTTTCTGTCTTGCTGTTAGGCATTGTACTTTTCCAACTTATTTCATATAATGTCTGGTTTCTTTTATCTGCTTTTCATGAGCCGAAATTAATGCAGTACTAATGTTCCTTCTGAGTCTAGCTGGGACTGAAAGTCTTTCCATGTACAAAATGTGGCCTTGTGATATCACTTCTCTCATTCTGTGCAATCCGGAGTCTCTCTCTTTTGCTTTTTTTTTTTTTTTTTTTTTTTTTTTCCCACTGTCTATAACCTGAAACTGTGAAGGCATTTTCTGAGATGGTTCGGTCAGGAACAGAGAACAACCTACAACTGAAGGAGAAAGCTGCATCCTGATTAACTGAATACTCAAGCTATGGGTACAGTTCATACAATCTGGCCGAGAAAGCCCGTCTCATTTTGCCCAATTGTGTGTTGGAAACTGTTGACAGTTTTGGTTGTTTGGGATCATCGAACTTATCAGTTCCTCCAGCACTTATGTCTGAGGGGTCCCGGAGGCTTATGAGTTAGCTTACATGTTGCTCTTTGTTCTGTTGTGTTTTACACGTTGCTGCAACACCATCTTCATCAACTGTGTTGTCATCAACTCCGTCAGACTATGATTCACCACTGTCATCTAGCCACAGATTTTCCTCTTCATTAGAGGAATGCATGGAACTAATATCAGCAGTAAAGTGGCACTGTCTTTCGGCATTTGAAGCAGGTAGCTCAGTTTCATCTGCTGATTGTTTCCCAGTCTGGAAATGCTCAATACCTCTTTGCATATTGACTAGAAATGTCCTTCACAAATCACAACTACTGAAAATATTGTTGCGAACCCCAGACGGATACACAGTTCACGCTTTCATTCGTCACCGCCGCCTACAGTGACACAGTAACTACCTTGTTACTCTCTCGCTCACTAACTGGCCACTCGCCAAACGTCCGCTGTCTACTGTCAACTGGCCTTCAACTACTAGTCCACTTTAATTTATACTACAGCTACGATATCTTGAATATTCTGGAGTCTCGGATATTCTCGATAACCCTACAACATTCAACACCACATAACTTAAGTTACAAAATAAATAAAACATCATCCAGTCACTTAATGTAGCGATACTCTATTTTAGGGTAGCTCTACATTTAGTTGCAAGCCAAATGATTTCCTGTAGGCTAAATGATTTCCTGTAAATCAAGAAATCATTTACAAAGCTGAGTGGTAACCTTATAACCAACCAACACGTGTTCCCTACGTGACAACAAGTGGGTTGACGGAGGGTTAGTGACCCTGCCCGGAAAAAAACTTCACTAAAAATACGAACAAGATGCCTCGGACCAGGACTGACCAAAGGGTGAAGACTAAGGACAGAACAAAGGACATGGTACGGATATCTACATGGAATATATGGGGTGCAAATGATGAGGTGAAAGAGAGACTGTCCAGGTGCTTGAAGGTGCAAAAGTGGATGTATGTGGAATAACCGAGACAAAATCGAGAGGTAAGACTGTGAGAGAATGGCAGTACGGATGGGGAATATGTGCGAGAGTAGGTGAGAATGAGAAGACAAAATAAGGAGTTTGTATTGCTGTGTGCAAGAGATGGAAGGGGAATATAAGAGAGTATGGATCCATCGCCTCAAGGATTATGTGGGTAAGATTGAAATTTGGACTATAAAATTAGGCGATTGTGTGCGTGTATGCACCAACGAAAAGATCGTGCAAGCAGAGTGAAAGAAGAGTTCTGGACAAATGTGGAAGCATGCATGGAAAAGTTTGAAAGGAATGAGAGTGCGTTTTTGATTGGAGATATAAATGGAAAAGTAGGGAATGTGAAGGTGGATGGAGTAGATGGAAAGTGGGGTGTGCCGGCAGAAGTGGATGAAAATGGCAGTGCTCTAGTGGACATTTGTGCAGGGAAGGGGTTGCTGATAGCCAATACTCTCTTTAGACACAATATCATCCACAGGTATATGTGGCGAATGATGAGAAGGGTGGGTGATGAAATGAATGAACGGAAGGCAATGACTGATTATGTGTGTGTGGAAGACAGAGTGCGAAGGTGTGTAATGGATGCAAGAGCATACAGAAGTTGAAGGAGTGGACTTTCTGACCACCATGTGGTGATGGTGAAAGTCAAGGTTCAAATGAAATGGAGGAGTGGGAGAAAGGAAGGACAGGAGGTGCAAGGGGCTGGAAAAAGGCAAAATATAAGAAAGAAGTGGAGGAGCGCTTGGGTAAATATGATTTGGAGCAGATGGGGGACGTGGAAGGTGTGTGCAAGATATTCACAGAGGAAATCTGTGCTGCATGTGAGGTGGTGTATGGAGTGAAGAGAAGACGAAAAGGAGTGCAAAGAACAGCATGGTGGAATGAAGAGGAGAGACAGGCTGTGGCGCAAAAAAAGAAAGCATATAATGAGTGGATGAGAAACAGGGACGTGAAGGAAGTTGAGAGACAGAAGAGTGTTATATGTAGAGAGGAAGAGAGAGATGACAAGATTATTAAGAGAGAGGCAAAAGAGAGTGGATGAGGAGTTTGGAAGGAATTTGAGTGTAAAATTGGGGGAATTTAAGAAAATTTTCTGGAAAGAGGTAAAGAGAGTTAGACAGGGTGATAAAGAAGTACGACAGGAAGTGAAAGATATAAATGGTGGACTGCTAGTGGGGAAGGGGAAAAAAAAAAAGTGAGCAGATGGAAAGAACACTTAATGTTGAACATAGAGAATCAGGGAGGTTTAAGAAGGGAAGAGGTTGTGTAGATCAGATATTCATTCTTAGGTCTTTAGTGGAATAGTTTCTCGAGGAGGGAAAGAAATTGTATGCGGCCTCCATGGATTTGGAGAAAGCATATGACAGGGTGGGTAGACACGGAATGTGGAAAGTATTAAGAATATACGGAGTAAATGGAACGTTGCTGAATGCCGTGAAGTTAATGTGTGAGGGGGCTAAAGCTACAGTGTGTGGACAGTGAACTGAGTGAATTTTTCTACCTGAATGTTGGACTGGAACAGGGATATGTCACGTCTCGGTGGTTGTTCAATCTATATATGGATGGGGTTATAAAAGAGGTACAAGGTAGGGCAGGGGATGTTGGAAGGACCCTAATGAGAGAAGGCAGTGATTGGAAACTCCCTGTACTGTTGGTTGCAGATGATACTGTATTGTTAATGTGAAGGCGAAGGGGAACTGCAAGGCTTGGTGAATGAGTTTGGGATAGTGTGTTTTGGAACGGAATCTAAAGGAGAATGTAGGGATGAGTAAAGTTATGGTCTTCGAGAGATATTTAAGTCACTGAATGTACACTGAGGCTGGATAAGGAAGAAATGGAAAATGTGAGTGCATTTAAGTACTTGGGTAGCGTGATGAGTAAGGATGGAGGTTTAGAGGATGAAATGCTTGGAAGAGTACAAGAAGGAAGAAAGGTTGCTGGTTCTTTGAGGGCAGTGATAAGGAACAGGGAAGTGAGAATGAAAGTAAAAATATCGTTGGATAACAGTATTGTGTTACCATTCCTAATGGTTGGAAGTGACGCTTGGACCTTGTTGGAAGGACACAAGTCAAGAGTGAGAGCTGTGGAAATGAGTTATCTGAGAGGAGCATGTGGAGTTAAGTGGAGAGAGAGACTGACAAATGAGGAAGTGAGGAAACGTTGTGGTGTGGATGTGGATGTGATAGAAGGCGTTAGGAGAAATACACTGAGGTGGTTTGGCCATGTGGAGAGGATGGAGAGCGAGAGACTGACGAGGAGAGTGTATGCGAGTGAGGTGGAAAGGGGGAGAGGGAGGGGGAGGCCGAGGGTGAGATGGAGGGATGGAGTGGAGAGGAATATGAGAGAGGGGGATGTGAGCCGGGAGCAGGGTAATAAAATGGAGCTGGACAAGGCCAGAAACATTCACCACGTTCTGTAGCTTTACATAAACTTATCCGATAGAGTCAATCCAGACGCTGTCACGTTAGAAAGGGGTGCCAAATCCTTGATCATGCACTTTTCCTCACAATATGCATCCAGCCAGCTCGATCTCTTGTCAGTTCCCTAGCCTCACCGACTTCCAAACCTCTCTTCCTCACACACTCATCCACCATATCTCTCCACCTTCTCCTTGGACTACCTCGCCTCCTCCCTCCTTCAAATTAACTCAAATATACCTTTTTCACCACTCCATTGTTATCCATGCTCTCCACATGATCATACCATCTCAGTACTCTCTCTTCGATTCTGGTGTCCACAGCCTTCCTCACTCCACATCTTTCACGAATCAGATTACTCAGTATCCTATCCACTCTCCGTACTCCACATACATTGCTCAGCAGTCCCATCTCCACTGCTCTCATTCCTGACTTTTCGTTTTCATGCCACACCATTATTTCACATCCATTTGTTAAAGTTGGCACTAACACTTCTTCATGTAAGCCTCGTGCAGCTGCAACACTCAAGCCTCTGTTCCTTATCAAGGCCTTCATTGCACCAGCTACTTTCCTTTTTTGTGTCACTCTACTTTCCCGTTTTTTTGCACATTTTCCTCTCTTTTCTATCATTGTACCCAGGAATTTGAACTCTCTCACCAATTTCAGTGTCTCTCCATTCACTGTAACATCGCACTGGGAGTCACCTTCTTTCTCAATAACCATCACTTTACTCTTTTCTACATTTTCTCTCAAGGCACGACGCTCACCGACTTCAGCAAAACTCTGCATAGCCTACCAAGTTCTTGTCCGGTACTTGGAAGTGGTACTGCATCATCAGCATACAACAAAATTGAGATATTCCATCCATCACCATTCATTACCAACGCCATCCCCCTCTCCATTTCTTGTGTTTTTACTTCTCTCACCACCCCATCCACACACACACACACACATATATATATATATATATATATATATATATATATATATATATATATATATATATATATATATTGAACACCCAAGGGGGCATCACACAACCTTGTCGCACACCAACACCGATCGTGAACCATTCACTTAGATGCCCAGTAACCTTTACATATGCTTCACTACCACCGTCTTAACAACACCTGGCAGCTTACCATCTTCACCGTACATGCGCAAAACCTTCCACAATCCTTCTCTGTCTACTTTGTTGTATGCTTTTTTCCAGATCCATGAATGCCATAAACACCTTATAGACCTTCTCACAAGCCTTCTCCACTATCTGTCTCACTGCAAATATTTGATCCACACATCCTCTGCCACTCCTAACACCACCCTGTTCATCACTCACTAGGACTTCTGATATCTCTCTTACTTTATAATAAATCTTCCAGATATCTTCCCTACCACACTCAATAAAATTATATCACGATAAATCCTGCACTCACTTCGCTCATCTTTATTTTTGTACAGGGGTACAATCACAGCCTTTTTCCACTCTGCAGGCACAGTTTCACTCATCCATGCTTTCTTACATATCTCCAACAGGCACTTCATTCCGCTCTCTCCACAACACTTAATCATCTCTGCATACACCTCATCAACCCTAGCTGCTTTCCCATTTTTCAGCCGCTTCGCAGCGCTCTTCACCTGTGCGTGGGTCACTTTCCTGCCAGTGCATTTCTTCTCTGCACACACCCCAAAACAACGTGTTTACAATGGCTCTGCATTCTCTATTCCCATTCATCAGGCTTTCAAAATACTCTTGCCATCTGGTCCTTACTTCATCCCCATGGGTTAATAATTTACAACCTACATCCTTCACACCTTCACATTTCTTTCCGTTTTCACTTCTACATTTCCGCAACTCTTTCCTGATTAACTTCGTATTTTCAGAGTAGTTTGCATTATTTTTTCTTCCTAGATCATCATTTACTTCCTTCTTTTTCCTCTTCACTAGTCTCTTTACGTGCTGCAGTACTTGCTCTTAGTATATTCAGTTCTTATTTCAATTGAACTCCTGTCCTGTAACCACTCTAGCGACTTCTTCCTCTTTACCTCCACTGCTCTCTTAACCTCTTCATCCCACCATGCCGTACCTTTCTTCTTTGTTGTTACTCTTGTCACACCAAACACCGCTTTAGCATTTCTAACTAAGCAATCCCAATATGCATTCCACAAGCTGTCCAGATCCATTTCATTCCAATTCACTGATTCTAACTCCTCTCCTACTTTGGTCCTGTATTCATCTGCCATTTCTTTGACTCTCAGCTTCTCGACTTTCAGTAATTCTCCCTGCCTGCTCCTCTCTCTTCTGGTCCAAATTACTTTCCTCAAATTGATTTTGCATACCACAATCATATGATCTCAAAGACCTCCACGTCCTCTCACGGCCCTCGCATCAGCAACCATTCCCAGCATCGACCTCTCTCTGAGGCGTAATCAATCAGGCTTCTTTCAGCATGATCCCCGTTCCCTCTATACCATGTATATTTATGTGCATCTTTGTGTCTGAAATGCGAGTTACAAATGCACAACCTCCTCTCCTGACACATAACCCTTCAGTCGCTTCCCATTATCATTTTCTTCTAATACTCTACTGCAACCCATTATGTTATCTTCAGGACCAATGCCTACTCTTCCATTCATATCGCCCATTACGATCACGTTATAATAAACACATGGTGATAAAAAAAATCTTATTGACAAAAAAAAACAGTAATTAAAGACTAGGTGCCACCATCGTAACAATATAAGTGGAAATACTTGTGAATTTACCAAGAAACTGTACACTATCAGTTCAGTGTCTATGATAATGATATACAATTTAAGATGCATAGTTGCCAGTCGCAGTGTTGCCACAGTCTTGCCACATGTTATATAAACTTATCCATCATCAGATTGATCCCCGTATGAAACCCTTTTGTCTAGAATACTCTGCTGGGGGGGGGGGGCACCAGGGGAGGCACAGACCTTGAATGGGCGGGGGCACGTGTCCCCCCAGGCCCCCCCCATGTCTACGCCACTGTTTGTGAAAGAGTAAATCCTCAAAGAAAAGAAAAAAAAAATCTCTTGTGGGGGAGCAGCCAAGTCAAAATTCCTAGCTTCATGGAGTTAGCTATTGCTTACATGAATGGGAGAGCCACTGAACAGGTCCAAGATGATACAAAAGTAGGAAAATTATCAAAAATGAGTCACATATCCGTTCATTGACTACTCAGACATCTGATATTCTCGGCTCCAGCTCACGTACAGAGCATTTTACTGAAAATAGCACTTCATAATGCCTGTTGGATAATGTCAGTCAGATAAAAAGGGAGTGGTATACTTATTTTTTGCACCTCTGTACATTTTTCATCCATTTCGTTTTGCTCTGTCAGTGCCTTTTGCTTCCTCGGCTTACATACCAGACTTATTCATACATTTCCTTACATTACCCATCCACCTTCTTGGCTCTGAACACCACCTTATACCCTCACTCTCACTCCCTCTTCACCGTCCTCTTAGGTGCTGCGGAGGGTATCTTCTCGCCTTGGCACTCACATAGCTGGGCGGCTCCGCTGCCTGGTCATGCAAACACCCCTCAGCTCCCTCCCTATCCCCTGAAAGGGGCAGAGTATACTGCAGGATCCGGGTAATTTCAGCCTGCAGTCTATTGGGTTCACATTCAAATGAACCTAGGGTTGCATCAGGAACAACAACAACAACACAACAATTACTCCTCCTCCTCCTGTCAGGACACTGGAATATCATAACACACTACATAATAGCTAGTGACATATATGCTGTTAATATGTAATATAGAGATTTGAACAAAGTCGTGCCTAAGCTCGAGAGAGCTGGAGGAAACAGCACTGCAGATTCTAGTTAGGTAATTTCGCACACAGCACAGTATGACGCCTGATGGAAAACTCCACAGGTGTGGAAAGTTCCTCACACATATGCCCTCACACATGACGCAAGCAGTCATATACAAGGGAAATTGGAGAGACAGGGCAGAAGGGGTTAAGACGCGATAGGAGAGAGGAGGCATGGTGGAAAAGGGAGGAATAAAGGGCACGGAGTTAGCATAAACCGCTCTTGCCTAAGTTCTGCTTTTGTCGAGATAATTTTCTCTGGAGAATAAAACTGCAATCAAACCACAGACTCATCTTGATCTTTCACCTGCCATCCACGACAAGACCAACTTGAACATTTTCTCCTCTTAAAATCCCAACAATCTAATATTTTTGGAAACGCCTCAGCGACGTCTACGATCCTCTTCCTCCTCCTCCTCCTCCTCCTCCTCCTCCTACTACTACTACTAGTACTACTGCTACTACCTTATTTACATTTCTTCTTACTGTGTGACCAGACCATCTTAACACACTCTCTTCCTTCATTTCATCAGGAAACTTCCTTACTTAATGTCCGTTAATAATTTTTACATTTATTATTCTGTTCAGCCTAAGCAGCCAGTATACATTACCCAGCAGTCCCATTGCTACTGTTCGCACCCTTGACTATTGATATGACATTGCAGATAGTCACATCCGAACGTTTATGTCAGCACTTATACACCTTCTGTAATCAGCCTCTGTACTCAGACCACTTTTCTGTACCGAGGGTTTCATAGCACCAGGCACCTTTGTTTCCCAGGCTACTTTGTTTTCCACTTTTTTCACATATTAACCTCTCTTTTCTGACACTGCATCTAAGAACGTACTGTAGGTTCTTCCATTACTCCCATTCTCTTCATTCACAACCACAGGACACTGCAAGTCACCTCTATTAGCAAGTATCACTTTACTCTTGTCTAAATTGCTTTCAGACCTCGTTGCTTATGAACATTCATAACCTCTGAACCATGGAATATGGGTGTAGCAGAGAGGAAAAGTTTGAATGTAATGGAGATGAGGTGTCTGAGGAGTATTTGTGGAGTGACGCGTATGGATCAGGTGCGAAATGATGAAGTGCGAAGGAGAACTGGAGTTGTTCGGGAGATGGCTGATAGAGTTGAGCAGAGGGTGTTGCGATGGTTTGGGCATATGGAGAGAATGGATAATGAGCGATTGGTGAAAAAGATAACTAGATCTGATGTGAGAGGTGTAAGGCTGAGAGGGAGACCACGAATAGGATGGATGGACAGTGTGAAGAGAGCGTTGGATGTGAGAGGGATGTCTGTTGAACAAGGAAGAGTGGCTGTGCGTGACAGAAATAAATGGAGAGAAATTGTGAATAAGTGACGACGCAGCCCTGAGGGAATATTCTCCCGCATTTGATCTGATCACCTGATCAGGTCAGGTGTGGGTAAGGGGATGGGCCTATTTTGATGTGGCAGGGGTAAGCCAACTTTGCTGTCGGGCCCTGCTGCGGATGTCGCTGATTGCACTGCACAGTTGACCCTCGTGCGGTGTGGTGCAGTGAGGATCTGTCCCTTCTCCCCTTTGGGGCTAAGATGCGAATGAATGTATATGAGAGTGTGTCGTCCTGTCTCGGCTACCTCCCTTTCCTTAGGGGAAGCAGCCTAGGTATATATATATATATATATATATATATATATATATATATATATATTACAAAATTAAACAACCTTAACGGCATCACACATCCCAGTCTCACTCCAATAATGATATTAAACCAGTCAGTCAAACACAAGGTTCACTCTTTTAACAGACTCTATAGCATTTATCGGCTTTTCTTCCACACACTACTTAATCCCACTCTGTTCATTCTGTCATAAACCTTTTCCAAATTCGGAATGGCACAAAAACCTTATAATTCTTCTCACGCATATACACTTTCTATTATATGTGTGACAGGTGATATTTGCTCTGCACTTACCCAATCACTCCTTAAACCACCAAGTTCATCATTCATCAGATCTATTAATACCTGTCTTACATTCTCCATCTCTGTTCTTTCATATACCTTACCTACAACACTCAACAGACATATTCCATGTTAATCTTTGTACTCAGATTATTTTTACTTCTTTACAAAGCTACTACTAAGCCTTCTTCCACTCCGCTGGTACAACTTCACTCATCCAGTCTTGCTGACGTACTGCATAGAAATAAATAATTGTACAGTTCTCTCTCAACTCCATTTTATCATTTCTACATATATTTTATTATTTCCTGTCATAAACGTACTTTATTTGAGTTCAACATGTTTGGGAACTTTTTTTCCTTGAAATTATGATTCCTGTTCTCATCCTTTACTTTAAAGAGAGAGAGAGACAGAAGAAACAGTCACTTACTCCTCCATATTTTTCTCAGGTCTTAATGAGCAAAAATTTCTGAGGGTAAGTCTGTTATTGACGTAAATAATTCAAAAATATTAGTCATGCTACGTGTTGGGTGGCAGCGTGAATGACAGTATAAATTAAGGATCCTAACATTTTTTTTTAATCACAAGTCTCCACAGAAGCAGGTTGTTTTCAGAAGTCCCTCTGGTTGGCTGTCTTGTGGTTTAATATTCACTCCCATTTGGATGTCAGAGCGGCATTAATAAAAGATCTTGAGTTTTTGCGACAGATATTCCTCCACAGAAGTTAATTAATTTCAGAAATAATTTTGCTTGGTTAAATTATCCACAGTAATGTTCACTCTGCTTTGGTTGTGAAGTGTTGGTAGGATTATGAACGAAGATGAATGCATAGACAATCGATTTTATGGTTGTGTCCTATGATACCTATTAGCACCTCTTCCTGAGAGATATATTTTGGATGTACCACCTTTTTTTTTTTTTTTAAACTCCTTGCAAGTTATTGAGTCAAACTGTGTCGATACTGGATACGTATAAATAAGGTAAAATTAGATAAAATAGCAAGATACACTGTATTTACTAATTCGCTAAGAAAAAAGTGTGAAGTCTCCTATATCACCTATAATACAGCCCTTATGCTCAAACCAGGCTCAAGAAAATGTATGAATAAGGTTACTGACCTTGTGTTTGCCCTGAAACCGCTGGATCAGTGCAGCTACTCGATTCGTCACTTGTGCGGCCTCCGTCTCCCTCCCCGCCATCTCATGCTGTCAACATCATCATCATCATCATCATCATCCTTTTTCCCACTACACAAAAAAGTGAGCACCATACAGATATAGGAAAATGAAAGTATGTAAGAATGCGATCTATAGGGTGTCCAATGAAATGATCCATGCATCCAATTAGGCATCAGTTAAACCCTTGTATGTAATTCATAGCTGTACCATGGCTGTGTGAATTTTCCTGTGGGTGACAATAGAGGTACTGTATGATAATAGTATAATCACTGTTCATTGATCAGGCAGGTGTCGATATTATCACCGTGTGATGAGATTCACTATTGCTCTTCCATATGATATAAAAGGTGAGGTGAATATGAGAAGCTTAATGTTCACGATGTGGTGGCTTGATTATAATAATTAGGTTTGAAAATGTGGAACTGTAGTAGGCTGCTATTCAGTAAAATCCATTATTCTTGTACAAAGAAAACAAGTGCAATAACAGCATTAGACGGTCCCTGAACTGGCGTCAGAAACAAGACCTAATACTTCAGACGGACTGATGTTCAGACAGCATAACACCACCTGCTTGACAACTGCACATGACCTTTTCTCAACACACAAGTAACATTAATGCAAAGGCATATTATTAACCTCTCGTTCTTCTTCCACTTTTATATGGGGTCGATGTGTTTGACCAATCTTCACCATACAGCCAGGTCCTGCGCCTTTGTACCCGTCAGCCCCTTTTAGTTCACACAGTCCACCTCTTCTTCGGCTTTCCCCTCTTCCTCTTTCCTTGTAGCCCATTGCCACTACTTTCCTTCCCACATAATCTTCATCCCTTCTCATCACGTGTTCATAACAATTTAGCCTTCTTACCACCACCTTCTTGGATACCTCACCCACCCTCTCTGTCCTTCTGATTCTCTTATTTGTAATCCTATCCAGCTTCGTTATTCCACACATCCATCTCAGCTTTCTTATCTCCACTACATCCAGTTTTCCCCCCTGCGCTTTCTTCACTGCCCACGTCTCAGCCTCATACATCAAACCCGGTCACACTACCGTTTTACATACATTAACCTTAAGCCTAAAGTTGATTCTTTTATCATACAGCACTCCCGATACCATCCTCTAGTTCCTCCAACCCACCTGAACTTTGTGGGTTATTTCCACATCCAAGTCTTCGTCCTCGGCCATAATCGGTCATAAATATAAAAACTTCTCCACTCTTTTGTCTCTCTCTCTCTCTCTCTCTCTCTCTCTCTCTCTCTCTCTCTCACTTCGCAAACAAAACCCTGTATTTTGAACTTGGTTGAACCTTAGGTATTCCATTTACTTCCTACTTATCTTCATTCCTCTGTACTCCATGCGCCCTCCCCAATCTCCTAATTTTCTCTCGATCTCCTCTCTTCTGGTGCTAAACAGCACGATGTCATCAATAAAGAGCATGCGCCAGGGGGACAGATTTCTTACCTCATGAACCAGCACGTCCACAGTCGGATTAAAAAGGTAAGTAAAGAAGATCCCTGACGTAAACGATCTCCAATTAAAAATCTGTTTGTCTGTCCTACGTTGCTCCTGACCTGGGCTCTCGCTCCCTCATAGATAACCTGTACTATCCTTATATACTTCTCCAGTACCCCATTCTCCCTCAAAGACCTCCAGACCTCCTGACGTGGCTGTTCGTAGTAGGCCTTCTTCATGTCAATGAATATCAGATGCAACGCCCTCTGCATTTCCATATGCTTCTTCATCATCTGCTTCAGTGCATAAATTGCGCATGTCGTCCCTCTACCCGGCATAAAACCAAACCGCTCCTCCCCATTTGTTGTCTCTTTCCTAAGCGTTCTCTCAGTAATCCTATCCCTAAACCTTATTGTATGCAAAATCAACTTTATTCCTTTATAACTGCGTTAATCCTGGATGTCTCTCTTCTCTTTTTAGAAATGTACAACCACACTATCTCTCCACTCATCTGGCATTTTCTCCTGCACATAAATCTTCTGCACCAAATCTCACAACAAACCTGTCCCTTCTCCCAAATATTGCCAAACCTCCACTGGTATCCCATCTGACTCCATCACCACTTGCCGTTTTTCAATTTTTTTTTTTTTTTTCAGCGCCGTCATACCGGTAGTGCCTCGGAAACTGCTAGGGCGTACCCAGTAAGCGACACGCAGGGATCTCGACTGACCCCTATGGGAAATGAGCAAGGGCTACCAGGTCATGGGCGAGGCCGGTTAAAGAAGGCAGCCTACGTGAGCGTGGGAACCTTACATGTGGGGAGAATTAGTGGAAAGGGAAAGGAGTTGGAGAGTTTGATGGAGAGGAAGGAAGGTTACAGTATTGTGTGCAAAGTAACCTAGATGGAAAGGGAATTAGGCAGGAGAGCTGGAAAACGGATGCAAGTTGGTCAATAGTGGAGCAGTTGGGAAAGGGAGGAATGGCGTGGGGACAGTGTTATCCATGGAACTTAAGGATAACCTAGTGAGCGTGAAGAGAGGTGTTGGGGTGATGAGCGTCGAGCTAGGTCTGAATGGGACGGTGTTTAAGATCCTATGTACATATGCTCCCCAAGTTGGTTGTGAAGAGGAGAAGGAAGCCTTTTGGGATCAGATGGATAAAGAGTTTGGGGCTACACCGGGAGGAGAAAGGGCAAACCTAGGTGGAGACCTGAATGGGCGCGTGGGGAGAAGCAGAAAGGGGATTGGGAGAGTGCATGGTAGTTAGGGTGTGGGAAGGAGGAATAAGGAAGGGAGAAGATAATATATTTTGCACTGGCGTTTGATTTGGTGATTGCTAACATCTTAGTTGAGAAGAAAAATAACTAGCTTTTGACCTACAGGAGTGGAGAAGGAGAACGTCAGATAGGCTTTGTAATGAGTAAGAGAGCCTACCTGAAAGAGGTTAAGAACTGCAAGGTCATAAATTGGGGAAGTGAGGCAGCACAACACAGAGCAGAAGAGGTGGCCTGTGAGATGAAGAGTGACGAAAGAAGGAAACCAAAACATGAGACATCCGTGATAAATTGGTGGAGGTTGAAGGAGGAGGATCTACGAAGGCAGTTTAGGGAGAAAGTGTTGAGTGAAGTCAGACAGGTGAAGGAGATGCAGGAGCGGTGGGAGGAAAACAGACGAGTGATACTGGGTGTGGGGAAGGGGGTTTTGGGTATGTCAACTGGGAGGAGACTCTCTAGGGATAAGGAGACGTGTTGGTGGAACGAGGTAATGCAGGAAGTGACCGGGACTAAAAAGGATGCTAAGAAGTGGCATACATCAAGGTGACTGAAAGATCCAGAAATCTATGGGAGGGCAAATAAAGAAACAAAATAAGCAGGGGCAGAATCAAAGACGCAAGCTTGGAGCGATGTTTAATAAGAGTTGAAACACAGGAGAAGAAAAGATAGATATACACAGAATAATGAAAATTCAAGATAAGGCAAACAGGATTTTCTCTCACAACAAGCAAATAACAGACTAAGGAGGAGCAGTTTTATGTCACCAGGACAAAATCAGGGATAGGTGGAAAGGATGTTCTGAAAAGATGCTGAATGAGGAGGATCCGAGGGTTGTCTTTGATGATGGTGTCCCAAAGGCATATTGTTAACTATATACCTTAAAAACACTCATCCTCACTACAAAGGTAAGCAAACAACAAGATACTTAGTGGTCATTTCTAGGCTGTTTGTTGCACAGGAGACTATGATATCCAATTATGTGAGCTGAAGATAAGGATAGCACAACAAGAAGGTCCCCCGCCCAGCCCATTAAATCCTCCAGGCAAAGCCAACAGCGCAAAAATGAGGAGGATCACTACGCTACACAGAAAAGTGCCACGGAAAAGTCATAACAATTACTGAAAAGGAAATCTCTCTCTCTCTCTCTCTCTCTCTCTCTCTCTCTCTCTCTCTCTCTCTCTCTCTCTCTCTCCATATGATGTAACACATCCACATATTATCCTCACAGAAAGTCTATAACAAAACTATGCAGCTCACTGTGCCTCGAAAATGAATGGGCAAAATCAAAATGAATCTAAAACATAGAATAATTTTAGTAATTAGAAAGTGTATCGTCTATCTAGCTTTCTATCTATCTATCCGTCTGTCTACTTAGCAACACTCCTTTAACTCTCGGACATCTGTTCACATTTCATTCTTATTACTACCCAGCAATTCTGTCCAAGTTTGGGCAGACTTCTTGCTGACGGATTGCTGATGGCTAACGTCTCCAGTTTAAAGATGTCACTCCTAAGATGCGGATGATCGTCAGGAGGTAACAAAAATAAACTAAAAACAAGTCATCGGAGTGAAGTGTTTAATCGTTTGCCTTAGTAACGCACTAGAGCTGAATCAGGTCGTCTGATGGTAGTGTGATTAAAATACGAAAGTCCTCCTCTGACGGACGGATTTCAATTGTACAAATCAGCTCGGCTTATTATCAACTCCTGGGCTTCTAAATGTCTCCCATGGGTCACAATTCACCTACTACTCCACTCCTTCAAACTTCAGGAACGTCCAGCACTTTCCTCGCTGACGCATCATACCACACATAAAAAAAACTATGAGCAGCGAAACATATCACGCTCTCTCAGTTTTGGAATATTAGCCAGCCGTGTAAAAGTGACAAGTAGTAGACGACAAATGTTAGAACTTTGGTCCCGGACTGTATGTACATGAAGAGGGTGAAGCTCTAATGCAACCAGAAATGAAGCTTCATGATCCCACCAAAATCGAGGTGAATGTTCAATTCCTCCAGACCGATAACGCAATTTTTATTTTATTTTTGCTACCACCAAATGATCTTATCTAACTTTGGACAGATTTCTAATGGTGTAGGGGTTAATTCCGGCTGTACCTACCTCTTGCAGTTTACAAAGTCTCCTAAATGGAATAAAACTGTCTTTGGTAGCTACAATAGTAAATAGATAGACAGATACTAGCAATTTAAACTTCAGTATATTTTGACACTCACCAAAAATAATCGTGAGGTGGGGCAGCGTGTGAGAACCTGACTGTGACGATGGCAGCGTTAACACTGACCTTTACCTACTGGTTTTGTCATCCTCAACTGAATAGCTGCCTTATCTTAGTTGCACCACAGCGTCACTGATAAGTCTTTTATCACTATTGCAACGATTACCACGAATCTTTGTTGGCAAACACGAACTGGTCCGGTACAGTACTGCACCTACGCTACTTATACTCTGTATTCTATCTTGGCCCAGATTTTCGCCCTTTGTAGCATATTTCATGTAGCTCAGTGGCAGAAAAAGACATTCCGGTTCCATATTGTGTGTGTGTGTGTGTGTGTGTGTGTGTGTAGGGGGTTTAGAAGAGCGCTTGAAAAGGTGTGCAAGTGTAAATGTGTACCCGTAATTATGTACGAAAGTGAATAGTCAGGCAAAAGTTCTCCGACATTTACTGCTTTCATTGTGTTTATATCAATCAATCAGTCATTTCCTGTGGCACCCCACGGGATGCATAGGGCCTCAATGAACTCTCTTCACCAATATTTGTCTCTTGCCATCTCCTTCAGGTCCCACCAACATTCCTCTCCTGCTTCTTTTTTTATTGTCCTCAACCAGGTTTCCCTCGGCCTACCTCTACCACTTCTTCCTCTAGTAGTCCACTCTGGCACTCTTGTATTAAACTACTTTCTTTTCTGTATATGTGCCCCAGCCACTTCCAGCGAGACAGTCTCACATATTCAATAATTGGTTCCACTCTCGTATTATCCCTACTCTTGCATTTGCAACTCTGTCTTGCCACTTTACCCCAAGAATCCTTCTCAGTTTATATCACCTCACCATTAAATATTATAGAACCTTACCTTGACAAAGCCGCCTTCTCCCTTCTCTTATTCTGTATTACCAGTGGTGGATTTAATTCATGTGTTACGCGAGATTCAGAATCACTGTGTTGGCAGGGTGTTGACGGTTTTTGTTTGTGACTGTATAGGCTAGGTATGTGCTTCATGTGAATGTAAGGGTGTGGACCTACGTATGTGTGAAGGGATTTGCATGTGCTTGTGAAACCAGGCGTGTCTGTATAAGTGAGTATGTGTCTATTTCCCACATCCGCATGCCTTTATCCACGTCCATGCGTGTCTGGAAGTGGATGTGAGACCATAATATACTGTACGTATGCGTATGTACTCTATACATTATATACAGTATGTAACTTACATAAGGTGACCAGATTTATTGGAGCTAAAAGCGGGACACACACGTGTGTGTGTGTGTGTGTGTGTGTGTGTGTGTGTGTGTGTGTGTGTGTGTGTGTGTGTGTGTGTGTGTGTGTGTGTGTGTGTGTGTGCGTGTGTCTATAGATACGAGTAGATAGATAAGTAGACAGACACAGAACTATAAAAATATGTATATAGACAGATAAATATTGACTAATGTGACAGCGACCGCTGCTGCGCTACACCTCAAACTGAGGCTGCTAATCAAACACTAACGTCTCCTACGAACTCTGAACATACCGTACGGTACAGTGAATGGGTCGACCAAAGTTACTAGCTAGTGAGGATTACAGTCTTTATATTAATAATTCGGTATTTCATTTGGTTAGGATTATAATTTTTCTAATTCATCCTAATTTCATAAAAGAAGGTCATGTTATAATTATCTAATGCAATAGTAATTTTCTAAAAGCGGGACAATTAAGATAATTTGCTCAAAAAGCGGGACATTCTAGTCACAATTAAAAAAGCGGGACGGACGTCCAAAAAGCGGGACTGTCCCTTCTAAAAGCGGGACTGTCTCACCTAAAAGCGGGACTCTGGTCACCTTAAACTTACATCCTGCAGCTACCATAGAGACGATTCTGACGAAACAACCTGCCACCAACCCGTCGTTGCCTGGTACTGTTCAATCCCGGTCTGAGCAGAGCAGATGGATGAACGGGACGGACTTCAGACGTGAACGGTACGCGATTGTGTGACTCACATGTTTATCATTAATGTTTATCACTTCCAAGTTTCAATACGCATACAGTGGTATATTTTGAAAAAAAAAAAAAAAAAACTCGAATATACAATTCGAATAACCTCTCCCCATCTCTACTGGTATGAAAAAGGTTCAGCTGAAAATTCTTACTTTCGTAGCGTAGGCTACAGTAATTGGAGTACACAGTAGGCCTACATCCTACTGTAATTTCAGTTTCAGTTCTTACCTAAGTTCCTTATTTACTTCTTTTTTCCTTTTTTCCATGTCCTGTGAAATGCTTATATTTTGACATCTACCTCAAACATAATATTCGTTGTTATGTTAGTTTTCATCTTCTCAGTAAGCTTAACCATAACGGATCTGTTCTCGTTATTGATGCTTCTCCTTACTTAAGGCAACTTTTTATTTCCACCGCTGTACAATTCTTCACTTTGCCTCCACAATCTATTATCTCCAAACATTCGGCACGATCCTCATCCACCACTATAGTACTTGTTCATCCTGGCTCTTCTTCTTCCACTCCACAAATTACTGTATTTTTCATTCTTTGCACTTGTCTTAACCCTAAATCTTCCCTCACGTTTATTCTGATGCAACTACAAATGTCTCTGCTGAAGAATAATTGTCATCCTTAATTTCTTTATAATGTCTGCCTTTATTCTCAAGTTTTTCCTCCAGCACTGTCATTGGTCTGTATTTACTTTATGTTTTTTATAGGGGTTTTGTCCCATGTGATTTCATGTTACTGATTATAAGAAATATGATCTTAGACATTAACTAACCTCATTTAACCAGCACGAAAGAGGTTATAACGTACTCAGATGGCACTGCATAGTTATGCACAAAAACAAACGGCATCCATCGTTCACCAAAACACCTTGTCCCCTTCATGATATATACAGTAATTTGCGGGGACAGATGATATTAGTTAACTAATTAAGAAAAAAAAAAACACACACACACTTTTCCTATCACTGGCTGTGCAACATCAACCCACAGTCAAGAGAAAGCTTTTGAGAAAATGCAAAAAACAAAGAAAAAACAAAAGCAGAGCTTGTGAAGTGGGAATATTGTCCCATTCATCTGTCATCTGTTCATTTTTCCTGTATATCCCCCAACTCAGTCTTCATCGGTTTATTTTTTTTTTTCTCCTCCAACTCAGTTTCCATCTGTTTATTATTTTTTTCTTTATATCCTCCAATTCAATCTTTATCTCTTCGTCTTCCTTATATCGTCCATGGATTCCAGTATAAATATCACTGCTGCTTTACATTTTATGATAAACCACATGGCATTTCTAACCTTCTTGCTGGCCTTATTTTTGGATGTCCATTCCAGGTGATACCATTTCCTGCACTTTTCACATGCCATGCCCTTGTCGTGCTTCCACATCACTCCTCGGCATGTTTCTTCAGTCCAGTTTGCCGTCATATCTTTCAAGGGTCACACAGAATCCTGCGTCATTTTCGTAGTGTCCTATGCACTGAATTTTCATCCATCATTACCTATCAATTATTTTGTTTAAACACTTGTAGTTTCTGTGTACAGCTCAGTAAAAGACACTGCACTGCCTCTTGTGGCTTGTTCAGGACTGCATCAGCTGAGTTTCGTTTACATTTTAGTGTCAATGGTTGCCACATGACAGCAGCGCCATTGCAGTCTCATCCGTTCCAGAACTTCTAGAAAAAACTGAAAACTGCAGCAGTTAAGAGTAGACATTTTTCTTTAATTAGTGGACTATGGCGGTCTGTGGGCGTCTGTATTTACTTATTTATTTTTGTCGACTGCAGTTGACATGGCAGTAAAAAGGTTACCATTTTAGCATTTCGTCTGAAAAATACCATGAATCCCATTCACTCCAATAATGTGTATACTGTATTATTCATATTATCTTCTGACAGTTTAAATCAGCTGTGGATAGATTTTTCGAACTGGAATGGTTTGGCATAGTATTTTTTTTTTTTTTGTCTCAGTACAAGAGCCCTGCTTCACGCTTAAAAAAAAAAAAAAAAAAAAAAGGATTCAACAAGAATCAAGCGAAATACGTCCCTGGCATGTCTCCGTTTTTACCAGGTCTTCATAATCCTTTAGCCTTCCCCCCCTCTCCCATTCTCTCTTGTTATACAAGTATCCGTATATATATATATATATATATATATATATATATATATATATATATATATATATATGGAGTCTCAGTGGTAAAGTGTGCGTTTTCGTACACTGAGGAACGAGGGTTCGCGCCCCGCCAGGGTAATAAACTTTGGGAGCGTTCTTCTGGCCACGCACTACTTTGGCGGACATCAGGGGTACTGTGGTTGAACCAGTGTCGCATACTATAAAGTATGCTTGCACCCAGTCGGCTTGCGCGGGCCGATTACACTTGGTTCACAGACTACACACTCATCCAAAGCCACTCCAACACAACAATTACACTTACACGCACTTCTCACTCTACATACAATCTCTACTAGACTGCCTAAGCCACTTGGTAGAGATACATTGGCTGTATCGTCCCTATTTCGGTATGGATAGGCCGGTCCTGTAGTGGACACTCAAATGTCTGATGATGATTATATATATATATATATATATATATATATATATATATATATATATATATATATATATATATATATATATATTACAGGGAATTTGTGTAACCAGTGATTTCATGAAATCCTAAGGGAATTAGTGAAATGAATTTAAATTAGGATGAGTTAATCAAGGTTAGGTTTATTTAGACTGCAGTCAGGTTAGGATCCAATAATCTAGGTTAAGTATAGATTAGGTAAGGCCTGGTATTTAGGTTAATTTATATATGTTAGGCGTTTATATAAATCAAATTAACCTAACCTATGCTTAACCCAGGTTAGCCCTGCCTAACCTAACCGCAGCCTAAATTAACCTAACCTTAATTAATCCATCATAATTCAAACTCATTTCACAAATTCCCTAAGGATTTCATGAAATCACTGGTTACGCAAAATCCCTGTAGTATCTATCTATCTATCTATCTATCTATATCTATATCTATCTATCTATATATAGAATGTATGTAAGAGTTTGTCTCTCTGAAAATCGAGGAGGACGCATATAGAACTCTGTAAACAAATGGTTCTCATCCTGCGAAGCGCACCCTCATAGGGGGAAATGAGCAGTTTCCATGGGAGGCACGAAGGCCCAGAAGAAAAATGGGGAATATCTGAATAAGTGTGTGTGTGTGTGTGTGTGTGTGTGTGTGTGTGTGTGTGTGTGTGTGTGTGTGTGTGTGTGTGTGTGTGTGTGTGTGTGTGTGTGTGTGTGACGAACCTTTAATTACTCTTTACTCGATATTCTGTTTTCCAGTTTCGTTAGCTTTTTTTTTTTTTTTTTTTATGCATGCAAAAAATTGGCTTCCTTTCTAAAAAAAAAAAAAAAAAAAAAAGTAGCTTGGCCATCTTATTGCCTCTGCTTGGTTTTGCCATCTTGGCAGAGACATATAGATCCCAAGATGTCTTATGTCGAAGGACTTGACCACATCGTGGTATCAGAAACTTTGAATATTAATAGATGGTTTCTGTTCCTTATCCGTACACAGGTTTGTTCTCCCGTAATCGTCTCCCACCACGTCTCCAGGTGACAAATTCCACCCTCTCGCATTCACATTCTATTTTTAGTTTCAAATGAGATGTCTAATTACATGAACCGCACAATATCGAGAGCTACTACTCTAAATTATCATGAATACTACGTTTTTATTTTTTGACTTTGTTTCAAACAAGTAGGAAATCTGGGAAGTCAAATAGGATTACAAGCAAGCGTCTTGTTTTTGACTAACATTTATGACCGGAATTTAATATATGACCTTTATGTAACATGATAATGCTTTGGTGTTGATGGCATCTGATTAAGCTTATTGCTATGGCAATGTGACCATTTATAACCATGTGCTGATGCTTATGACCATGCTTTTGTGTGAGCGACCACGAGATGCATATGATCAAGCGTGTGATGCTGTTTTTGACCATGTGGTTTTTACAACTATATTATGGTGTAATTGACCACGTGGTGGTTATTACAACTATGACAATGTGATGGTGCTTACGATCATGTGGTGGTGTTTATGACCATATGGTGGCATGATCATTTTTTCCCGGTAATCATGACCATGTATTGGTGATTTACCATGACCATGCAATGGAGTTCATAACTATACTGTTTTTTTTTTTTTTAATGATCATTTCATAGTATTTATTACGATGGGGTGGAGTTTAAGATCAAGTGGTGGTGTTTATGGCCATGTGGTGTTTATGATCAAGTGCTTAGGATCATGCAGTGGCATTTATTTCTATGTAGTTGGCATTTATGACATTAAACATCTTGAATCCAACAACTTAATCAGTGACAGATAATATGGTTTTCGCAATGAAAGATCCACCATTGACATAATCTCTTAACTCATACCATCCATCAATCAATTGATCTACATGGAGAAATTCATGCAGTAGCTCTTCGTATTTCTAAAGCTTTCGACAGAGTATGGCACCGTTCCCTGCTGTCCAAACTCCCTTGCTATGGACTAACGTCTTTTGTTCCTTTGATTTCTTCATATCTTAGTGACAGGAAAATAAGAGTAAAAGTAGATGATGTATATTCCAATTTCCACTCAATTAACGCCGGCGTGCCGCAGGGATCAATACTGGCGCCAACCCTATTCCTGGTTCATATTAATGATCTCTTATCTGTCACCCTCAATCCCATCCATTCATACGCAGATGACTCAACACTACATAGTTCATTCATACTCAGACATCCATTTACAAAGTCTAATATCTCTACCTCTCAACTCGGTACAGCCATCTCCATAAATCAAGACCTATCTACGATCAGTGAATGGGAACAAAACAACCTTGTCTTTTTTAATGCTAGTAAAACTAAATATATACAATTTACTAATAGACAGATATTGCCAGATTCGTACATTACCTTCAGTGCGTCTCACTTAACAACGCCCTCAGCTGGACCTCTCATGTTAGATCACTTGCTAAAACCGCCTCTAAGAAACTTGGATTATTGTACTGAGTCCGTAACTTCTTCGCTGATGAGCAGTTGGCTATAATTTATAAGAGTCATGTGCGCTCTCAGCTTGAATATTGCTCACCCTTGTGGAATTGATGTGGAGAGGTTGCATTAAAACAACTAGATATTATTCAGAACAAAGCTGTTAGAATTATTAACAACCCTGCCATTACAAACGAACTACCTCCCCTGCAAGTAAGAAGGAATATTGCCTCCCTCGCATTATTTTACAGATAATATTTTTGCCAAATGCTCAGACGAAGTTGCGTCCATGGTGCCACCTCTCCATGCCTTTCCTCGTGCTACTGGGGCATCTGGTAGCGCTCATGACTGGAGTGTTACTCAGCCATATTGCAGAACTTCTGCCTATCAGAATTCTTTCATTCCCCGAACTGCATCTCTCTGGAACTCGCTTCCCCAGAGTTGTTTCCCTCCAAATTTCAACCCACAGCTGTTCAAGTCTAACTGTTACAGATATTTTATGAACAGAGGACACCAGTAGTCTGGTGTATGGATTTTTTTTTTAATTCATTCGTTTTTCCTTCCTGAGTTCTGTTATTAAAAAAAAAAAAAATATAGCCATGTTCATGTGGTGATGTGTATGACCATGTCATGGTGTTAAATATCAAGTGGTGGTGTTTATGGTCATGGACATGTAGTAATTTTATGACCAAGTAGTGTTTTTTATGACCAGGTGGTGGTGTTTAGGAACAGGTGGTGATTTTATGGCCATAGTTTTAGGACCATAGTGTTTAGGACCCTGTAGTGGTGCTCAAGACAATACGGTGGTTTTTATGACTGGCCACGTATGACCCTGTGTTGGTGGTGTTTATGACCATGTGATGGTGGTGATGACTACGTAGCCGAGTTTACTGTCTCTCAGGCAGAGATTATGATCATCATGCGGTGGTTTTTATATTCAGATATGTTTGGATCCATACAATACGTCTGTTTGAAGCAACAGTTTCAATGTTGGTAAACTGACCATTGAGGAGATATGCGCAGGGTCCTATTTGGCTTATATCCTTGCAGTCAGGATCACCAGCAAAGAATCAGAGTAAAGAATAACCTTAAATATACTGTATACCAATGTCTTGCTTATAAATTTCATTCAGTTATGAAATGAAAAAATAGTAACACAATTCGCGATCCTCCTATATAATTCACGAAGAAATTTTAGAGTCAAATTATGGATGGTGGGCACGAAGATAAGGCCAACCACGAAAAGGGGCACGACCCTGAAAAGGTTAAAAACCCAAGCTCTAAACAGCTCTAACAAATGCAAACTTTTATGACAAACTCTGATGTGTACATAATAACTGCTAAAGTGGCTTCCCTGATGGCCTTGATTAAAACTAATTAAAAATAATTAAGTCAACGTGGTGGAGACACGGCTGCCAGTTACTGTATCCTTTTTTTTTTTTTTTTTTTTTTTTTATACAACCATATCATTATTAGCTATAACGGGCCGGATGTGTGGATGGACCGATGGAACGGGGAGGGTGAGTGGGGTGGGTTGGGAGGATTGGTGGGTGGGTGGGTGGGTAGTGGGAAAATGGGTCCATGGTATGAACAGGTCAACTGGAAATATATCCCCTGGAAAATAGGCTCAAGGAGGAACATAGGTTCAGTGGGTAAATTGGGACACCGAGGGTCATCTCCCACAGGGGGAGTGGCTATTTGGGGTTCCAGGCAATGCCGCTATGCACGATCATAGGATTTTACCCGAGCAACGTCGGGCACCCCTGCTAGTATTCAATACCCGATAACACCAATTTACTCAATCCATATTTATAATGCATTCTTATCGCTCAGCTAACGATAACACCCATATCATACTGCCTACTCATTTGATAATCCCACTCACCGCTTTTACAATAACACCCCCGCTGATACCGTTACACCTGTCCTGAACAAGACACCTCATGGCATGTGATTAGTACGGACTGTGGGTATTAGTGCTGAAGTGGTGACACGTGAAAGTGTGTGTCGTGTTGTAGGCTTGCCAGGCCTCACGAAGCGGGTTATCAGGCCAGTGCAAAGGACCCGGACCCGGACACGGAAACGGAGACACACACACACACACACACACACACACACACACACACACACACACACACACACACACACACACACGAGATTCTACAGTACAAATCTGTTTGCGGACATTCAAGAGCACGCAGCCAGATAAGTTAAAAAACATACGATAAGCAGGGATAAAGATATAAGGCAATGACTCACGAAACCCGCAACCGAATGAAATTGTGTGTAAAATCTCTTAATATAGAAAGGTATGATGATGTGGAAACAGAAGAAGGTGATATTAACTGCCTGACTCAGTCTTGTAAAGAAGCAGTTTGGTAAGAACAGTACTTGTAAGTTAACTCCTTCTCTACACTGATGGAACATATATTCTCTTTTGCATACTGAATAGATTATTTGAGTCAGTTAATGGATGACCTCTTGCAGTGACGTGCTTAACGATGTCAACGTCCTAACCCTCCACTTTGAAATGTCTCTCCAAAGCTGATTTTAATAGCAAGAATAAAACACACAATACTTCGTCCAATAAAAGGATCAACCCTTTGGCTGTGGTGAATTTTTATCAGATGAATACAATCGTACGTTGTGAGCTAGAACGCAAAACGAAGTTCTCTCTTCTCAGAAAAAAAAAAAAAAATTGCAACATAACTGGTGTTCCATTTTTTTCTTGAGCTTTGTAAAATCGTCTGATAGACCCTCAACACTCAGCAAAAAATACAACCTACAAACTATCAGACATGCCCTCGCTGTATTGCAACCCTTCATATCACAACGCACTTACACATCCAGACGAGCCTGGGGTAGGCTACCAACGACAACTAAGAGACCAATGTAGTGTGTTATCAGTGAGACTCATAGTCGGATTAGTGTGTAATAACATTTTCGGCGCATAATCCTTTGTGGTATAAAGGCCAGCTGCCACAAACATGTCGAAAGGCTCAGTGACACACACCACATTATTTGACAATACATGTGCTGGAGTCTCGCGGACTAGAGGTTACTCGTGCAATACCTCAGTCTCAGTGACGGCCTTTCACAGGTTCGATTTTATGTATCTGTATATATCATACATACATACATATTATAGGCCTCTCTCTCTCTCTCTCTCTCTCTCTCTCTCTCTCTCTCTCTCTCTCTCTCCCTCTAAATATACAATATACGGTAGTGTGTATATATATATATATATATATATATATATATATATATATATATAATGTATATATTCGTGTGTGTGTGTGTGTGTGTGTGTGTGTGTGTGTGTGTGTGTGTGTGTGTGTGTGTGTGTGCAAGCGCTCACGTACTAGCCAATTACACTGCTCGACAAGAATTTCAGTTCAGAGACAAAAATGGGTATCAGAAAGAAAGACCGTAGCACTGATTTCAAATATGATGTTCATTTTGCCTTAGCACTTGCTGTTTTTTCTGATTTCATTACTCTCACACACATCCCTGTAGTACAGTGGTCCTTCTTTTCACCGCTTTATTCGTGCTCTTTATATGTACCGTATTTATATATATGCAGTGTGTAATATCCAACATATACATTGCCAGTTGTCCACATCCACTATCTAAAGTATGTCTATGTAAATTCATTATGCCTAATATAACTCCTATTTCAGATTTATGAGTTGACAATGCCTCACGGATATGTAATGATCCTAATGCTTTCTGTTATATATGTGAAAGTTAACTCAAAAGAAACAATAACGGATGATCACGTCCCTTGTAAAGACGGCTTATTTACATTATTTTGGAGTTGAGGACAAACTATGGGCGTCCCATATCTGCTGCGTGACTTGTTCCAACTCACTTTGCGAATAGTTAGCAGGAAGGAAAACAGGGATGCCTTTCGTAGTTCCCTTGGTGTGGAGAGAACCTAGTGACCACACAACAGATTGTTACTTTTACGTGACAAAAGTTGTGGGATTTTCTTCCAAAAACAGACATCATTGTATATTCAAATTTACCGTCAGCAATAACACCGGTCGATCACACGGAGGACCTTCTCATTCCAAGGCCACCAACAAATAAATGTGTATTCCAGACTTCAGATGAGCATGAAGATGGAGAGGCATCTGGGGCACCTGCCCCTGATTCTAACTTCGAATGTCAGCCGTCTGGCAAAGTACTCCATTTAGTCACCCAAGGCGACCCTAAAGATCTTGTACGTGTCCCAAATTTATCAAAACAACAATCAGAGCTACTCGCTTCGAGATTGCAAGAATGGAACTTGTTGCATCCAGACACAAAGGTGACGAGTTTTGGGAAGCGGCAACAAACTTTGGAACGATTTTTCAGGTCAGATAGAGGAGTATGTTTCTGTAGCAATGTCGCAGGTCTGTTCGAAGCCTTGGGAAGAATTCATGATCCTGACGACTGGCGACTTTTTGCTGACCCAAGCTAATCAGGTCTGAAGGCTGTTCTCCTCCACAATAGGAAAAAGTTACCCAGTATACCATTTGTTTTAGCTCCTGAAATGAAGGAAACGTGCGAATCGATGCAAAAACTCCCCGTTTTGAATAAGTACGACGGATTCTGGTGGAAAATCTGCAGCGATTTGAAAGTGGTAACCATGCTGCTTGGACTATAAGGAAGTTTCACGAAATACTGTTGATTCCTGTGTTTATGGGACAGCCATGATGCGCAGCAACACTACATCCACAGTGAGTGGCCTCCCTGAAGTTCCTACAATGCCGGTGTACACAACGTACAGAACGAACCACTCATCCAAGCGGAAGATAACATATTTCTGCCTCTTCACATCAAGTTAGGCTTGATAAATAACTTCGTCAAAGCCTTAGATAAGACAGGTGCAGGCTTCGCACACCTGAAGAAATTCTTCTCTAAGATTAGCGACGCCAAACTGAAGGAAGGCATTTTCGTTGGCCCACAAATTCGTAGCCTGATGAAATACATTCAGTTTGATGCAACCTTCGAGGCAGAAGAACTTATGGCTTGGAGGTCTTTTAAAATTTGTGTTGGTTTTCTGGGCAGCCATCGCAGTGAAGATTGTGTGGAAATCGTTGAAGAGCTCCTGGTTGCATACCATGAACTCAGATGCCCCATGTCCTTTAAAAAACATTTTCTTCACTCATATCTCGTTTTATTGTTTTTCCAACAAACCTGGGTGATGTTAGTGACGAACAGGTGAACATTTTCACCAGGATACTGCAGTAATGGAACAAAGATAACAATGTATTGTAGAATTGGCGCTGGTATGATGGCGGACTACTGTTGGATGCTGACACGGAAAACCGATGTAGCGCTAGAAAAGAAATAAAACCCCGTTCTATGAGTACCTGTATTCACAGCGAAATTTACATACAGCGGTGGAATAATACACTTGATTTTGTTTCTGCATATTAGTTTTACATCCCAATTTATGTTTCTCGAATAAAAAAAATTCCCGGCATAACCAAGCGATAGGAGCATAATGATTTCTGTCTAGTGGAAGAAAAATCTCAAGGCGAGATTTTATAAAATCTGTGCGTGACAGAGAAAAAGTAAAAACATATTTGTAATCAGCACAGTCAGTTTAACTCAAATCACACACTCTCATTTCTGAACTAGATAAATAGTTGAAATCTGTCGAGTAGTGTTCTTGAGACATTACATTTCTTTGTTTCACACCATTACTGACTCCAGACCACTGAGCCACTCACTCTGTATCCATCTACACTCTAACAAGCATAAAGTCCGGTATTTTTGCCACACTTACAGAGGCTGTGAAAAATAGTATATAATTGTGTCACTCCCTCCCTCTCTCCCTTCTTCATTGAGTTACTGTGATCCAGCCCTTATAGGAGGAGTATAAGGGACACGATATTTTACACAGTGGTGAACCTTCCGCCGGGCCAGGATTCAGGCAGGGTGGGAACCCTGAAGGCTGTTCCACCTTAGAGCGGCCGCCCCCAGGTGTTCCACTCAAATACATTAGGCACAGCGAGTTTTTTATTTACCTTGGCAACAGATTTTTATACAATCAATGCGCTTCACTCGCGTCAAGTTATAAACATGGCAGGACCACCCGGCGGCTGGCCCCCGGGTGGTCTTGGCCAAAGTTGTTAAGCACGGTCAAGTTTTTAGCCGAAAACATTAAATTTTGCATATCAATAGATGTTCACCCCGACCAAGATTTGGGAAGGGTGGAATGACAGAGGGCGGCCCCCCTGTGTCCCATCAAAGCCATTATTCACGCCCATAGTTCTTTACTTAGGAACACGACATTTTGCATATTGGTAGGCGTTTAGTCCGGCATCGTTTTGGGCAGGATGGGACCCCCAGATGACAACTCCTGACGATGGGGAGGAGAGGAGGTCCAAAGGGGACAATGTTTTTTTTTTTTTTTTTTACTTAAAACATGAAATCTGCACAATGTTGCAACTTTACAGGGATCATGTTTAAGGCAGGGTGTGCCCTGCGAAGCCTCAATCCCCGGGTGGAAAGGTGGCCCCCGGGAATCCTTGCTGAAGCTTTCATGCCCGATCATGGTCTAATTAGGAACACAAAATTCTGCATGGTGATAAACGCTCACTCCGACCACATTCTAGGCAAGGTGGGATCCCTGATGGCCATCCCCACGGGAGGGGATTGCCTCTGGGAGGGCCAACGCCATTGTTTTCATGTAGGCACAGGGAATGTTGCACAGTAGCAGACGATCACCCGGACCCGAGTTCATAGAGTGCGCCACCCTCGTGGTTCGCCACTCCCCTCCCAGCAAATATATATTTTTTCCTTTACAATATTTCAGGAGTGGGTGCGGCTGTTGAAGACTTCCTTTGTATTGTTTACAGCAATCAGGAGTTCTCCTTCCACACATATTAAAACACCGTTCAAAAATTTACCTCTGTCTTTGTGTGTGTGTGTGTGTGTGTGTAATGCACCGGGTCGGTCAGGATCACTTGATGGTCGTGATGGTCAGCTTTTACCCTTCCGGAAGGGAGCTGAGAGCTCATATAGTCCGATCTAAGGGCAAGGCTGTGACCTTCACACACGCACACACCCTTCCCCTTGCTCAAGGGGGACAGTAACCACCCACTTCGTAGTGAAACTTTTCACAACCTGAGCGAGGCGCGAACTCCCGTCCACCAGTTGGCAAGCGGGAACGTTACCACTGCACCAGCGAGCGGTGTGTGTGTGTGTGTGTGTGTGTGTGTGTGTGTGTGTGTGTGTGTGTGTTCCAGATCGTTAATTCCTTGAGTACGATGGCGATGTCTAATTCCTACTACCTCTACAGAGTTTCTTCAACTTAAGAATAATCTCTTATATTACAGAGGTTAACGAAAGCTCCGTCTAGCCCCTCCACTTCGAAACCTTTATTCTAAGCTGAAGAAGAAAATCATCTATAAAGCTGCAAGAATGATATGACAAGCTATGTCTTCTGGTTTAGGGGCTTAAATGCCATAAATATATCATCTTGTAATTCTCACATTGTTTCTCCACTAATCACCTTAACGTAAGTATAGGCTATCTTTGATCCATACATTCTCTACCAACGGAAATCGGCAGCCACCTTGTTCATCACTCACAAGATATTCTAACGCCTGTCTTACCTTTTACATTATTATTCTTCCATATAATATAACCGGAATATTCATAAAACACACCACGACAATTCTTGCACTTGCTTTGGTCACATGTACCCTTATACAATGATCCAGGCATAGCCGTCTTTCACACTGTTGGTACAGCTCCATTTATCAAGGCTTTTTAACTTATTTCCTGCAATTAATTATTCACTGACCCTTCTCCTTTACATTTTATAATTTCTACATATGCCTTCTAAATATCTGATGTCCTCTCATTCTTCACTTTTTACACCAATCGTCACTTCTTCCACTGACACATTCAGGGGCACTAGATCCCTGTGAAATGCATCACCCAACACAGTCATATTTACCACCGCTCCCCTCTCGCCATTCCCCTTCATTAGTTTTCATAACAGCCCTCCTATCAGCTCCTTCATTTACTTCCAATTGTCAGCAGTCTTTCATTTTTATCTCATACATTTTGAAACTTTTCTTCCAACATTCATTCTTTCGTTTTCTTTTATCATAACAGTTACCTCCTTTAAAAATACTGCATATGAATATTCTTTTCCAAGCTGCTCATTTAGTTTCTTTGTCTTAAAAACTCTCTTTACACACTTCTTGCTCTCAATATACTTTTTCTTTCACATGAATTCCTCTTATGCATCCTCTCTTACCACTGTTGCGCTTTCTCTTCCACCGCTCTATCTATTTGCACGTCACAGTTTGCCGTTTTTCTAATTCAGTTGACACTTTTACATCACACGTGCTTTTAGCAACCCAGACCATAACACCCTTTGTATGATCACGAATGATCTGTATATCCGTTCTCAGTTCACTGTCTTTTGTTCATATTGATTTGCCACTGTTTTGCTTTGCTTTTTTTTTTTTTTTTAATTCATTCACTCTACGTAGCCTACCCCTCTCACTCTTTCGTCTGTGCTCCTCAGTTTTACCTTGCATACCACAACCATGTGACTAAGACAATCCTCTGCACTGACTCCTCATAACTCTTTATATTAAGTACATGCTCAAGCCTATTTCTACAAGCACATAGCTACCCAGTTAGGCCTTTGTTAGCATTCATTATAGTATATAATTTGATCAGAACGGAATTCACCCTCAATGGCTTAACATAAAACCACTTAAAGGTAGTGCGGTTGTAATACCTTATTCCATGATTTCATCACAAACTCCCTCTTTATTTCGTCCGTCAGAATTCATACCTGACCCTGTACATGTCACACCTCTCATTCATTTCCCCCTTTGGCATGCACAGCGCCATCACGTCATACTTTCCTTCTTCCCTTGAATATCTTCACCACCTCCCACTTACATTCTTCATTCACAGCGAACATTCCACACAGCCATTTCGGTCTACCTCGTTGAGATGGGTCCTAGGCAGGCAGGGACCCACATCCAAGGCTTCCAGAGTGAGTTTTGAGTTGTAGTGGGAAAAGAGGTCATAAGCTAAACTGGAAAAGGGGTGTATTATCTTTGCTGAATGATGGCAAGTCGAATTCAATCATTCATATTAACTCATTATCATAGAGGATCCATGCCTGAATTAGAGCAAATATAATGTATTTCCTGGTGAAATACATTATATTTGCTCCCCTGATATAAAAATGCAGCAGTTGTTTTACTTAGCAGCTCCCAGTGGAGGTGGTAGATTACACAGCATGTGAAATATTGTCTTAGTGTGGAACTTTAAAAAAAATTCTCAAAAGGCAGAAGTAATATTTATATTTGATAAGTTTCTTCTTATCCACAAAGGAAGCAAAGTCTGTTTATATATTGAAAATGTCTTCCAAACTGAAAATCTGTAGATTAAGCCTCTTTATCAACCAAAATCTGACAATCTGAAATTGTTAAAAAAATCTGTAGATCTACAGATAAATCTGTAGAAGTGGCAACACTGGCTCCCTGTACTGATCAACCCCGCTCTGAGCAGATGCCTAAGCGGGACGGACTACGGACGTGAACGGTACGCGTTTGTGTGACTCACTTGTTTGTCATCACAGCTTATCACTACCAACTTCCAGTACTTCATGTGGCGGATGCGGGGATTATACATATGTATACAGTGGTATTGTTTGAAAAATATAAAATATGTCGAATATATTATCCTTTTAACCATCGACTCTCTCTCCCTCTCTCTCTCTGTAATGGTATGGAAATGATTCGACTTAAAAATCTTACGTTCGTACTGAACAGTACTTTTACTATACTGTCTTACTGTTAATTCCGTTTCAGTTTTTATCTACGTTTCTTATTTTCCCCCTTTTTCTTCCATGTCAGGTGAAATTCATATATTTCCAAATCCATCTCAAGCAGTATCTGATATATCTTCACTTTGCCTCCGTAATGTAGCAGATCCGTATATTTTGTACGATCCTCATTCAACACTGTTTATTCATCTTCACCTTTCTCTCGTTCCACAAATTACTACTTTTATTCATCCTTTGTCCTTAATTCTAAATCTTCCTTCATATTTTCTCAAACTCAATTAAAAAATGTCTCGGCAGTAGATACGTCGTTCTTAATTTCTTTAATAACGTCTGCACTCTGCCTTCATTCCCAAGAGTTTCCTCCAACATTTTCATTGGTCAATATTTACCTTATGATTTTTCTGGCGTTTTGTACCATGTGATTTCATCTTACGTTGCAGTTATAGGAAACGCGATCTAAGACACTGACTAACCTCATTCAGCTGACAAGGAAGAGGTTAGAACGCACTCAGATAGCACTACTTGCTATGCGCAAAAACAAATTGTGCCCATTGCTCACCAAAGCACCTCGGTCTCTTCATAAAATATCGCTTACTGGGACAGATGATGTTAGTTTAATAATAATAATAATAATAATAATAATAATAATAATACTTTCGACATTTTCTTTTGCAATATTTAATCAACCCAGTGAAGTGTATGGTGAAAAACAATACAAAAAACAAACAAAAGAGCTAAAAGTAGGAATATATCCGTTTCATTTCATCTGTTTATATTCTTGCTGTACATCATTCAACTCAGTCTACATGTTTTTATTTTTTTTCTTTATATCCTCGAATTCAATCTTCATCTGTTTATTTCTTTCCCCTCCAACTAAGTCTGCGTCTGCTTATATTATCTTTATATCCACCAACCCAGTCTTCATCTTTTCATTTTCTTTAGATCTCTCATGGAATCCGAATCCAATATAAATATCACTGTTGCCTTACATTTTGTGCAAAACAACATGACATTTCTTACCTTCTTGCTGGCCTTATTCTTCAGTATCCATTCCAGTACTTCTCAGATGACACCATTTCCTAAATTTTTTACATGTCATGCCCCTGTCGTGCTTCCACACCACTGCTCGGCATACTTGTTATCCGCAGCTGCAGTACCAACATTTCTTTCAAGGGTCACACAGAATTCTGCATCATGTTCGTACTGCCTTATGCACTGAAATTTCATCCTTCATTTTCTATTAGTTTGTATATGTGTGTGTGTGTGTGTGTGTGTGTGTGTGTGTGTGTGTGTGTGTGTGAACACTTACAGTTTCTGTGCGCAGCTCATTAAACACAGCACGGCCTCTTGTGGGTTGTTTAAGTCTGCGTCAGCTGAGTTTTGTTTACATTTCAGTGTCAGTGGTTGCCACGTGACAGCGGCGCCATTCCACTCTCTTCCGTTCCAGAACTTCCAGAGAAAACTGAGGACGTCAGGGGTTAAGGGTAAACATTTTTAAAATAAGTAGTTTGTCGTCAGATGTGGCATTATTATTATTATTATTATTATTATTATTATTATTATTGTTATTATAATTATTATTATTATTTTCGTCGACTGCAGTTGAACATGGCAGTATAAAGGGTTACCATTTTCGTATTTCGTCTCAAAATTTCCATGGACCCGTGCACTCCGATAGCATATATATTATTCTTACCATCTTCAAACGACTTAAATCAGCTCTGGATATATATTTTTTCGAACTGGGGTGATTAGGCATCCCTTTTATTGATCTCATTAGCACAAGAGCTGTACTTAAAGCTATATAAAAAAATATATATGGTGATAATACAGACAAAATTGCGTCATCGAAATGATGGCGTGATGTGACAATAGTCTGTGACTTGGACCCAAGTTCTTATCAGTTTATCACATTCCTTTAGTCCCGTGGTTCTTAAAATTTTTCAGCTCCGATACCCCCACATTCAATTGCGAGTCAACCCGATACCCCGTCTCTAATATTGTTACTCCTTCCACTTTCAGTTCACTGTAAAAGAAAAAAAAATGAGAGACTGGCTATGAACAAATAGTTCAGTTCTATAGATTCCTTTATTTATATTTTCACCAAGATTAGTTAGTCGTAGTTACCATACACGAAACTTTTTTTTTTCCGGATACCTTTCTGGATACCCCCAAGAAGCCTTTTCGATACCCCCTGGGGGTATCAAGGCACTACTTTAAGAACACCTGCTTTAGTCTCTCTCTCTCTCTCTCTCTGTTACACGATACAAGTACAGTGGGTTCGCACAGTGCGCGTCACCACAGTGCGCGATTCGGCTTGTGCACGAGTGACCAAAAATCATAACCAAAAACCCTTTAATGCGCGAGATACCGCACAGAACACGAGGCAGAGGCAAGAAGTGGCTCAAAAATGCCATTTTCTAATAGTGCGTGACCACCCCTCACAGAGCGCGTCACGTGTCGTCATGTTGATGCGCAGAAATTCCTGGCCATTCTACTGCACAGCTTGGGGTACAAGGGAGCGGGTGCGCCATAACAGCACCAGCTCTTGCACTGTGCGGATCTGCTCTCTACAGCTAACCTGTCGTGTACAATGTGTGGTATTTTTTGTGCTGCCTGTACTTTGCTGCACCATGTCTCCAACCCCAAGAGTAAAGAAACTTCTGACGCACGCCATCAAGTTAAAGATAATTAAGATGAAGGAGGAGGGTCAAGGAAACACGGCTATCGGGAGAACCCTGGGACTGGCTGAATCTACAGTGAGAACTGTGTGGAAGAACCGTGAAGCCATAAAGGCTGTAGTGAAGACGTATGGTGCCTCTGACCTAGACGGCCATTCGCGGGTGGGAAATCATGCTATGATATTAATGGAGCGCTATCTTGCCACCTTCATAATGCGGAAAGAAAAGGAAGGTGTTCCACTCAATGGAAGATTTATTCGGAACCAAGCCCAGCTCTTTTACAAGGCTGCATCTCGAAAGTTAAAAATGGAAAAACCGTTCAGGGCATCGGTTGGATGGCTGGACCTTTTTCTCAAGAGCAAGGAACTCCGTTACGTGAAATTGTCTGGTGAACGTGCTGGTGAATGAGCTGGTCGCGAGAGACTATCCTGCAATATTTAAAACGATTATAGAAGGGAGACAGTACACCAAGGACCAGATCTACAACATTGATGAAACGTCCTTATATTACAAGGCCATGCCAAAATCAACTTACATTGCTAAAAGACAGAAACAAGCCCCTGGTCGCAAGCTCCAGAAGTGTAAGAAGACGGTAATGTTCGCTGTAAACCTGTCTGGGAGCCACAAGATGAGGCCAGTTGTTGTATGCACAGCTTCACATCCAAGGTGCTACAAAAACCTCACGAACATGGATGCAAGTGGCGTGTATTGGTGTAAGTCCGTAAATGGTTGGATGACCGGGAACATTATGGCAGACTGGTTAACGAGGCGGTGTGTCCCTGATGCAAGAGCCAAGTGTCGGGAGCTGGGCATTCCATTTAAGATGCTCCTTATGCTTGATAACGCACCAAGTCACCCTCCATACCTGGAAGATCTTCACAAGGATTGTCGTGTTGTGTTTCTGCCGCCCGCACAAAGTCACTAATGCAGTCACTCGATCAAGAACTAATCGCCACAGTGAAGCATTTCTACCATAAGGAAGTGTACGGCTACCTACGCAGGAAGACCGACACACAAGAGGAGCTTCATGCCCTACAAGAAGATCACGACGAAGACCTTGCTGAGGCATCTGCTGTTCCATCTCCACCAGCACCTCTATCCTGACCTACCACAGATGCCATGACTGTTGAGGCATTTTGGCGTAACTTTACGGTGAAGGACGCAGTTGAATTTCTCCTTCAAGCCTGGCACCAGATTACACCTGCAACGGTGAACCATGCGTGGCGAATGCTCGTGCCTCACCTGTGCATCACCCAGGAGTCGGCCATTCAACCACTGGCCGATGCTGAGGCAGCAACATTGACAGCAGCACAAGCTGTACCAGGTTTCGAGGACGTTACATTGGCGGACACACAAGAAGTGCACACTGCTACTGAGGAACAGCCTCCCGAGGAAGTGTTGCAACGGATAGACGAGGCTGACGCAGAGCCCGACGCCAGACAGATTCAAGTTGAGCAGCCTAGTGTGATGGAAGGCAGGACTGAGCTGTGTATGTCAAACATTAGCAAGATCCTTGCTGCCGTGGATAAGCTCAAGGAAGAGGTGAAGGCACAGGAAGTGAGCAACCTAAGAACGGAGGAACTTCTGGTTGGTATCGACAAACTCTTCCATTTCTACACAGGCAGGCACAGGGAAGAAATAAACAGGAGAAGACAGACGCTCATAACAAGCTACACACAGCGGGCTCAAGTTGGTGAAATAGCGGAACCATCGACATCATCTGCTCCTGATCCTGTTGAGGATGAAGAGGATGCAATGTCAGAAGTGTCAGCATTGGACTTTGAAGGGCTTATTGCCGAAGCGAGTGACTTGGATGCTCCTGGGGAAGGTGATCAAGAGGAGTCTGCGGAGGGAAGTGTTGGTGCGGTGGGAGGTGCGGTGGGGAGTGCGGCGCTGTAAGTGTTGCCGCGCCTCGGAACCCCTGTTAGTTAAGGTCATCAGGCCTGTTGTCTACTGTTGTTAAGGTGACTACCCATATTTTTGTTATTGTAGCTATAGCTTTAGTACAATGTCTGAAACATATGACCTTTATTATGTCTCTAAGGTCCAAAAAATGTACAGGTATGAGGGGGTACCACCCATATGTAATTATTCCCATAAGATTATGTATTCCTAGTACGCGAATTCCCAGTGCGTGAGCTCGTGCACCGCCCAATCTCTCGCGCACTATGCGAGCCCACTGTACTCGTATATTTAAAACTTGATAAGAGCAGTTAACTAAGCCCATATTTATAACGCATGCTTAACGCTTAGTTAATGATAACCATATCATTTGACTCCTTATTTCATATTCCCACTCACCCCATATACGAGTATAATAACACCCCCACTGATATCATTACACCGGTCCTGAACAAGACACTTCATACCATGTAATCTATATGGACTGTGGGTATCAGTGCTGAAGTGGTGACACGTGAAGGTGTATGTCTTGTAGGAGGGATGATGGGCTTCAGGGAGTGGGTTATCAGGTATGTGCCCAGAGCCGGACACACACACACATACACACACACACACACACACACACACACACACACATACACACACACACACACACAAATGTAATGTTTCTTTATAATCTCTTCAATATTTAACCCCCTCACGGCCGGGACAGCTTTAGTATTTTCTTCCAGCTAACGTGAGAGGATTTTATTCAGCTGAGTGATACAGCAGCCTGAGAGTGTTAATGCTGTCACCATTAATAGGAGGAATGCCAAACCCTTATCATTTCGTCACTCCAAACTTACCCCATTTCGATTCCCCAGCCTCCCGAATCTCTACCGCCCACTATCTCACACATTCATTTACCATGTTCACCTATATTTGTGTGTGTGTGTGTGTGTGTGTGTGTGTGTGTGTGTGTGTGTGTGTGTGTGTGTGTGTAAAATTGAAAGTCATCTGGTGGTGAAGGTTGGTTGCCAGGTCGTGGGTTCGTGGTCTGCTGGATGGGATGGGAAGGGTGAGTGGGGTTGGTGGGGTGGTTAACTGAATGGGTTGGTGGGGTGGTTAACTGAATGGGTTGGGCTGGGTGGGTTGGGGGGTGACCGGGTTGCATATTTCCGTTCTGTATGGGTATTTGTCTCAGTACCACAGCCAGCCACTTTAGCTAAGCAGCCCTAGCGGGATAGATTAGAAAGACTAATTTTGCCTGGGAAACACATTGAACATATTTTCGAGAATAATCTATGGTCAGTTTTACAACGACGGGTCGAACATAGTTCCTGGCTGAGGGTTCCCGGTGGTGAGAAGAATATGCATACAGAAAGGAAGTATGCGACCGGGTTGGGGTTGGCAGGGTGATTGGGATTGGTGGGCTGTGTGGTTGGGAGGGAAGTGTGGGTGGGGTGGGGTAAGAGGGCAAGACGGTGGGTAGGATTACTGAGGTGGGCAGGGTTTGCAGGGGGGGGGGCAGGTAAGGAATTGGGTAAGGTGACTGGGCAGGATGACAGGCCGGGTAATGGGAAAATAGGTTCATGGGGACGAGGTTCGTGGTGTGAATAGGTCCATGGTAGGAATTGGTCCATGAGAACTATGTCCCTGGGGAAATAGGTCCAAATATATACATGGGCCCAGTGGATAAAAATAAGTTCATAGAAAAAAATAAAACTCTGGGATAAAATAGGCCCTGTGAGAAATAGGTCCATTTGAGAGGACACTGTAAGTCTGTGTACGGATTTAGTGTTTCCTGTTGGGGACCGAAGAGGCCTGTGAGTATAGTTATGTCCATGGTGAAATAATGTCCAATGGGGAAGCTGGTCTGAGAGGCAAAATAGGTTCATGGAAGCAAAATATGACAATGGAGAAAAATAGGCACATGGTGAAAAATAGGTCCATGGCGAAAATAGGTCCACTAAAAAATAGTTCCATGAGAAAAACAGGTTCATAAGGAAATATCTCCATGGGCAAATAGTTCATGATGGTGATAGATCCATATGGGGAAATTTGTCAGTGCGTTGACAGACCCCTGAGGGAAAATAGGTGAATGCTGGACAACTCTAGTGGTAGGTTATAGCTTACGCATATGATTTTATTCAACCGAGAGTGAATTATACGATGGTACGTTAAGGGTGTGGGGCAGACGTCATGAGGCGCTTATTCGAGGTGCTCATCTCCATCATTTATATCTCTGAATTTAAGGTCAGTAATCAACCACTTTCCTGGGATAGAAGGCCTATCCATCATCCAGGTTATAGTTACCATCCTAAGGCGTTAAGATAGAAACTCATTTTGTCTACCGACTTCCAAAAGACGGATTGACACACGCGTCGAGTGGTACTCGCGTTTTTGGAATCGTAATGCAAACCCAGCAACTACGGGGCCTGCAGCTTCGTAGCCAAGAATACTTCCATTAGGCTTCCTCTGCGTGAACGTATTACTGTTGTTACCGTTAATCGTAATATGTTCAAGAGAGTTCTTTGTTTCTTTCCAAGTAACGTGAAATAATTTTATTCATCTGAGTGTGACAGGAACTTGTGTGTTAATGATAACTTGTATCACTGATGTTAAGTGTGTGGATAAGAAAGATTTAATCTTGATAGCATAACGAAAATAATTTCGAGTACCAATCAAAATAAAGTGATAAGCTCTTCAATACAGTGACGTCTTTTGTCATTTGTCCTTGTTATCTCCAGACGGTTATATTCAACTTACGAGAGGGTCAGTGAAGACTACAGTATATCTATCTCGTTCAGTTCAGAAATTTTCTCCGATGCTGAACACACCAGTCTGAAGACAACAAAAACAATACAAAAAGGACGTTACTGAAGTGAACGTGTTTTGCAAAAGGTGTTTTCATCTCTCCTTTGGCAGCAGGGTATATGCTCCTGTTCTTGCCGCAATAGGAAGCTTTTTAGCAGTATTCCTCAGCAGTGTATTTTGCATTTTACACTCTTTCATGATGACATCTTTTGTGTTTTATTTTTGCCACTACTCGACGACTTCATTAAGTTCTAGAGAGGCCTCTGGTTTGTCAGATAAATATCAGGTGTTGCCAAACTCACCCATAGATGAGCTGTTGTCTGTGGTAGCAGGAAACATGCATATGCCGCTGTATGCTGAGGATTTAACGTAGGCTGCAACAATTTGGAGAAATCATCAAGCTGCTGGGCAGTAACCCAGGTCGTAAATTTTTACCACCAGGCCTGGCACAACACTAACAAGTTCAACATATTGCTTTCCAGTACTAATATAGTAACTTTACAGCAGTCCGCTCAAGGAATTAATAAAAATTTATCTTGAAAATATGTTTATTATACAGTTGTACTTCAGTAAACAAATGGATACATAGTGCTAGTGGATATATCTATCTATAATATAAACTTACATATATGATTTCAGCAGATCAAATACACAGGACTTCTAAGATTTCCTGTTATGAGAAACTCGGCAGATTAATTTTCTTCTAAATCACCATGTAAATAAACAGTAAACATCAAAGCTTCATTCTCTTCAGTATAATTCTTAAGGAATGTCATGCTTAAAATAAACCTAAATGAATAACGGAAAGACACTAAATGTAGAATAATGAAGACAGTATAATCAAGGACAGAAAATCACCTACTAGTCCACTCCGTCTATTTCACAGTTCGGACAGAGGGACACTTTCCACCCTAACACATCATATCAAAGAGACTAGTCCGTTGCCAGAAGAGCACACCAAACTTCTCATCACAGGAAAATTAATCAACAGAAGATTATTCCGTTGGCAGAAGATCACACCAAGTTTCTCATTACAGGAATATTAGCCAACAGAGGAATAATCCGTTGGCAGAAGATCACACCAACTTTCTCATTACAGGAATATCAGCCAACAGAGGAATAATCCTTTGGCAGATCACATCAAGCTTCTTATCGCACGAATTTTAACTAACAGAATAGTAATCCGTTGGCAGAAGAGCACAACAAGCTTCTCATTACGGGAATATTAGTCAACAGAAGAATATTAGAAGTAGCGAGCAGGACAAGGGGAGAACAAGAATCCGGACTACAGAAAGCACAAATGAAGTCAAAATTGTCACTGGAGTGGTTAACATAGGAGACAACAACCAACGGTACCTGCTCCACGCTAGCTAACTTGCCCGTAGTTTCACTCATATAATCTTTCAGTTTAACTTGGCTCAGATTTTCGTCCTTGTACAGCTTATTTCTCGTAGCTCAGTGGCGGAAAACTATACGGCTCTATATCCTTTTCATTGCATTTCTCTATGACTAATATAAAATTCTTGTGCTAATCTACTGTTTCAACTCAGCACTCAAGACGGAGAGATGACAATTTTAGGCCGTTAAACTGAAAAGAGGACGAAGTCACCTCTAATAATCTGTTTATTTTTCTCCGGCCAAGTGGAAAGGATGGAGAATGAGAGACAGACTAGGAGTAGCCTATATGCGTGTGAGGTGGAGGAGTGAATGAAGTGGGGAGGGGGACACAGGATGAAATGGAAAGATGAAGCGGAGAAACAATAGTTTATAAGAAATGGAGGTAGGAGTTGGAGGGAGGGCAGTCTAATGGCAGAGGACAGAGCGACGTGGAGGCGATTATTTTGTGGCCATACTGAATGGAATTAAGGAGTCTGGATTTTTTTTTTTTTTTTTCATTTCCTCAGATAGTGATTGATGTCACACGGAATATTCATATTTATTCGCAATCTTCACATTGACCTTCCGTGAGTCTCCGATGGTGGCTGAGACGATACAGCCCTAAGGAGGAGTTGGCTGGCACGGAGTGTAACAGCGCCCACCTCACTACTACTTGACCAGCCCCTCCTTCCCACACTTTGGCGAGATGAGGTGGATATATATATATATATATATATATATATATATATATATATATATATATATATATATATATATATATATATATATATATATATATATATATGTATATATATATATATATATATATATATATATATATATATATATATATATATATATATATATATATATATATATATATATATATATATATATATATATATATATATATATATATATATATATATATATATATATATATATATATATATATATGTATGTATAGCTGACATCCCTGTCCTTACATCCCGGGGATGAGCTGTTTCTGTGTGGTCCGCAGCCTCCCCATGGTGGCCTCTGGTGCTTACGCTACCTTGTGTGTTCGAAACTCACCAAATTAATCACCAAGGGGAGAAAAGAGGGATGTAATGGGGTGTATAAAAGCCCGTGTTGCTTAAAGGCAAAGAAAGGATCCTCTCTTTGGCTCAGTGGTAACGTGCGCGGGTATGATGCGTGGGGGTCCGAGATCGAATCTCGGCTAGACCAGTGATTAATTTGTTAAGTTTCATTTCAGTTACTACAGTGAGAATAGACCAGATTGACATTATAAGTTAGGAAGATCAACCCTATACATGTCAGAAAGGGAAAAGGACCTAGGAGTGATTTTCAGTAACAGGCTATCTCCAGATGACCACACTAGTGAGAAGGTGCGTAACATGTATACATTGCTTGCTAATACGAGAATAGCATTCGCATACGCTGAGAAAGATAATAACATCATTCATCAGACCAACCCTGGAGTATGCATCAGTAATCCGGAATCCTTATCGCAAAAAACACGTAGATAAGATTGAAAACGTAACAAAGGGCAGCTACAAGATGAGTACCAAGCTTAAGGGATCTAAGCTACGAAGAAAGACTAGAAAAAGTGAATCTACCAACACTACATGAGAGAAGGAAAAGAGGAGACATGATTATGCTATATAATTGCATCTCAGGGAAAGAGTAAATAAACATAAATGAATATTTAACCTATGGGGAAGCATCAGCAAGAGGACACTGCAAAAAACTACATAGAAAGGGAGGCGATAAAGACATAAGCAAATTCAGTTTCCCAAACAGGGCAATTAATCAGTGGAATGCACTACCGCATGAAACTGTGTGCCAAAACTATTCACAAATTTAAGGATATGTATGATAAAAATGGTTTAATACACGGGACAGTACGAGCTTGACTCATTCCTGTAGAGATACAATTAGGTAAGAACACACACACACACACACACACACACACACACACACACACACACACACACACACACACACATACAAATTGAGCTATACTGTGTTCGATTAATCGTTGTGGAAGAGTTATTACAAATTTTCGTAAGCCAACAAGCACGTGACCCGAAGTAGGGCCGATACTGGGGGGAAGGTATAACAAGAGAATAAAATGTTGTCTGAATCGTAATGAGACTGAGGTGAGATTGGGTAGGCCTAACTCCATTTCGTTAAAACAGTGATGCTCCCGGCACTAGACTGTTTACCAATCCTCACCCAGTCGGCCTCAACAAATCTAAATCACAAACTACACCGAGTGCCAAACAAAACTCCGTGCACTGTCACCAACGAAAGATACTATTTCAACAAAAGTGCATAAGATCAACACTCACACCATATTAGGCCTATAAATACACGCCTAAGAGGGGCTGCCATAGAAGTGTGGGAGAAAATTAACACAAGCAATGAAATAAACTTTAACCATGACACATACCTGGTCAGACTGCAATGAGTACAGGTATGTAGTGGAAATTAATATGGGTGTGTGAAGAGTGACCATGTTAGTAGGACTTCAGCAGGTAGGGGCGTACGACTGAAGGAGGTAATCAGTGAGTCAGTGTTCGTGTTTATCAAGGTTGTTAACTAATGTGTAGGCATAGGAAGTCTCAGTAGCAATTTATTGTTCTCAGAAATAATTTTGGTTTTGTGATATTCAGTTCAGACCTTGACTTGAAAGTTTGTGGTAGCTCTACGAGTGAAGGCAAGCAGTCATTTACACAAGGTGAGTTCATTAGGGTTAAAGCATAAGGTTCCTGAACGGGATGTGAAGCCTTTCCTGATGAGCAGGGAGGAGGCTGAGGAGTGTGTTCGGTGTCACAGAACGTCTCGCCACCGCCACATCCTGAGCCAGCCTGAGACATTTTTCCGCGGGCTGTAACGGGAGAAAACATGTCATAATGTACATGGTAACGCACTTTACACGCAGCAGTTTCTATACGTCTAGTCAACCTTACCAGACAAACATAGTACCAGGTAATTGTATCTGCAAGGGTAATCTGACAGTTTTATTTGTTACCAGCACATAAACTCCCCCAGTATCCCTGCTTGTCGTAAAAGGCGACTAAAAGGGTTGGCGGAGGGTTAGTGCTCCTCCCCGGAAAACAACTAACTAAAAAGACAAACAAGAAGCCTCGGACAAGGACTGACCAAACGATGACGACCCAGGACCGGACAAAGGACTTGGTAATGGCAACATGGAATGTAAGAGGAGCGAATGATGAGGTGAAAGAGAGAGAGATTGTCCAGGTGCTTGAGGGTGCGAAAGTGGATGTATGTGGAATAACTGAAACAAAATGGAGAGGAGAAAGTGTGAGAGAATGGGAGTATGGATGGGGTATATGTGCAGGAGTAGGTGAGAATGAGAGGGCAAAGGAAGGAGTATGTATAGTTGTGAGTAAAAGATGGAAGAAGAGAATAAGACAGTATGGATCACTTGGGTCAAGGATTGTGTGGGTAAGGTTGAAAGTTGGAATACAAATGTGGGCGATTGTGTGTGTGTATGCGCCAATGCAAGATCGTGCTAGCAGTGTGAGAGAAGAGTTCTGGACAAATGTGGAAGTGTGCATGGAAAAGTTTGGAAGGAATGAGAGAGTGTTTTTGATCGGTGATATGAATGGTTAAGCAGGGAATGTGAAGGTGGATGGAATAGTTGGTGAGTGGGGTGTGCCTGCTGAGATTGATGAGAATGGCAGTGCGTTAGTGGACATTTGTGCTCGGAGGGGGTTGGTGATAGCCAATACCCTCTTCAGGCATAAAATGATCCACAGGTATACATGGCGAGTGATGAGAAGGGTGGGTGGTGAACTGAATGAAAGGAAGGCAATGATTGATTATGTGTGTGTGGATGAAAGGATGCGAAGATGTGTAATGGATGCAAGAGCTTATAGAAGTCGTGGGAGTGGACTTTCTGACCACTACTTGGTGGTGGCCAGAATTAGGATCCAAGTAAGATGGAGAAATAGAAGAAGGGAAAGACGAGAGGAAGGAGTAGTTGCAAAGAGAGTGGAAAGGTTACAAGAGGATGAGAAAAGGGCAGAGTATAAGAGAAAAGTGGAGGAACGATTGGGCAAATATGAATTGGAGCAGATGGGGGACGTGTAAGGTGTGTGCAGGATATTTACAGAAGAAATATGTGCAGCATGTAATGTGGTGTATGGGAGGAAGAGAAGACGGAGGGGGGTGCAAGGAACAGTGTGGTGGACTGAAGAGGTTAAACAGGCTGTGACACCAAAGAAGAAAAAATACAATGAATGGATGAGAAATAGGGGCGTGGAAGAAGTTGAGAGGCAGAAGAGACAGTTATATGTAGAAAGACAGAGAGAGGTGAAAAGATTAGTAAGAGAGAGTAAGAAGAGAGTGGATGAGGAATTTGGAAGGAATTTGAGTGTAAAGTGGAGGGACTGTGAGAAAATGTTCTGGAAAGAGGTGAAGAGAGTAGGACAGAGTGGAAGTGAAGTTAGCAGGGGAGTGAAAGATAAAAATGGTAGATTACTTGTGGAGAAGGGAGAAAAAGTGAGCAGATGGAGAGAACACTTTAAGGAATTGTTGAACATACAGGATGGAAGTAATGCGAGTATAAGTGGCTGGGGAATGGCTGGGAGAAGGAGGGAGGTGAGAAGACAGGAAGAAATCAGTAGGATAGAAGTTGTGAAAGCAATGAAGAATGTTAAATTGGGGAAAGCCCCAGGAATTGATGGAGTGTGTGGTGAAATGCTGAAGGATGAGGGAGAGATAGTAGTAGAATGGATATGGAAGATGTGTAGATTGGCCTTGGAGGAGGGTAGAGTCCTGGAGGATTGGAAGTCAGGTATAATTATTCCCTTGTACAAAGGAAAAGGGTAAAAAGAAGTGTGTGGTAATCAGAGGGGCATTTATCTTCTTAGTATAATAGGAAAAGTGTATGGTAGGATACTTATTGACAGAGTTAGAGAAAAAACAGAGGAATTAGTTGGAGAAGAACAGGGAGGCTTTAGGAAGGGAAGAGGTTGTGTAGATCAGATATTCATTCTTAGATCTTTAGTGGAAAAGTTTCTGAGAAGGGAAAGAAGTTGTATGCGGCTTTCATGGATTTGGAGAAAGCATATGACAGGGTGGATAAACAAGGATTGTGGAAAGTATTAAGAATATATGGAGTAGAAGGGAAGTTGTTGAATGCTGTGAAGAGTATGTATGATGGTGCTATGGCTGCAGTGCGTGTGGATGGTGAACTAAGTGAATTTTTCTCTTTGAAGGTTTTGTTGAAACAGGGATGTGTCATGTCTCCATGGTTGTTCAATCTGAACATGGATGAGGTAATAAAAGAGGTACAAGGTAGGGTAGTGGATGTTGGAGTGGCCCTGGTAAGAGAGGATAGTGTTTGGAAACTCCCTGTACTGTTGTTTGCAGATGATACTGTGTTGTTGAGTGAAGACGAAGGGGAGCTGCAAGGCTTGGGGGATGAGTTTGGGAGAGTGTGTAAGAAACGGAATCTAAAGGTGAATGTAGGGAAGAGTAAAGTGATGGTCTTTGAGAGAGGTGAAGTCAGTGAATGTACAGTGAGGTTGGATGATGAAGAAATGGAAATTGTGAGTACGTTTAAGTACTTGGGTAGTGTGATGGGTAAGGATGGAGGTTTGGAGGGTGAAGTGCTTGAAAGGGTACAGCAGGGAAGAAAGGTTGCTGGTTCTTTGAAAGCGAGATAAGAAACAGGGAAGTGAGCATGGAAGTGAAAAAGTTACTGCATGACAGTATTGTGATACCAACTCTAACGTATGGAAGTGAAGCTTGGACGTTGTTGGAAGGACACAAGTCAAGAGTGAGAGCAGTGGAAATGAGTTATTTAAGAGGAGCCTGTGGAGTCACATGGAGAGACAGGCTGACGAATGAGGATATAAAGGAGCGTTGTGGTGTGGATGTGGATGTGATAGGAAGCGTTATGAGGAACACACTGAGGTGGTTTGGCCATGTGGAGAGGATGGAGGGTGAAAGACTGACGAAGAGAGTGTATGTGAGTGAGGTGGAGGGGGGAAGAGGGAGGGGGAGGCCAAGGATGAGATGGAGGGATGGGGTGGCGAGGTATATGAGAGAAGGGGAAGCATGGCAGTGAAATGGCGGGGGACAGGGCGACGTGGAGGCGATTTGTTTGTGGCCACCCCAAACGGGATTGAGGCGTCTGGCAACAGATAGATAGACATTAACCCGTCTGCGGCTACGTCCCCCGTAAGGCAAACCACTCTCCCTCACCACCCACACATTTACCTGCAGCCGCATTGGAAAAATTTTCCTCATGGAATTATTTTCCCCCTTTGGCTTCTTTTCTCACATGGACCGGCTTCCCCTGTGTACCAATTTCAGCCATGGACCTTGCTCATGGTGATATTCCTCTTGTAGACCTATTTTTACCTCTGACCCCTCTGATTACAGACCAATAGCTATCACATAGTCTCTTGGTATATTATTTGAGATTGTAACTATTAATCACATTGTTAAACGTCTTGACTCCAACAACATAATTTGTGATAGACGGTATGGTTTTTGCCATGAAAGATTCACTGTTGATATACCCCGGACTTACGCCATACATCAGACAATTGACAAACGTGAAGAAACTCATGCAGTAGCCCTTGATATTTCTAAAGCTTTTGACAGAGTGTTGCACCGTTCCCTGCTATCCAAACTAGCTTGTTACGGCCCATCATCTTTTTTTCCTCTGATTTCCTCATATATTAGCAACAGAAAGATAAAAGTAGATAATGTTTATTCCAATTTCCACTCGAGTAATGCCGATGTGCCACAAGGATCAGTTCTGGCTCCAACCCTATTCCTAATTCATATTAATGATTTCTTATTTGTCACCTATAATCCCATTCACTCATTTGCAGATGAGTCACCACTTCACAGTCATTCACACACAAACACCCATTCACAAACTGTAGTATCTCTAACTCAAGAATCAAGACTTCTCTAAGCTCACGGAATGGGGACAAAGTAACATTATACATTACCATTTATTGCTAGGAAAACCAAATATAAACAGTTTACTAATAGACAGGTATTGCCTGATTCTTATATTACCTTTAAGGCTACTAATATTCCTGTCTCTAAAAGTTTTGAAATTCTTGGTGTTTCACTTAACAATGGCCTCAGCTGGACCTCTCATGTTAGATCACTTGCTAAAACCGGTTCAAAGAAACTGGGATTATTGTACGGAGTCCGTAACTTCTTCACTGACTAGCAGTTAGCTATAATTTACAAGAGTCATGTGCACTCTCAGCTGGATTTCTGCTTACATTTGTGGGATGGATGTGTTGAGGTTGCACTGAAACAACTTGCCAGATTCAGAAGAAAGCTATTAGAATTATTAATAACCCTACTATTACAAATGTACTACCTCCCCTGCACATAAGAAGGAATGTTGCCATCCTTGCATTATTTTACAGATACCTCAATGGCAAATGCTCAAAAGAAGTTGCATCCATTGTGTCACCTCTCCACGCCTTCCCTCCTGCTACAAGGGCATCTGGTAGCGCTCATAACTTGACTGTCACACTGTCATATTGCAGAACTCATGCCTAGCAGAATTCTTTTATTCCCAGAACTGCATCTCCTTGGAACTCGCTTCCCTAGAGTGGTTTTCCCCCCAAACTTCAGTCCAACTGTTACATAGTTTTTGTGAATGGAGGACACCTGTAATCAGGCGTATGGATTTTTTTTTTTTTTCAGTTGTTTTTCCTTCCTCTGTTCAGTTATAAAAAAAAAAAAATGCACCTACTTTCACGATATGCCTTTTTCTAAGGACCTGTTTTTTCATGAACATATTTTATTCCATAGACCTATCATTCCCACAGGCAAAATGCACCTACTTATCCCATCAACCTACCTTCCCCTCATGGACCTATTTTTACATGGGCCAATTGTTTTTCATGAGCATATTTTCCTCCATGAACCAAATATCTTAAAAGATATTTTTTCTCATGGTCCTATTTACCATAAGCCTATATTTCCACATGGACCCATCTTCTCCACGCTAAATCTGCACATGAACATAATTTCTCACATGGCTTTATCATTATTCATTCGACTTATGATCCAACTTGAACCTATTAACTTTGGGATGATATTTTCCATAAACCTATTTTCCCACATGGATCTACTACTACTCTGGACCGATTCACAGCATGGAACTACTTTCCACACCTGCCACCCTCCCACCCATACCAGCCTGCCCACACACACAGCCAACCCTGTCCAACCCTTTGCCTACACACCCACCCATCCCTACCCTCTTACCCACCCCACTCTGTCTGTCAACCCAACCCAACAACCCTGGCCACCCCTCCCACACACTCACCCATCCGCCCATTTGCCTTCCCACCCAGCCATCAACCTCCACCAGCAGGATGACTTGCAACTTTACACACCCACCTGCCTCCCCCTCCTAGATACAGGGGCAGGCGGATCTACTTTTAGAATGTCTATCTTTCTATATCTATATACTTCTCTCTCTCTCTCAAACTCTCACGGCAGGTAATATAAAATAAAAATCCTTGTTAACTATCTACACCACTACGATATCTGTGGTAGTGCTCTAACATTCGGCGTTTCCCTGTGGTGACAAAAATACGCCTGCATTATCCACGCTAGCATCCCCCATGATCATTAGCATCATTTTGTAATTCGGCGAGCAAGAGAATTTCACTGTTGGTGTATGAGTGAAGAGTTACAATGAGAGGCCTGGCCTAACCCAGCCCGTCCCGGACAGCCGTCACGCTTTTTAGAGATTAACAACTTTTTAACTAATAAAGCTAAAGCAATGATATTTTCTGTATATTGTAGGTCGATCAATTAAATTTTGCATTTCATAATTCACAAAACCATTATCGCACTATAATACTACACAATATGGAAGACAGTTTTAAAAAAGATTACTTGCTCGATACTGGTACTATAATTCATACCCACAAGCCCTGCCTTTCGCGCAGAATTAAATTGTCCGCAACAATATATCATATAATAATATGAAATGACTGTTAACAATAACCCGCCACAGAATGATATGACTTATACAGTACCGGTATATTACAGAACTGCGTTGTAGGACCTGTATCACGGAATGCTAAGTAATTATATGTCTGTATTATTGAATGACTGGAGGACGAAACAAGATAAACAATTTTAATAAATCAGTCACAAAATTCATGCGCTTTCGTTTATAGGAGAGTGAATATGTGACTGGCATCGTGGAGGAAGTATGTTTAGTGTAACGAGATATAACTGAGCATTACGCAGGTTTTGAATCTGTAGGAACAACTCCATCCTTAGTTTGAGGTCATAACAAGGAAATAACTCGTCATGAAATATGATGGTTTTGGGAAGAGAAGCATCAATTCAATGGTGTGTGCCGAAATACATACTGTAGTGTAATCCTTTGAATTTAGTGACGTGTTTTGTATTTTATGCTCGCTATTTCCAGACAACTTAGTTCAACTTTGGACTGACCTCCAGAAATGAAAGGGTAAATAAGACAGATAACCTCTCAAGTTCGAAAGTTATTGGAAAGATGAATAAAACTGTGTGGCAGCAGCAGAATAAAAAAAACAATGTTACAAAATTACAGGGGCTGAAGGTTTATGAGTTTTGACTGAAGACAGGATTAATAACACTGAAGACAATATCTAATAACAATTTTCAGACTAATCCCCTGAAATGGCACTATACACTGTTAAAAATCTACCTGTAGCGTTGTTTATGTTTTGGCCTGGAAGGTGGGCGGAGGGAGAGTTGTGCTTCAGTAATAAACAGAGGTAGATCTGGGGTGCAGGGCATGAATGTAGATATGCAGGAATATTAGTTTCCTTGCCCTAACGCTTCCATAGTTGACCTTTTCCTCCCATGCTTTACTGCTACTTAATTGTCCTTGTAGGTCGATGAACTGCTTTATCGGGAATTTTTAACTCTTTGAGAATAACAAGTGTAAAAGTAGTAATTACTATATTCTGTAGGGAAGATTCTGTTGGTAAAATGCTCAGAAATACCATCGGGGTATTTTTAAACACTTAAGGACAACACCGCCACAGTATAAATCTGTTGCCAGACGCCTCAATCCCGTTTGGGGTGGCCACAAACAAATCGCCTCCAAGTCGCCCTGTCCCCCGCCATTTCAGTGCCCTGCTCTCAACTCACCCCCCCCTCTCTCATATACCTCTCCACCCCATCCCTCCATCTCATCCTCGGCCTTCCCCTCCCTCTTCCCCCCTCCACCTCACTCACATACACTCTCTTCGTCAGTCTTTCACCCTCCATCCTCTCCACATGGCCAAACCACCTCAGTGTGTTCCTCATAACGCTTCCTATCACATCCACACCACAATGCCCCTTTATATCCTCATTCGTCAGCCTGTCTCTCCATGTGACTCCACAGGCTCCTCTTAAATAACTCATTTCCACTGCTCTCACTCTTGACTTGTGTCCTTCCAACAACGTCCAAGCTTCACTTCCGTACGTTAGAGTTGATATCACAATACTGTCATGTAGTAACTTTTTCACTTCCATGCTCACTTCCCTGTTTCTTATCACTGCTTTCAAAGAACCAGCAACCTTTCTTCCCTGCTGTACCCTTTCAAGCACTTCACCCTCCAAACCTCCATCCTTACTTATCACACTACCCAAGTACTTAAACGTACTCACATTTTCCAATTCCTCACCACAGTATAAATGATACCGAAAATAATGTATGATTACAGATTGACTTTTCCAAATGTACCGTAGTTTATTTATTCATCCTATCCCATGTATCTTCCATCCTTCCTTATATATACTTACCAGTCAACCCTACCTTTGTGTCACCCACCCACTTTCACACAACTATCCCCTAAACCATAAACTGGATGGGTGGGTGAGATGATTGAGCATCCAGCCACATCACCCGAAATAAAAGCCCGTAAATTGCGGTTGGTTGATTGCCGAGGCACTAAAGGTCGTCTTATACGCGGCACTGTCAATTTTATAACTCTCGCTTAGCGATTAATTCTGCTCAGAACAACTCACTACTCTATTGTATGGTATTGATAAAAACTATGTTGTCATTAAAAAGATATAAATAATCTACAGGAGACTGGTATGGTGCAATAAGCAAACTAAATTCTTAAGTAAGAGATGGTATGAGGCCTCCTATGCCACCTATAATACAGCCGTAAATGTGATGACATTCACATCAGCAGCGGAAATGGATGGGGTGGATGGCAAGGAGTGAGCCCGATGGGTTTTGATCAGAGCAGTACTGGTGGCCTCAAATAATTCATGTTAATCGTTTCATTGTCGAGACAACTCTTCTAATTGAGTTAAAATCTGTTAGGCTATATTCGTCTGAAAGTGAGCCATAACAGCCTTCAAGTGTAAATATTCTCTTTATTTTGGCAAATATCGTCCGAGCTTATAAAGATTAAGACATTTCAGAAAGGCCTAAGAGGTGAAGTGTGCAATAATTCTGCCATAAGGGCGCATTAGTTAAGAATTCTATTAGGCACATTCCACAGTGTATAGGGTGGACGAGGAAGAATGAGTGGGATGACGAGTTTGGACAAGGTCAGAAAACCTTGCAAAAAACGTCATTGGAGGTTGACTGGTACTCTGTGCAATCATTTTCATAATAAACACTACATAGAGCCGAAACGGGCGGGATGTGCGAAGAGAAGTGGCTGGGATGAGCTGAGTTCGTGGTGGGTGGTGGAAGATGTGGAAGAAAGTAAACGGTGTGAAGATGTGTACAGCAGACATTGTGGTAAGCGAAGGAATGTGGCTGGGGTGGGTGGGATGGGATAGTGTGGTGACTGATGGTAGCCAGGGTGGGACGAATTCTCCTGTTGAAGTTGAGTGTTGTGCGAAGGATGATTTGGGCAGTGAGAAGTGCTCGAATATTTACCTTTTACAATTTTAATCTATTGGGTGGGGCGGGGCGGGTGAACGAGTGGGTGAATGAGAAGGGATAATGGATGGGTGGACTTGGTGGGCAAGATGAGTTGACGGGCGGGATGGGTGGGCAGGGTGTGCAGAGTGGGTGGGTGTACTGGACTGGTGTGTGAATGGTGTGCGAGGGCGGGATGGGTGGGGTGAGGTGGGTAATTGAGTGGGTGGACTGGGTGTGCAAGGTGGATAGGTGGGTAATGTGGGTTGGTTGGTTAATGAGTGGATGGGTTGTTGCGCTGGGTGGGAGGGCAGGGTATGTGAGGGATGTGAGCAAGGTGAATGGGTGGCTGATTTGATGGGGTTGGTGGGTGAACAGTGTGAAGCGTGGGTGAGCGAGCCGAGCGAATAATGGATGGGTGAGTGGGTGGTGGGTATGAAAGGTGAGGTGGAAGAGTGGGCCAGCGGGGTGCAAGGGTGGGTAGTGTTGGTTGGTGGGTGAGTGAGTGGGCGGGGTGGGTTGATGGGAAGGGAGGGCTTAGTGGGGTGGGTGGGTGTTCGGATGGATGGACTCTGTGGCTGGGTGGGTTAATAGGTGGGTTCCCGGTGGACAAGGCAATAGAAGGAATGCTACTTGTCTTTACTGAAATGGAAATTAAAAGTCTTCTTAAAAGTCAAAGGACTAACTGGGTTTTTAAGTCTGAGACAGTGCTTTATTGAAACTGTCAATATCATCCGATGTTTGAGAAAAGTATCAAAGTTGCTGAGATACTGCTGTCATTGCAACTGAGTGCTAGATTATTATTAAATTTCAATAATTGTATATATATATATATATATATATATATATATATATATATATATATATATATATATATATACACACACACCTGGAGCCTATATATATATATATATATATATATATATATACACACACACCTGGAGCCTCTGTGGTACAGTTGCAGTGTGTGCGTTTTCGTACACTAGAGGACGAGGGTTCGCGGCCCGCCAGGGTAATAAACTTTGAGAGCGTTCTCCTAGTCTCGTGCTGCTTTGGTGGACATAAGGGGTGCTGTGATTGAACCAGTGTCGCGCACTGTAAAGAATGCTTGCACCCAGTCGGCTTGCGCGGGCCAATTACACTTGGTTCACAGACTACACACACATCCAAAGCCACTCCAACACTACAATTATACTTACAAGCACTTCTCATCCTACATACAATCTCTACCAAACAGCCTAAGCCACTTTGTAGGGATACATAGGCTGTATTGTCCCCACTTCGGTCGAGATAGGCCGGTCCTGCAGTGTATGGCCTACTCAAACGGATGTTGATAATGATGATGATGATATATATGTCTCGTGAATCACTAAGATACTTTCCAACAGTGTGGTCTGCAGTCATACTGTGGATGAGCACACAAACACTTAACTTCATCAGCCAATGTCCCGCCAAACCTTGACAATACCCCGCTCCCCGTCTCCCCACCAACCCCCACCCTCCCTCTCTTTCACTGGGGTAAAATTGGAGCAACTGAGTAGTTCAAGTGCAGATCTTCATTGCATGTGATTGTACGTGCATTTATGTACTTACTTACAGTATTACCAGATCAAAGCGGTCACGGGAAAGAAGAGGTATGGTTTGAGAATATGATGTTTTCTAAATAACAGTCTGTATAGCATATTTGTCAATATTTTACTCTTTGTATTCAAAGATTTGAAGTCAATAGTGTCAACTGAATTTTCTCACTTCAGTGAATAAACAGAAGAAATAAATAAAGCAGACCATACCTGGCAGAAAACATCTTGGCCATGGATGAAGTAGCCTTGTATACTGCCCGCGGACAGCTGCTGTCTGAGGTAGTCCATCAGTGCCTGGTATCTCGACCCTGCATGGAGGTGTTGAGAAATGTACAACAGAATATATGTTACACCAAACGCTTATCCCTTTGTTCGTGCAGGGTGACCACCAATGACCATAATTAATGCGGAACCTAGTATCGTCTCTCCCCCTCACCCCCCTCTCTCACTCTCTGCTAAACTCTGCTTACATACCTTCTTCTTTTCAAATGGCAAGCAACATTTGATTTGCTACAAACTTACGCCTCCGTTTTTTTCATCTCTCTAATGCAAAAGTTAAAAGGTACTTTCATGATTTCATGTGCATAAACACCATCTTTGAAACTGTCTTCTTTTGCCTGTCTTTCCCATCATGTTTAGTCCTGTATAGATGAATTTCGAAAAAAAAAAAAAAAAATATTGAGTTTGTCCTACGAATCAACTTTTCGGAAGGGACAAATTTGCTAGTTCTAAGCTTTTTATTTTTTGCTTTAAAAAAATGAAACATACGAGTAACTCACAGAGAGGCAAATGTACCAAGTCGTTGTAGTGCTTGATGGCCACCCGTTTGATATGGAACGACCTCAGTCCGAAGTTCCTCTTCCAGTGTCTCGAGAGGCTAACCAGTTTCACCAGCATCACCGCCTCACGTATATTTTCTGAAACATTGACAAAGAAGAGTGTTGGCAATTATACTGTGTACTACTTCTGGTACTTACTGCAATAGCCTATTCGATTTCATCTGAGAAGAGAAGAGCTTTAAGCTTTTGAAAACTGGCAGTTAACTGACTGTCCGACAGTTCGAAGGTATTCATTAGTAACAATGTGTTTTAAATGATTTTTAATATAACGGTTGCAATGACCGTTTGACGATAAGATCGATGAAATAAAATATGTTTATTGTTATTTCCAGAGATTAATTTAAAAACGAGACCTTAGAAAGTCTATCGTAGTGACTACAATAGGTAATGTACGTGTAAAATTTCGGTTCTCCTGCCAAATCAACATAGTGTCGCAGTAATTACATATAATTTACCTTAACACACACACACACACACACACACACACAAAAAAAAAACTCGTAAAACTTTGTCCGATGTTGATTTTGTAGGAGAAAGGAAAATCTCACATGTATCTAGACCGTCGGACAGAATTTGTAAGGTCTCATTTTTAATCTAAGCAAAATAAAAATATACATATTTAATATGACGAGTCTTATCGTCAAATGGGTATTGTAACCGTTATACTAAAAATTATTTACAAAACATCGTTACTAATGAAGGCACTCGGACAGCCAATCAGCTGCCAGCTTTCATAAGCTTGAGGCCCTTTTCTTCACAGAAGAGATCGAACAGGCTGTAATATCACAGTGATTCTTTAAAAGTGCAGCTAGCCGAAGTTTTTTTTTTTTCTTTTTTTTAAGAAGCTACATTCGTTACCGTATGGCTTGCATGATCTCACAACCGAATCGTACAACCAAGCATGATAATCCTACGTGATTCCTCCATGCAAATCCTTTCTAGTTGTGAGAATGTGGCCGAGAGGATGAAGGGACTGTCGAACCGTCTGCGCAGAAACCAGGCAGTGGCCAAGTTGAAGAGCACCGGGTACTTAGTTCGGCTGGGGGCGCCGTGCAGGGGGCCAGGGAGTTGATTTTCCCTTACCAACCCAGGAACACTATCCCATCCTGAGCCTGTATCCATAAGTCAAACAGAAGAGCATATTACTCAAAGACGAATACATTTACTTTTTTTTCATGAATATGAATGTAAATATGAGCGCAAAGTATTGTGTGGGCCTCTCTCTCTCTCTCTCTCTCTCTCTCTCTCTCTCTCTCTCTCTCTCATATATATATATATATATATATATATATATATAGATATATATATATATATATATATATATATATATATCCGACATAGGGCAATAACTTCATGGCCTGCTCCCGAGGCCCAGTATTCCTGCTACATACGATACACCTCTACGTCACCACTTCAGCACTAATACCCACCGTCCATACTGAATTCATGCTAGAGCTGTCATACATACGTGTATTCACTAATGAATTCAGGCATGTGTTTTGTTAACTGATATCTGATATTTTTTTAGTTATTAATTTATAAACAATATGCCACATGGAAATGAATTCCTGTGACCGATATGCTCCCTAGATTAGCATTACTACGCCTGTCAGATGTGCTAGCCGGCAGGCGGCTGATCCTGGTCATGGCTGGCAAGTGGCAGTTCAAAATTTGTGTGATCCAATAGAATTCTCTACTTTTTTCTCAGTCAGCCAATCAGGCAAGGTCAGCATACTCCACCAGACTACACGAGTTGATAACTTGGTACTGTATTAGCAGACCAAGCCCTGGATTCGGCTGTTGGGACCCGCTCTGTGCTGCTTATCCAGTTTTGAGTTTACTTGCATATATTCTTTAATGTTCTTGAGTGTCCTGTCTTGACTTTATTTGTTTTATTCATTAGTTCCTTAAGGTGCCAATATGGAAATGTGACCAGGCGGTTATGTCCTAGCTCTTACTTTGTGCTTTGTATATGCTGTTAGGCTGAAGTTATTGTGGTGTATGTTATATTTGTCGTAGTAATTAAAGTGTTTTAAGTGTTCGTTTCCATATCATCCTTAGAATTTTCTAGTATTTGTGATTAGAATAATAAACTAAATTTACTGACTGCAGACCTCTAAGGTAGTAATCATTGTAAATGGGTAATCTCCGGGAATCTACCTAAATTTCATCAGTTCGATACCATGTTCATCCTAACAACTTCACCTCAGTAGAGTGTTTTTAAGTTTATTCTTGCTCTAGACGATTTTCTTCATCTTAAGAGACTTTACGTACCAGAGCTCAAATATAATCTCCATTAACTCCTTCATATCTCCCACAAGATGAATAAAATTGTCTGGAACTTCAGGAATAAACTTTTAAACATTAAGCCATCGAGTTCAAGGGGTTAAACGAACATGGTCTCGATCTCATGACATTTCTATACCGGAAGCCATAACTGAATTGCAGAATGTTACTGCATGGATTAGATGTTGCTTAAGAGATGAATATGCTTTACTTATGAGTGAGAGTAACAGTGCTTTGATCTTCATATTCGTTAGGCGTGACTGATTAGCCAGATTAAAATGCAAGGCTGTATACATAAACTCCCATTCAGTAACTTTATGAAATGTAGGTTATTGGTATGGAGTAAGAATTTATGATGGAGTGAGAGACCCATGCAAATTTAAAATAGATATGAAAATAAAGGTTTCGCTTTCTTACTAAAATAGTATCTTCATATCTGTGACGTGCCGAGAGAGAGAGAGAGAGAGAGAGAGAGAGAGAGAGAGAGAGAGAGAGAGAGAGAGAGAGAGAGAGAGAGAGAGAGAGTTAACATTTTTTAAAACGTAATATATCGCATATTTACTGCAATACTCGGAGAATACGAACGTATTGATACGGTATTGGAATGCGAATACTTTAAATACGCATTCAAATGAATCTGAATATCAGTACGAGTACCTGATATCCTTGTCTGACCATATTCATCACCACTACCATCACCACCACAACCAAACTTACATCACCACCGCCCCACCACCCGCAATACACTAACATATCACCACCACCGCCCCACCACCTGCAATACACTGACATCACCACCACCATTACTATCACAGTACACACTGACATCACCACCACCATTACTATCACAGTACACACTGACATCACCACCACCATTACTATCACAGTACACACTGATGTCACCACCACCATTACTATCACAGTACACACTGATGTCACCACCACCATTACTATCACAGTACACACTGATGTCACCACCACCATTACTATCACAGTACACACTGATGTCACCACCACCATTACTATCACAGTACACACTGATGTCACCACCACCACCTGCAATACACTGACATCACCACCATCATTACTATCACAGTACACACTGATGTCACCACCACCACCTCTCAACCACCTGCAATACACTGACATCAACACCACCATTACTATCACACTGACATACCACCACCACCGAACCCACCACCCGCAGTACACTGACACAACCAGAACCATCATCACTGTCACACTGACATTACCACCATTGAGGTCACAACTACAACCCCTATAATGCTGACCACCATTACCCCACTGCCATCACCATCACAATCACAACCACCACCACCATCACACAAACTTTTCCCTTCGCCGATGTTGCATTTCTATTCCTCTGCTATGACTACCGTATTTCAATGGTCATTGCTCTTCTGAAATGTCTGCTCGCAGCTCTCCTTCATTACTATGGGCGGGCAACACTCACACCTCATTTCTATCCAACTTCATAATGCAAAACTTAATCGATACACTCTTCACATATGCAACAGCTGACCTAGGGAACTGTCTGCATTTCCCTCTTCCTATGATCTTAGTATTTTAACTCAATGTGTCTAGACATCTCAATACGACAGATCTACAAGTTACCCATCTTTACTTGTTTTTCCTTGGAAAAAAATAGTTTTCAGACTTCCAACCTTTGGTTCTTTCTTCTCTGCACACACACACACACACACACACACACACACACACACACACACACACACACACACACACACACACACACGAACGCACGCACGTACACGAACGCTTGCAAGCACACGCAACTACACTGGAACCACAACATCTACCCCTATCAAGCTACCGTTGCCACTACTCCACCACCACCACAATTACATCACCTTCTCCATCACTCCTACCGCGCTGATATCACTACCACCACAACAATGGCATCACTGCCATCATGACCATCACCATACTTGTAAGTAGTACTTTGTACCGTACGATTTTGTAATGTCTCTCGTACATACACTCCACATATGTAGACGTGCTCGAATGTACAGTATAGAATAGTACGTCACCATCATCATGCTGCCATCACCATCACCACCACTCCTACAATACTGACACCACATTCCCACCACCATAATGACATGTTTACTACTAAGACCCTCACCGCAATTTACATGACCATCACCACACTGACATCACTATTACCATCACTACAATGACATCACTACCACCCCCACAATGCTGACATCACTACAACCACCACCACCATACTGACATCATCACAACCACCACCATCACATTGGCCACCACAACCACCACCACACTGACATCACCACAACCACCACCACCTCACACACCACCACAACACCACCACCACCACACAGATCACCACAACATTACCACCACACTGACATCACCACAACATTACCACCACACTGACATCACCACAACCACCACCACCACACTGATATCATCAACAGTGTGGTTACTGACATCACCAAATCTTTAGTGACATCAACATAATGACCACAGCCCCACTGCACAGACCATTATCACCACCATCATCATCACCATCACCACCACCACCACACTGATATTATCATTGCCACTAAACTGACACCACCCTCCTTCCTCACAACACTGACATCACAGCCACCACCAGGTCCACCACCACCACCACAGCGACCACACAACTACACGTACAGTTAACAAGTCTTGCACAACTCACATTCGTCGCTGGGTCCTGAAGTATCTAATGTTCAAGGACTGAAGCATGTAACAGCATTTCATTCTTCAGCCAACAGTTGTCGTAATAGAATTCTGGGAGAGGGGAGGGGAAAGGGAGGATGTGGAATGAGGTGAGACGAGAGGTCCGATTGGTGGTGGCTTCAGTAAATAAATCTCCACATACTGATAAAGTAACACTGTGTTGTCAGTTATGACGATAGCGAAACCTCACTAACGATAACCGCATACAATATTAACGCTGATGAAAATTCCAGTGTGTCTGCGTCAGCTAACTGTGATCTGTTACTCTGTAGCTACTACATGTACTATTGCGGCCAGGAGTTCTTAGCCACCCTCGTCCAGCCAACACGTGTATGTGGCAGAGTCGCATTCACGAGCACAGAAGTTACCTTAGATGCATTTGTGTCGAAAAATATTCCTTCAGCTTTAGGCTTGTTCTAATAGATAAAGCAATAGTAATATTTACTTTGGAGGTTTGACTCTGATAACACGAATATATCATAATGATTATATAATAACTTGTTTCTCGTACAGAGCCAAGCAAGTGACAAATATGTATATTTGGTTCCACTCCACGACTTCCTGTAGGTTTGAACCAGCGAACACAGAGTGAACAAGTTCGAAACATTCATTTGTTACCAGGAGAGAGAGAGAGAGAGCGAGAGAGAGAGAGAGAGAGAGAGAGAGAGAGAGAGAGTATGGTGGGCGCCTGTGAATTTTGGAATAATCAAGGTCCAAGAAGAGATCTTGGGAATAATGAGGTGGAGGCAGACTGGCGCAAGGAAATGGAAGGGATGAGAAACCCTGGATTCCTGTGATTCATTGAAAACAGGCCACAGTGTGAATATTTCTTCCATCAGTCACTAGAACTTGCCTATATTATATATATATATATATATATATATATATATATATATATATATATATATATATATATATATATATATATATATATATATATATATATATATATATATATTTAGGATTGCTTTCGTTGGAATAATGAATTAGGAGATAAATGCTGTTGATTTAACAGAAACCTGTGCTTAAGAAAGTAATTTGCCTCTCTGTCCAGAGAGAGATATCCAGTTAATGAGAAAAATACTCATGAATTTACCAATAATCTCCAGGTGCTAACCACGAGAGAAAAAAAATGCGAACATAAGGCATTTAACAGAAATTACGCGGCCTGCCAAATTATTTGACAAAGTCATCTGGCGTTATCCAGAATAAAACCCATCTTTCATTTTGTCCGACGAGACGTTATCCTGGGATAAATAAACTCCTTCGTCATCAGCCAAAGGAAAAATTCCCTGTTTAGCTCGAGCACCTTATTTACTCGTATCGCATAAAATCATGTGTATGTAGCCGGAATGAAGCCCATTATCTATGGCCTGGCAAACTCCCTGTAAAGAGTACCCGGTACTAATTTCTACCGACAGACTGAGTTAAGCGGTGAGACTCATCTTTCGTGTAAGGAAATCCACCCCGCCACTGTGTGTGTGTTCTTACCTAATTGTTCTTACCTAATTGTATCTTTACAGGAATGAGTCAAGCTCGTACTGTCCCGTGTCTTAAACCATATTTATCGTACATATCCTTAAATTTGTGAATTGTTTTGGCACACACTATTTCATTCGGTAGTGCATTCCACTGATCAATTGCTCTGTTTGGGAAACTGAATTTCCTTACGTCTTTATCACCTCTCTTCTTATGCAATTTTTTGCAGTGTCCTCTTGCTGATGCTTTTCCATATGTTAAGTAATCATTTATGTCTATTTTCTCCTTTCCTGATATGCATTTATATAGCATTATCATGTCACCTCTTTTCCTTCTCTCCTGTAGTGTTGGTAGATTCAGTTTATTTAGTCTTTCTTCGTAGCTTAGGTCCCTTAAGCTTGGTATCCATCTTGTAGCGGCCCTTTGAACTTTTTCAATCTTGTCTATGTGCTTTTTGAGATGAGGACTCCAGACTACTGATGCATATTCCAGGGTTGGTCTGATGAATGATGTTATTATCCTTCTTAGCATGTCTTCATTTATGTATGTGAATGCTATTCTAATATTTGCAAGCAGTGTATACATGTTCCGTACCTTCTCGCTGATGTGGTCAGCCGGAGATAGTCTGTTATTGATAATCACACCTAGGTCTTCCTCTCTTTCTGATGTGTATAGGGTTTTATTTCCTAACTTATAATCCCAATCAGGTCTTTTTCCACTTTTACCAAACTTGATTACATGACACTTGTCCACAATGAATTCCATTTGCCATGTACTACTTCATTCATGAAGTTTATTTAACTCTTCTTGTAGCTCTTTACAAGAGTCTGTGTTAGTAATTCTCCTTTGTATTTTTGCATCATCTGCAAACATATTCAGATAGCTCTCATTTCCAGTGTTACTGTATATATCATTTATATACACTAAAAACATGATTGGTGCCAGCACTGAACCCTGTGGTACTCCACTAGTCACTTCTTTCCATGATGAGTAGTTTCCTCTTAGTACTGTCCTCATTTCTCTTTTTATGAGAAAGTCTTGCATCCAACAAAACAGTTTGCCTCGAATTCCTCCTTGATGGTACAGTTTCCATAAAAGTCTTTGGTGTGGTACTGTGTCAAAAGCTTTCTTGAAATCTAAATAGATACTGTCCACCCATCCTTCCCTTTCCTGTATTGTGTTTGTTACTCTGTCATAGTAGCTCAACAGATTAGTAACACATGATTTTCCTTTTCTGAAACCAAACTGTCTTTCTGTTATCATACTGTGTTCTTCTAGATGATTTACCCAAGCTTTTCTTATAAGTTTTTCTAATATCTTGCTTACAACACTGGTCAGTGATACTGGTCGGTAGTTGAGTGGATTTTGTCTATTTCCTTTCTTGAATAAGGGGACAATATTTGCTTTTTTTCCAAATATCAGGTAGTTTACCTTGACTCAAGGATTTCTTGAAAATTATAAATAATGGTTTACTTAACTCCTTTGCACATTCTCGTAATACCCAACATGAAATTTCATCAGGACCACTTGCTTTTCCTCTGTCTAATCTACTTAACTCCTCCTGTATTACTTTTTCTGCTATTTGTATATCTGGTAGTATGTGTGGACATGCGTGTTCCACATAGTCCCTCTCAAATTTTTTTTTCTTCTGTAAAAACTAATTGGAAATTCTTATTTAGTGCTTCACAAATATCTTTCTCTTGTGTATAAGTGATTCCCTCGTCCGTAATGGATTGTATTATATCTTTTACTTTAGTTTTGCTTCTGATATAGCTGTAAAACAGCTTTGGTTGATCACTACTTTTATTTATTATATCCTCCTCAAACTGTTTTTGGGCTTCCCTCCTTATTCTTGTATAGTCGTTTCTTGCCTGTTTGTAATTATTATACGCCCTTTCACTATTGTGTCTTCTGTATCTATTCCACAACAAATCTCTTCTTTCTTTTGATTTTTTACATTCTGTATTGAACCAATTCTGTAGTTTCTTATCTGCTTGTTTGTGCTGTGGGATGTACTTCTGGACTCCTATTTCAAAAATTCACAAAAATTTTTATATACAGCATTTAAATCTTGTCCTCTAAGCTCATTTTCCCAATCAACTTCTAAGAAATACTTCTTTAGGTCTTGATAATTTCTCTTTTTATAGTTTAGGCTCTTTTTGTAACTATCATTGCTGTTTACTATGTCATATGCTATCCTGAAGTTATAATTTAGTACTGCATGATCGCTTTTGCCGAGTGGAGGGTGTGTGTGTGTGTGTGTGTGTGTGTGTGTGTGTGTGTGTGTGTGTGTGTGTGTGTGTGTGTGTGTGTGTGTGTGTGTGTGTGTGTGTGTGTGTGTGTGTGTGTGTGTGTGTGTGTGTGTGTGTGTGTGTGTGTGTGTGTGTGTGTGTGTGTGTGTGTGTGTGTGTGTGTGTGTGTGTGTGTGTGTGTGTGTGTGTGTGTGTGTGTGTGTGTGTGTGTGTGTGTGTGTGTGTGTGTGTGTGTGTGTGTGTGTGTGTGTGTGTGTGTGTGTGTGTGTGTGTGTGTGTGTGTGTGTTGAATTGAGAGTCATCTGACTTGTGGAGCATGGTATGAGGGTTGGTAGGTTGGTGACTGGGTGGGTGGATTGTATAGTGTAGGCTGGTTGTTTCACAGCCGGATTAGGTGGAGTGGGTGGGCGAGAGGGAAGGAAAGGGTTGGTGGGCTGGTTAAGTGGGGTGGAGTGGGGTTCGTGCATTAAGTGGGGTGGGGCTACCTGTAGGACAAGGCAAGAGACGGGTTTGTGTCGTCCTACTTTTGAGACACACTGTACAGAGTAAGGTTGTGGGTATGTGCGTTGATGGGTGGGTGTGTAGGTGGATGGACGGACTGTGGGAAAACAGGCCACTGGTGTTAGGTGATTTAAGTTAATGTCCGAGTTGGGAAAATCGGTGCACAGGGGATATTATTCTGGAATCATGCTTAAGTAGGTAAATATATCCAGTGGGTTACAACCATAGAGGTAGGAGAACAGGTCCATCGTGCAATACGTCTGTTGGTTAAGAGGTCTGTGTTTCAACTGCACGCATCAGTGGGTGATATAACCACGTCGGATAACAGGTTTATGGGGAAAATAGGTTCATTATGAAAATTACATCCATGGGTATACGTCCATGTAGGAAACCTGCATCCATGGAGAGATTCAAGGTCGACGGAGAAATTGCTCCGTGGGGAGAAAATACATCACTAGGGAAAATTAGTTCGTGGGAAAATAGGTTACGTATAAAAGGAGGCGTCTTTGAAAAAAAAAAAAGTCATTAAGGAAAATAGGTCCATGGGGGATTGTGCTTCGAGTGGTGAAAATGTCCATTGGTAAAAATATTCATGGGGTGATAATAGGTCCATAGGGGCATACACGTACTGTAAACATACATGGAGACATTTACAATAAATGGGACCTAAAATATCCAACCTTTAACAGCGATCGTTGCCTGGAATTAGGCTTACCACTACACACCTTGGACCAAACAACCATTAGCCAGACCCTATTACCACTTCGTCATCCAGTTATCATATTTCATAATTTACCTTCATTTAGTCATTTAGGCATAGAAAGCCAACCGAAATGAAAGGAAAAATCCCTGTTTAACTGTGTTGAGCACCTCATTTCTCCACCTCATTCCTCTAAAATTCACGGGCACCCGCTACTCTCTCTCTCTCTCTCTCTCTCTCTCTCTCTCTCTCTCTCTCTCTCTCTCTCTCTCTCTCTCTCATGGTAACAAATGAATACTTCAAACTTGTTCACTTTGTGTTCGCTGGTTCAAACCTACAGGAAGTCGTGGAGTGGAACCAAATATACAATATTTGTCACTTGCCTGGCTCTATACGAGAAACAAGTTATTAAATAATAAGGATGATATATTCGTGTTATCAGAGACAAACCTTCAAAGTAAATATTACTATTGCTTTATCCATTAGTACAAGCGCAAAGCTGAAGGGATATTTTTCAACAGAAATGCATCGAAGGCAACTTCTGTGCTCGTGAATGCGACTCTGCCACATACACGGGTTGGCTGGACGAGGGTGACTAAGAACTCCTGGCCACAATAGTACCTTGATTCATCAGTTTAAAGAAGGCGCCAACAAGACGAGAGAGGTCACACTTGGCAACAAGTGTGTGGCATTGTCTTAACATCTACGGCATGAATTAAATGGGGAAATTTATGGGAATTTTCCCAAACCCATACACACACACTGCTTTATACATACTATTGAAAATGTTTACAGTTTAGTGCAGGAATAGTGGTCCATGAGTATTAACCCTTGGCTAGAATAACCATTATCATACGACAAAGAGGCTTATGGCCTTCCCTGGCGCCTGATTTGACGGCCTGCAACGGTATAAAGCGATGTCAATAGTAAGAACTATGAAATTAATATGTACATACTTCGTGTAACCTTCTAAAGATAATTAGGTTATTAGCTAGGCCAGCGTTGCTGGTAGTCTGTAACCCGACAAACAATATTTATATAATCTAGCTAACACGAAAAAATTTTAATGAGCTCATGGCGGACCCTTCGGATCATAAGGCTACAAATTTTAATTTTGTGTGTGTGTGTGTGTGTGTGTGTGTGTGTGTGTGTGTGTGTGTGTGTGTGTGTGTGTGCGCTCATGGTGGACCCTTCGGATCATAAGGCTACAAATTATAATTGTGTGTGTGTGTGTGTGTGTGTGTGTGTGTGTGTGTGTGTGTGCTCATGGTGGACCCTTCGGATCATAAGGCTACAAATTATAATTGTGTGTGTGTGTGTGTGTGTGTGTGTGTGTGTATGATCAGGAAAACCAAAAATATCCTTGTCGTTTTATTACAAGAACTCAGATTTTATGTTAATCTTGCCTGTATTCGTCACCAGACACTCCGGCCTCTTCGTTATCACCTCACCGCTTCTGATCCTCCATTGTCCCTCCCCTTATAAAATCGTCCCTACGACATCTGTGTCTGGAGAATGAGCTGCTATCTTCCGCTTCGTTTCTCGAACCTTAAATGTTTCTGGGTAAAACTACGACTGTGGCCAAGACGTGTTTCTAACTGTACACCCGAGGAAAGTTCCGTCTAACCTGCCTGCCAGTTCGGACCTTTATGCGTGAGACGGACCTGATAGTTCCTACCCCTTCCTCTTCCATCCCCACCCTTCTCACACAGTTACCAGATAGATGAATGTTGGCTACTGCTCCGCCACCACTTGTCTCACATTTACTGCTTCGAAGTGGTAAACGAGTGTATAACGCGGAACTTTCCTCGGCTGTACATCACTACCACCAAAACCAAGCGCGCATTCGCGTAATTTGTGCGATTTCCAGTCTACAGACGCCCCTTTATCTCTACGTGCCCATACATAATGTCATGCCTTAGTTATTTATTTGATTACTCATATTACTTTATTTCTTTCTCTTTCAGGTCAAATCGATAGCTTATAGATATAGTAATATAAAATGTAACTTTTCCCTTTCAATCTTTCCTAAGAAATTTCCAAGCCAGCTTTTCCATGCTTCATGGTGGTCCTTCTCACTTTTTCCTGGAGGGTTTGGAGGCAGGGGAAGCCTTCTTGCTTTACAGTACAGTCCTTGTTCTTCAGCGTGTATAATTAGATCTCGTAGTCATAGTCTACTCTGTAACAAACAGCTTCGAAAGGACCATAAGGTCTGTTGCTGTCTGCTTTCCTTTGTATCCCTTTGTAACGAGCGAGCGAACTTTTGTGATCTTTTGCACCTAACCCTTTGAAGCCAAACTGATTAAAAAAAAAAAAAAAAAAAAAAAGTTCTCTGTATGTACTTTTTGGAATAGTTAAGGTTCCACCTTTTCATTTTCTTTTATGATCGCAGCATATTCCGTTACCATAGAAAACGTATATGGTGTATGAAAAGCTTAAATTAAAAGACTTCAAATCTTGAATTAAGTGGTCCGTCATTGCTTCCGACAAATCCGTAGCTTCAGAACAGGTAACACACATAAAAACGAATTACGTGGGGAGAATTATTACTCAGTCATTTACATTCACATTGATTTAACGCATCTAAAGCAGAACATCTTTGATAAGCATCTTCATTTCATGGCAAATTGCAGTGTTATGGTGTAGCCTAATAATAGTTTTGTGAATCATAATGTACAAAACTTAGCCGATTGACCCTACATTTAGAGGAAAAAAAATCACTGCTCAGCTTGATTAGACAAAATGTTATTAGCCTTTGAACACCACGACAATCAGGACAAGCCTGGCAGCTCATCGTACCTTTTAACTCTTACATCGACAATAAACTTCGCTCACTCGCTGGTACTCACCACATCGACATGACCACCATCTTCTCCACCACATAGACATCACTATCACCATCATATTGACATGATCACCACACTGACATCACCATCACCACCATACTAACGTCACTGCCACTGCACTGAAACCACCACCATCACAGTGATAACACCACCACAACAATGACATCATCTGTCTCAATCACACTGGCTTTATAACAGCCACTAGACTAGTATCACCAGCATCACCACGCTGATCTCACAACCACCTCACAGACATCCTCACCACCACACTGACAATACCACCACCCTCACCTCAACCACAGTGACATCACTGCTACCAACAGAGTGATATAACCATTACCGCCAAACAGACCACCACCACCACTACCAAAAAAATTATGACATTACCACCGTACCGCTTACACCACCACCACTGTCATCACCATCACAGATAATCACCACTACACTGACATCAACACTAGACTGACTTTACCACAGCAACCACACTAACACCACAACCACATTGACATCAACACCACACTGACACCATCGCCACATCATCATCATCACCAGCACCACCACCACCACCACCACGTCGACACCACCTTCACCATCCCAGCACATGGACATCACCACTGCCACTTCACCAAACTGACATCACTTCCACCACAATTACCCTGCCAACATCACACTGAAATTACCACCACCCGACCATACTGACATCACCACAAGCACCCCCACAAGTGACATCACTACGGTCACCACCCTGATATCACTACCATCACTCTGACACCATCACCACAGCACTAACATCACCACCAACGTACTTAAGTCACCACCGCTAGACATCACAACCAACACCATCATACTGGTAGTATCCTTTAAGCTTAACCATGTCCAGCTCAATCTTGTACCATCTTTAAACATACTTGGAGTTTCATTCTCTCGGGATTTATCTTGGAAAGACCCTATTACCTCTCTTATAAAATCTGCTTCCAAGAGATTAGGTGAGCTAGACCGACTCGGTGCCTTCTTTATACCTGCACAGTTGTTGACTTTATACACGGGTTTTATTCGCCCCTGTGTAGAGTACAATTCTTGGGTGGGGAAGCTCCCCACATACAGCTCTTCCCAACGAGGTGGAGTCAAAGGCTGTTTGTCTCATTAACTCTCCTCCTCTTACTGGCTCCCCTCAACCTGTCTCATCGCCGCACTGTTGCATCTTTATCTCTTTTCTGTCGCTGCTTCTATGGTCACTGCTCCTCTGAACTGTCTGCTTGCATCCCTCCACCACTAGGTGGGTGTGTGGCACTCGTCTAGCAACAAAACTTTCATACCTTTTCTGTCCAACTCTCAATTGAAGAGTTAACTGTTATTCCCAGTCTTTCATGTATGCAACAGTTCAAATCTGGAACTGTCTCCCTTTGTCTGTATTTCCTACTGCCTACGGCCGTCAATCTTTCAAACGCAGTGTCCAGGCATCTCGAAGTGAACGGATCTTGAATTTGGCTCTCTGTTAAGCCCCCGTCACACACTTCATAATCGAACCACGATAGCGCCACTAATTCAATTACTGGCGCTGTCGTGAAATTTGACCATGATAAAACGCCGATACAAACAATGTCATGATGGCTGTTATGATGGTCGTAAGGTGGTCCGATAAAGTCATGATAGCTGTAAGAATGAGTCACGATTGGCAGATTTTCATTTTTTTAAGGATTATTTTGTCATCACGATGAGGCCACGATCACCTTGATAGTGCCATGACAGAGTCACGACAGTGCCCCATGAACGTACCACGATTGTGTCAAGAGTTATCCCCACACGCCCCCTTCTCCCCCCTCGAGCATTCGAGCTGGATCGAAGAGACGCCCAGCCCAGTCCTTTCTCAGCCGCCTATTTGAGGGGTGCGGCGAGGTTGTGTGCCACGTATGCCCGCGCGGTTGCCAAATCCCCGAGGTCGCGAAAAGTGAGTAGGTCTACCGTGACTCTATCATGACCCATAATTACCTCTATCATGACTCGATCGCCATATTCTTAGGGCTATCGTGACTCCACCTTAGGACTATCGTGACACATGTGTGTTAACCGTCAAATGATTGTTAAAATTATTAGCTCTATCGTGACTCATGCATGCATCTATCGTGACGCATTTGGCATAGTATTAGGGCTATCTTGACTCACTCGTAACGTTTTTTTTTGTCACGACAGTCACGAAAAGACCTACGACGGCCACGACACAGTCACGTAGCTGCAATGAGGATCACGATAGGGTCACGTAAGACTTACGATAGCGCTAGGTTGGGTAAAAAAAAATCGGGGAGCTTCCCGATAAATTAACGCTTGAGTTAATTTATCGTGGCCTCAGCCGAGTGCACCACGAGTGTCACGATCGATCAAGATTGACCCATAATCAGGACCATGATGCCGCTGCTAACTGAATTAGTGGCACTATCGTGGTTCGATTATGGAATGTGTGACGGGGGCTTTATCTTATTTTTGTTTTTTCTTGGAATGAACAATCTTGCAGGCTTCTGGACTTTGCTTCCTTGTTCCTTGCATAGAAAAATCATCATCACCACACTGACATCATCCTTGCAATAAATTCATAACCACATCTACGAGTATATCTCGACAACCACAGCGCTTACATCACTAACAAACCATAAGACGACCAACATCACCACCACACTAACATCAACACCATGCTGCTATTAGTAGCACAACTGACGTAACCATCACAGCTCACCACCGCTACAATTGACATTACCATCATCCCAACCACACAGACATCACCACCACCATGTTGATACCACCGCCACACTGACATCCAAACCACGACAGTAACATCACATCCACCATATTAATATCACCACACTGACACCACCATCACACTGACCATAATACAACACTGACTTCATCACTTCCACCACTTTATCACCACCACAGTGACTTCAAACTAAACTGATACCATCACCATCATGCTGACACCACAACCACATTGATACCACCACCATCAGTATGTGTATATATATATATATATATATATATATATATATATATATATATATATATATATATATATATATATATATATATATATATACACACACACACACACGAGTAATCTAATCTAATCCAGTGTTGCCCCATAAGGATCGTAGGAACCCGGGGCCAGGCAAGTTGGTCCTGACATATGAAATGATAGTGACCAGCCTCACACATCCCTGAGTGGCATTAAGTGAGTAAAAAACCCCAACCACTCCTTGGATATAAACCTACACAGGCTCAATCCGACTGGAGCACCTTAATTACCCACTAAACCACCAGTTGCCATAGTTTTGTTATATGGGTACCACCCAGCGTGGTAAATGATTTCCATTTGGCTTGTCACTCAGTGTAGAGTCACTCGTAGACAGGAGGAAGAGGAAGGAAGGAAAGAATGACAGAAGAGGAAGGAGGGAAAGACGGAAGGAAGAGAGGCAAGGGCAGTCACCCGTGAGCAATGAACGGCGATATGTTTGTGAGCTCCTAGCTACAGTGATTTGTTTTACTTTAATTTTACTTTCTTCAAACAGATTTAGTCACCCTAGGAAATAATTTTTGAATAGGAGGGTGAGATATAGCCTTAATAAAGCCCTGTAGGTTAAAGGGACTTACTTCATCGTCCAAGGGTTGCAAAAATAAAATATAAAAATCCCTCGTCAGAGTGAAGTTAATTCATTCCTTACAGTGGCTTCTATTTTGTTATCACATCTAGACAGTCTCGATCACCTTAGGGTAGACTTTTAGAACTGGATAGGATGTATACAAGCTTCATTACACTCTTCAGTACAAGGAGTTCTCCGATAGGCATCTGGAGAATTTAAATGATGTTGACGTACTCGGGCTGAACAAGGAGTCAGCTCTTACGTTCGACAATTTCCACCATTTTTTTTTTTTCTTACGCTTGAGTGAATTCCTGTCCTAACTTCTAACGATGGTAAGATATGTGCACGTTTCCAATATTGTCTCAGTACCAGAAAAGTAAAGCATCGCCTGTAAACTAACCCACTGCCACGTGTACAGGTAGTAAGCAAACTTTGGTTTTCTTGAATTAGACGATTTTTAGCATGCATTCTGTAATGAGTGTATAAGTCCAACCTAGCACACTGTTTACTCGCCTGCCAGCTGAGTTACAATATCCATCTTGGCAGAAACTCCACTCGCATCCCTCACAACGACAGTCATGGCTACCAGCTGGCGACGGTAGGACACGACCCTCACGGTGTCTCGGGTAGGGTAGCCTGACAGCACACCATTTAGCCTGGAAATGAAATAGTAAAGGAGTGGCATGTGCTGGCTTTAACAGATGCAGCAAGGGAAACACTTTATGAGGAGAGATGATGTGAGAGAAGTACTGTATGTGAAAAACAAGCCATATATAGAAACGGTAGGTGGAACTGGGAATGATAAGGTGGAGAGGCTGAATGGGAGAGTTAATACAGTTTGAGCAAAATAAGATGAGAATAGTCGATAGATAACGAGGAGTTTGGGAGGCAGCAGACTAATAAAGTACCAGACAATCAGTATTTACCGAAATAAAGCAATGGGTGGAAGAGCAATCAGCTACCTTCTACATGCACTAACTCAAAGTAACGATGTAGTATCAGATTTTAGGATGGCTAGACCAGTGGAAAGAAGAGTAAGTGCACGGCTAGTGATCAGCAGAGGGAATATGCTAATGTACATAGCAGGAATTAGTTGCCTGAGTGAAATTTGGCTAATGTAGGAAACGGAGGTATTAACAGACTGGATTTAAGAGGTTTGTAGACTAGCCTGGACACAAGGGAAAGCGCCGTTTACGGGAAAAGATGAGAGAAGAAAATATGGGAACCCCAGGGATGTGTGCTACCTCAGTGCAGCAGAAATGGTATATGGTAGAATGCTGACAGAGTAAGAAGATAGGATAATAATGGAAAAGTTAGTACATGACTTGACAAGGAAGGTTCAAGATGGGTAGGCGATGTGCATCGTGTGTTGATCAAATATTTGCACAAAAATGTCAGTCCGATAAATTTCGGTTAATAGACAGAAACTTGTTTGTAGCATTAAATGGAGGTGGAGATGTTGATCGGAAGGCAGTAGGGTATTGTCACGAATCAGATTCGCGACATTTCCCTTTTGTGTGAAGCCACGAACTATTAGTGGAAAGCTCGCTGCGTATCGTTCAGTTAACCGCTCATTCGGACGGAAGCTTTGTCAAATCAATTTTTCATTATCATACGTGATCGTCTCTGTGTGAGACATTAGCACTTGCGCTGAGCGATTTGTTTTGGTCGCATTTCGCTCACTCGACCATTAAAAAATGCGGGCTATCGCTTCCATTTCTTTCCCACGACTTACTCAGTCGAGTGTTTGTTGTGACGGAAAGAGGTCCTGTGCTCCAGAAGTGTGAGAGGAGAGGTCAGGTAGCACCCAAGCTCCACTAGAATAGTTCCCCAGCGCTCCCACCCTTGTTGGGTGATACACCACATTCATCGACTAGTATTTCCTTTTTGTATTATCCTAGTTTTAAGAGCTTAGTTAAGGTGTTTTTCCTAGGCGTAAGAATTTAGCTCGTGTGTGAGTGAGTGAGTGCGATCTCATTAATTTGATTTGAAATGTAACGTTAAATTTATTTTTGTAATCAATAAATTTAACAGTTCTTTTCCTTGAGCTTAATGTAATGTAAACTCTTGTTTCATTTCTCCACAATTAAGCTTATTTTCCATATAGCTCCTAGCTTGCATAAACGTTTTGCTATTCATAACTGGTACTTAGGCCAGTCTTGTATTAAACTTAAAATCCGTTGTGCCTCCTAGGAGTTAAGCACCAGCAAGAGCCTGATATTATTATTAGTATTAGTTATTTATTGTCAGGGGTGAAGTAACTTTCTCCAGAGGCTAACAGTACTAAGAAACAGCAATTGAGTAATTAGTCTCTGCTGTGTACTGTTGAGGAAGTTTATAAATTCTCGTTCTTAGAGAATCGTGCGAAGAAGTCAGCGTAAAGTAATCATTGCTTGATATTGTAAGACAATCATTGTTCCTGCTCTTCAATATTATTGAATATTATCATCAATTAAATAATATTTAGCGTTTATTTTAAAAACCCCGTGATATTTAAAAAAAAAACCGTGACAATTGGCGACCTCATTCCAGGATATTAACTCCTAGCTCTAAAGCTATTCACGAGATAGTACTCACTTGTTCCTATTTAGGAATTTATCATTAAAGTTTATAGGCACAAGTTTAATGGTGTTTACCGTTAATTTAGCAAGTGAATTTTTGCTTTATTAATCCATAGAGTACTTAACTCTATTTAGTACTTTATTTTGGTAACGTCAGACGATTTTATTCGCTCCTGGGTAGCCGCCGTACCCATTGTGTTAATTATTGAGTCATCCCAGTCATTTGCATTTTTACTTTATTTTGCCAGTTAACTAGATAAGACTGGTCACCACAAGCTTGTGTCTGTATTCTTTATTTATGTTATTAGCATTCGTTTGCGAAGCAGTCAGTACTCAGTTTCGTTTGCTTAATAAATTAGCGCCATGGCTACTACTGTATTTTTACAGGAAGCCAAAGAAATGGGTCTTTCGGACCCAACCGAAATTAAAGAGTATATACTCTCACGGCATAATCAGGAGCAGCAGCGCGAGAATGATGCCCGTGAAGAGCGTAAGATTCAGCGCGAATACGAGCGAGAACAGCGTGAGGAACGCGAAAAGGAGCGCGAATACAAGCGAGAACAGCGCGAACACGAACAGAAACTGCGTGAACACGAGCAGAAACAGCCCGAACTCGACTTAGAACATGAGCGAGAACAGCGTGAGGAACGAGAGAGAGAAAGTCAATACGAGTTACAACAACGCGAGAGAGAGCGAGAGCACGAACGTGCCGAGCGAGAAGCACGTGAAAAACACGAATATGAAATGCTGAAGCTCAAGCGAGATTCCGTGGCTTCAGATACATCTGGTGCAGTTGGTCAAAGCTCCACGAGCGTTCTCCCTGCACATGTCCTGGCGACCCCACGTATCAAGCTTCCTTCATACAAGGAAGGCGAGCGAATCGAGCCGTACATAGCTCGTTTTGAGGACATGGCAGACATGTATCAACTGGATGAGGCAGCTAAGCGGATCCAATTTCTTAGTTTATTTGAGGGCCCTGCCCTCGATATTCTCCACAGAATTCGTGGAGACAATCTCACATATGAGATGATGAAAGCTGCACTCATTAAGGCGTATGGTCTCACAGTAGATGACGCCAAAGTTCAGTTCATGCGAGCTCGTCTCCAAGACAAGGAGACAGCTGTTCAGTTCCTCGATCATCTCACTGCTTACTTAAATGAGTGGATGGAGAAAGATGAAACTCCTTCCACGCGTGAGGGGATAATTGACCTTATGCTGCGTACACAGCTAGAGAGGTCGTGGCCTGCTGAGCTCATAGCACAGCTTAAGATCTGCCAGGTGAAAGATGCCAGCCAAATGGCAGAAAAGGCTGACGCATTCTTTACTGCATACGGGTATCAAACTCGTAAGCAAAACACCTGGAACAGAAAACCTGATAAATCTGGGAAATCGTCTCAGACTGAATCCCAGCACCAAGGCCGTTCTCAGAGTAATGGCCAAGGTCCAAGCAAACCGCAGAAGGACCAGGGGCAAAATACACAGCAACCTGAGTGGAAGAGGTACAACAAGTACCCTAACTAGCAGCAGTATCAGCCATGCAACCGACCGTCGGGACAAACTTTTTCACCACCAGCTCAAAAGAGGCAGGAAGCGAATGCAGCCTTCATTCCTCAGCAGCAGCATGGTGGTCACGTCCCTACCAGTTTGGGTACTTCCCCACAGTTCACTAGTCCCACAGTGACAGTAAACCCCCCTCCACAGATGGCCAATGTTCCATCTTCCCAAAATAATTCTCAAGGCACATTGTTTGCCGCATCAATTCAGCAGCCTCATGAGTGGCTAGCTGCTTCCTCCACAGGCCCTCCCACAGGTGACAGTACCTTCCTTGTTCAGCCAGGGTTTGTGGGAGGCATTCCTGTGAAGGTCCTGAGAGATAATGGTTCCTCAGGTTGCTCTGTCAAGCAGAGTCTAGTTCGGCCTGAGCAGTATACAGGTCGACAGATCCATGCAGACCTTATTGATGGGTCAGTGAGATTGTTCCCTGAGCCATGTATCCAGGTGGCATCTCCATTTTATACTGGTACGACACTTGCAGGTGTCATGCCAGAACCTTTATTTGACCTAATTGTAGGCAACATTCACAGAGTCAAGGATAGTTGCTCCGATGATGACGCTACTCAGACTTTTGCTGCTGCGGTAACACGAGCCATGGTTGAGGCTCCAGACTGTGTCACCCCAGTGATCATTGAATTGCCGCAAGATCTGATGTGTAGTCAACTTGTTGTACAAGAACAACATTCTGACCCGACACTTGCTGCCGTGCAGAACAAACAAAAGGGTCGAGTGATTAAGTATTCACGGGGAGGTCAAGCCAAGTTCCTTCGCAAACAAGGACGGCTCTACCGTGAGTCACGAACACCCGAGGGCGAGGTTTGACTGCAGTTTGTCGTTCCCGCCAAGTACCGCCTAGCAGTGTTACAATGGGGTCATTGTTCAGTCTCAGGAGGTCACATGGGCAAAAGGAAGACCCAGGGCCGTATCCGAGCTGACTTTTTCTGGCCGGGGTTGGGACGGAACATAGATAGTTTTGTCCGTTCCTGCAGTGTGTGTCAAAGTAACACCACTAATCAGGGATATGTCCTTCCTGTGCCGTTCATAACCACACCTGTAATCTCTGAGACAGTTGAGAGACAGGGTAGTGGTGAAGTGGGTGCAGACCTGACGTCTCGCCCATTGGCCCCACAGGACACAGTATGTCCAGGGCCTGTACATACATATTATGTACCATAAGTTAAGGGGGAAGTTCGAGAGAGAACTCCGCGGAGGCGACTCGAGGCTATGGAAGACCCGAGTTTGCACAAGGATTCTCAGCTCCCCGATACTAATATAAGTACTGTAGGTTAAGGGGGAAGTTCGAGAGAGAACTCCGCAGAGGCGACTCGAGGCTATGGAAGACCCGAGTTTGCACAAGGATTCTCAGCTTCCCGGTACTAATATAAGTACTGTAGGTTAAGGGGGAAGATCGAGAGAGAACTCCGCAGAGGCGACTTGAGGCTATGGAAGACCCGAGTTTGCACAAGGATTCTCAGCTCCCCGATATTAATATAAGTACTGTAGGTAAAGGGGGAAGTGAGAACTCCGCAGAGGCGACTCGAGGCTATGGAAGACCCGAGATTGCACAAGGATTCTCAGCTCCCCAATATTAATATAAGTACAGTAGGTTAAGGCACAGGTTGAGGACCCATGTGCAGTTCGAGGCTATGGAAGACCCGAGTTTGCACAAGGATTCTCAACTTGCTGACAGTAATCGTGTGCTGTAATTAATGGCGACCTCGAATGTATGAAGCTTAGGCTGTCACTCGTATTTTTCAGCCAGAGCGTACTTTTTGTAGCATGTACTGATTGCTAGGCAGAGAGAGTAATTGTAACTTAATAAGAATTTTGTCTCATTGACACTTTTGATGCTCCACCTTAATTGGTTTTGCAGGTACAGCAATGGGTGTAGCAGTTTTGCTGTGCGGGCCAGCTGATCGTCTGCCACACGCTGGCGCCTCTTCTCCTCTGCCTTCGTCGTCGCCATATTATTATTTACTGTGTCATTTTACACGTAGGTACAGTTACACTACAACTGTCACACCTACACTGTGTATTACATACACCACGCTACACAACAATTAGTTGTCAGCGTAAATGTAGCGACTTTTCGCTCAGTTTAACCTGAGTACAGGATTTTCACCATCGTCACGGAGTTTTTCCCTAAAGCTTGCTTCTATTAACGTAAATACGAGGGTTTTTTTCGCTCACTGGCGACTGCGACTTTCTCCTGTAGCAGGATAGCACACACACCACAGTGTGAATCTTGTGTGACTGAGTTAGGATGTGTACATATATATATATCCACAAATTTTTTCCCATAAGGAAAAAATTTAATTTTGTAGGGGCGTAATGTCACGAATCAAATTCACGACATTTCCCTTTTGTGAGAAGCCACGAACTATTAGTGGAAAGCTCGCTGTGTATCGTTCAGTTAACCGCTCATTCGGACGGAAGCTTTGTCAAATCAATTTTTCATTGTCATACGTGATCGTCTCTGTGTGCGACATTAGCACTTCCGCTGAGCGATTTGTTTTGGGCGCATTTTGCTCACTCGACCGTTAAAAAATGCGGCCTATCGCTCCCATTTCTTTCCCACGACTTAGTCGAGTGTTTGTTGTGACGGAGAGAGGTCCTGTGCTCCAGAAGTGTGAGAGGAGAGGTCAGCTAGCACCCAAGCTCCACTAGAACAGTTCCCCAGCGCTCCCACCCTTGTTGGGTGATACACCGCATTCATCGACTAGTATTTCCTTTTTGTATTATCCTAGTTTTAAGAGCTTAGTTAAGGTGTTTTTCCTAGGCGTAAGAATTTAGCTCGTGTGTGAGTGAGTGAGTGCGATCTCATTAATTTGATTTGAAATGTAACGTTAAATTTATTTTTGTAATCAATAAATTTAACAGTTCTTTTCTTGAGCTTAATGTAATGTAAACTCTTGTTTCATTTCTCCACAATTAAGCTTATTTTCCATATAGCTCCTAGCTTGCATAAACGTTTTGCTATTCATAACTGGTACTTAGGCCAGTCTTGTATTAAACTTAAAATCCGTTGTGCCTCCTAGGAGTTAAGCACCAGCAAGAGCCTGATATTATTATTAGTATTAGTTATTTATTGTCAGGGGTGAAGTAACTTTCTCCAGAGGCTAACAGTACTAAGAAACAGCAATTGAGTAATTAGTCTTTGCTGTGTACTGTTGAGGAAGTTTATAAATTCTCGTTCTTAGAGAATCGTGCGAAGAAGTCAGCGTAAAGTAATCGTTGCTTGATTTAGTAAGACAATCATTGTTCCTGCTCTTCAATATTATTGAATATTATTATCAATTAAATAATATTTAGCGTTTATTTTAAAAAACCCGTGATATTTTTAAAAAACTCGTGACAGGTATACTGTAGTATATAGAAAGAAGACAAATTATTCAAGGCATCTACAGTACGTACAATGTGAGAAAGCAATAGCAGTTATGACGGTGAATGGTTGATCTTAATGAGAGGCTCGACCTGAATGCTGAAGTGAAACCATGACTCTTCATTGTGTGTGTGTGTGTGTGTGTGTGTGTGTGTGTGTGTGAAGTGGAATACTCTAATTATGAAAGCAACAACACTTAGAAGAGGAGTAGCACTGATAATGCAACTCTGGAGATATATTTTCAACTGGAGAGCTCATATTAACCATCTTCAATACGAGAAGTCTTTAAACGAGGTCTTTCTTCAGCAGACTAAAATCGTCTTGTTGTACTAACATTATACAAAAAAAAAAGGTAATCGTACTAAAAGGATGAAAATTATATGTCATAAGAGCCAAATGACAGATGGTTTAAGAGGACCCAGAATTGAATCGTGGCATCGTACTTCGCGGTAAAGTATGAAGAGAAAGTAATGAAATTAAATAAAATTAGGTACTGCTGAGATCAAAGACGACAGTGTGGAAGATGAACTAAGGGGAAGGGTGTAGGCTAACAAGAAAGGAAACTGACAAATATTAAGATTATCTGAAACTAGCATATAATATTAGGCGGTTCTGCCATACGAGGAGGAAGGCGAGATTTACTGAAAATTACATGGGAGTGAGGTGGCCGAACACGAAGACCAAAAACAAGGAGCCAGAATTATGAAGGAGGATAGCGCGTGGTAGGCGGCGGGGCCGTTCCTGCTTCGAGACAAAAAAATGTTTCATACGAAGTGGCACTGATTAGGTAAGAAAAGCATAACACGTTTCGCTTTATCACAAGCAGTGAAACTGACTAGCACAAGGGATATTCTTGTTGATGATTTTGGCGAGATGAAAGATACAAGAATTGAGTTTTTATGCAGTAATAACAAGAAACGCTTTCATCCCAATCAGAAATAACAGCCAAGTAAGGAGCCAGGTGTGACAGTCTGATCCTGAGAATGATGAAGTAACAGCAGCGACGGATGCTTTGAGATAAGGGTTGATATGTGAAAGGCAATCATCAGCGTATGCGTGCACAGTATTACATCTACAGTACATCTCGGATGATCGCTAATGAATAGTAGGAAGGGAAATAATGACAGGACAGAATCCTGAAGAACACTATGCAGCATCTATAAAAATAGAACGACCAGAATGGAAACTGGAGATGAACTTATGAAGGCACAAACAATGACAACCTCACAAATGTAGTCTGATAATTTTTAATGTGAAGGTGGATGGAATAGTTGGTAAGTGGGGTGTGCCTGCTGAGATAGATGAGAATGGCAGTGCGTTAGTGGACATTTGTGCTGGGAGGGGGTTGGTGATAGCCAATATCCTCTTCAGGCACAAAATGATCCACAGGTATGCATGGCGAGTGATGAGAAGCGTGGGTGGTGAACTGAATGAAAGGAAGGCAATGATTGATTATGTGTGTGTGGATGAAAGGATGCGAAAATGTATAATGGATGCAAGAGCTTATAGAGTTTGGGGGAGTGGACTTTCTGACCACCACTTGGTGGTGGCCAGAATCAAGGTCCAATTAGGATGAAGAAACAGAAGAAGGGAAGGACGGGAAGAAGGAGTATTTGTAAGGAGAGTGGAAAGGTTACAAGAGGATGAGAAAAAGGCAGAGTATAAGAGAGAAGTGGAGGAACGATTGGGCAAATATGAACTGGAGCAGATGGGGGACGTGGAAGGTGTGTGCAGGGTATTTACAAAAGAAATATGTGAGGCATGTGATGTGGTGTGTGGGATGAAGAGAAGACGGAGGGGGGTGCAAGGAACAGCGTGGTGGAATGAAGAGGTTAGACAGGCTGTGGCACAAAAGAAGAAAGCATACAATGAATGGATAAGAAACAGGGGCGTGGAGGAAGTTGAGAGGCGGAAGAGAGAGTTATATGTAGAAAGAAAGAGAGAGGTGAAAAGATTAGTAAGAGAGAGTAAGAAGAGAGCAGATGAGGAATTTGGAAGGAACTAGAGTGTAAAGTGGAGGGACTGTAAGAAAATGTTCTGGAAAGAGGTGAAAAGAGTAAGACAGGGTGGATGTGAAGTTAGCAGGGGAGTGAAAGATAAAAATTGTAGATTACTAGTGGAGAAGGGAGAAAAAGTGAGCAGATGGAGAGAACACTTTAAGGAATTGTTGAACATAGAGGATGGAAGTAATGTGAGTATAAGTGGCTGGGGAATGGCGGGGAGGAGGAGGGAGGTGAGAAAACAGGAAGAAATCAGTAGGATAGAAGTTATGGAAGCAATGAAGAAAGTTAAATTGGGGAAAGCCCCAGGAATTGATGGAGTGTGTGGTGAAATGCTGAAGTATGGAGGAGAGATAGTAGTAGAATGGATGTGGAAAATGTGCAGATTGGCCTGGGAGGAAGATAGAGTCCCGGAGGATTGGAAGTCAGGTATAATTATTCCCTTGTACAAAGGAAAAGGAGAAAAAGAAGTGTTTGGTAATCATAGGGGCATCTGTCTTCTTAGTATAATAGGAAAATTGTATGGTAGGATACTTATTGACAGAGTTAGAGAAAGAACAGAGGAATTAGTTGGAGAAGAACAGGGAGGCTTTAGGAAGGGAAGAGATTGTGTAGATCAGATATTCATTCTTAGATCTTTAGTGGAAAAGTTTCTAGAGAAGGGAAAGAAGTTGTATGCGGCTTTCAAGGATTTGGAGAAAGCATATGACAGGGTGGATAGACAAGGATTGCGGAAAGTATTAAGAATATATGGAGTAGATGGGAAGTTGTTGAATGGTGTGAAGAGTATGTATGATGGGGCTAAGGCTGCAGTGCGTGTGGATGGTGAACTGAGTGAATTTTTCTTTTTGAAGGTTGGGCTGAAACAGGGATGTGTCATGTCTCAATGGTTGTTCAATCAGTACATGGATGGGGTAATAAAAGAGGTACAAGGTATGGCAGTGGATGTTGGAGTGGCCCTGGTGAGTGAGGGTAGTGTCTGGAAACTCCCTGTACTGTTGTTTGCAGATGAAACTGTGTTGTTGAGTGAAGACGAAGGAGAGCTGCAAGGCTTGGTGGATGAGTTTGGGAGAGTGTGTAAGAAACGGAATCTGAAGGTGAATGTAGGGAAGAGTAAAGTGATGGCCTTTGAGAGAGGTGAAATCAGTGAATGTACAGTGAGGTTGGATGGTGAGCAACTGGAAAATGTGAGTACGTTTAAGTACTTTGGTAGTGTGATGAGTAAGGATGGAGGTTTGGAGGGTGAAGTGCTTGAAAGGGTACAGCAGGGAAGAAAGGTTGCTGGTTCCTTGAAAACAGTGATAAGAAACAGGGAAGTGAGCATGGAAGTGAAAAAGTTACTACATGACAGTATTGTGATACCAACTCTAACGTATGGAAGTGAAGCTTGGACGTTGCTGGAAGGACACAAGTCAAGAGTAAGAGCAGTGGAAATGAGTTATTTAAGAGGAGCCTGTGGAGTCACATGGAGAGAAAGGCTGACAAACGAGGATATAAAGGGGTGTTGTGGTGTGGATGTGGATGTGATAGGCAGCGTTAGGAGGAATACACTGAGGTGGTTTGGCCATGTGGAGAGGATGGAGGGTGAAAGACTGACGAAGAGAGTGTATGTGAGTGAGGTGGAAGGGGGAAGAGGGAGGGGTAGGCCGAAGATGAGATGGAGGGATGGGGTGGAGAGGTATATGAGATAGGGGTGTGTGAGTTGGGAGAGGGGCAGTGAAATGGCGAAGGACACGGCGACGTGGAGGCGATTTGTTTGTGGCCACCCCGAACGGGATTGAGGCGTCTGGCAATAGATAGATAGATAGATGAACGAGACTCCCTCGAAACTTTTTGAGATAATAAGTGCAACGGCTAAAATTCACCAACGTCGTAGCAGGAGGATGACCATGCATTAGAAAGGAAGGTGAGAAGATAGCTGGTGGAGCATCCCTAGCGGATCTCATTCTGGCGATCAGCAAGAAATTTAAGAGAAGAAAAACCCTTCAAAATCTTCCTGTAAATAAGAGATTCAAAGACTTTAGAATTACGAGCTGTCACAGCAGCTCAATAATAGTTAGAAGAGTGGAAACAATCATCCTTCTCATGGACAGGGTGAAAAAGAGCAACTTCCAGCAACTTCCATACTAAATGCTCTCAACCCTCCAACTCGAATTCTTCCCGCTCCTTCTGGCACCTTGCCAAAAATCTTTCTAACAACTTTACCACATCATCCTTCCCTCCTCTTTTCTGCTCTGATGGTTCTGTAGCTATTTCTTCTTCTGATAAAGCAGATCTCATCGCACAGACTTTCTCCTCCAATTCCACCTTAGACGATTCCGGTGCTGTTCCTCCATCACTTCCCCCCTCTGACTTCCTCATGGCTGACATTAAAATTTCTTCAGTTGATGTATTTTCTGCCATCACTGGCCTCAGTACTAACAAGGCATATGGGCCAGATGGGGTCCCTCCTGTTGTTCTCAAGAACTGTGCTTCTGTGCTTACACCCTGCCTAGGCAAACTCTTTCGCCTTTGTCTGTCAACTTGTACCTTTCCTTCTTGCTGGAAGTTTGCTCACATTCAGCCAGTCCCAAAGAAGAGTGATCACTCCCAACCCTCCAATTATAGTCCAATTGCTTTAACGTCCTGTATTTCAAAAGTTTTCGAGTCAATTCTCAATAGAAAAATTTTAAGGCATCTTTCCTATCACAACCATCTTTCCGATCGTCAGTACCGGTTCCGTCAGGGACGCTCCACTGGCGATCTTCTCACCTACCTTTCAGACTCCTGGTCATCCTTCTTTCAGGACTTTGGCGAAAGCTTTGCCATTGCACTTGACATCTCAAAGGCTTTCGATCGAGTCTGGCATAAATCTTTAATTTCCAAACTGCCCTCCTACGGTTTCTATCCTTCTATCTGTGCCTTCATCACTAGCTTCCTTTCTGGTCGTTCTATAGCCGCTGTTGTAGACGGCCATCGTTCGTCTCCTAGATCTATCAACAGTGGTGTTCCTCAGGGCTCTGTCCTATCACCAACTCTCTTCCTTTTATTCATCAATGATCTTCTAAGCTGTACATCTAACCCTATCCACTCATACGCTGATGACTCCACCCTTCACCTTTCCATTCGGTTCCCGCAACGCCCATCTCAACAGTTACTTCAACAAACAAGGGATGAGGCTATGGCACAAATAATGTCTGACTTGGCTCGTATCTCTGACTGGGGTAAAAATAATATGGTTGTTTTTAATGCATCTAAGACTCAGTTCTTATACCTATAAACTCGACAAAATCTTCCACAGGTATACCCACTAATGTTTAATAATATTCAGCTTAATCCTGCATCATCCTTGAACATGCTTGGGGTTTCACTTACTCGGGACTTATCTTGGAAAGATCATATTACATCTCTTGTAAAATCTGCTTCCAAGAGATTGGGTGTGCTAAGCCGACTCCGCTCTTTCTTTACCCATGCACAATTGTTGACTCTATACAGGGGTTTTATCCGCCCCTGTGTGGAGTACAACTCTCATGTGTGGGGAGGCTCCCCACATACAGCTCTTCTCAATAGGGTGGAGTCAAAGGCTTTTCGTCTCATTATCTCTCCTCTTACTGACTCCCTTCAACCTCTGTCTCTTCGCCGCACTGTTTTTTTTTTTTTTATGCGAGGAAGAAGGAACCAAAGGCCATGAGCCCGCAGTAACAGTTCCCTCCAAGAGAAAAACAAAATACAATAGAGAGCCAAATTCAAGATCCGATCATTTGGAGATGCCTGGACACACTGCGCTTGAAAGACTGGAGATCATAGGCAGAAGGAAATACAGATAGAGGGAGACAGTTCCAGAGCTGACCTGTTGCATAAATGAAAGACTGGGAGTGACGGTTAACTCTTGCATTAGAGAGTTGGACAGAAAAGGGATGAGAGTTTGCTGCCAGACGGGTGCTACGCGCCCGTCGTAGAGGTGAAGGAATGCAAGCAGACAGTTCAGAGGAGCAGTGACCATTAAAGTAGCGATAGAAAAGAGATAAAGATGCAACAGTGCGGCGAAGAGACAGAGGTTGAAGGAAGTCAGTAAGAGGAGGAGAGTTAATGAGTCGAAAAGCCTTTGACTCCACCCTATTGAGAAGAGCTGTACGTGGGGAGCCTCCCCACACATGAGAGTTGTACTCCACACAGGGGCGGATAAAACCCCTGTATAGAGTCAACAATTGTGCAGGGGTAAAGAAAGAGCGGAGACGGCTTAGCACACCCAATCTCTTGGAAGCAGATTTTACAAGAGATGTAATATGATCTTTCCAAGATAAGTCCCGAGTAAATGAAACCCCAAGCATGTTCAAGGATGATGCAGGATTAAGCTGAATGTTATTAAACATTAATGGGAATACCTGTGGAAAATTTTGTCGGGTTGATAGGTGTAAGAACTGAGTCTTAGATGCATTAAAGACAACCATATTATTTTTACCCCAGTCAGAGATACGAGCCAAGTCAGACATTAGGTGTGCCATAGCCTCATCCCTTGTTTCTTGAAGTAACTGTTGAGATGGGCGTTGCGGGAACCGAATGGAAAGGTGAAGGGTGGAGTCATCAGCGTATGAGTGGATAGGGTTAGATGTACAGCTAAGAAGATCATTGATGAATAAAAGGAAGAGGGTTGGTGATAGGACAGAGCCCTGAGGAACACCACTGTTGATAGATCTAGGAGAAGAACGATGGCCGTCTACAACAGCGGCTATAGAACGACCAGAAAGGAAGCTAGCGATGAAGGCACAGATAGAAGGATAGAAACCGTAGGAGGGCAGTTTGGAAATTAATGATTTATGCCAGACTCGATCGAAAGCCTTTGAGATGTCAAGTGCAATGGCAAAGCTTTCGCCAAAGTCCCGAAAGGAGGATGACCAGGAGTCTGAAAGGTAGGTGAGAAGATCGCCAGTGGAGCGTCCCTGACGGAACCCATACTGACGATCGGAAAGAAGGTTGTGATAGGAAAGATGCCTTAAATTTTTCTATTAAGAATTGACTCGAAAACTTTTGAAATACAGGACGTTAAAGCAATTGGACGATAGTTGGAGGGTTGGGAGTGGTCACCCTTCTTTGGGACTGGCTGAATGAGAGCAAACTTCCAGCAAGAAGGAAAGGTACAAGTTGACAGACAAAGGCGAAAGAGTTTGCCTAGGCAGGGTGTAAGCACAGAAGCACAGTTCTTGAGAACAACAGGAGGGACTCCATCAGGCCCATATGCCTTGTTAGTACTGAGGCCAGTGATGGCAGAAAATACATCAACTGAAGAAATTTTAATGTCAGCCATGAGGAAGTCAGAGGGGGGAAGTGATCGAGGAACAGCACCGGAATCGTCTAAGGTGGAATTGGAGGAGAAAGTCTGTGAAGAGATCTGCTTTATCAGTAGAAGAAATAGCTACAGAACCATCAGAGTAGAAAAGAGGAGGGAAGGATGATGAGGTAAAGTTGTTAGAAAGATTATTGGCAAGGTGCCAGAAGGAGCGGGAAGAATTCGAGTTGGAGAGTTGAGAGCATTTAGTATGGATGAAATTATTTTTAGTAGAACGAAGAACAGACTTAGCACGATTCCGGGCAGAAACGTAAAGATGATGTGATTCAGGGGTGGGTTGGCACCGGTACCTTTTGTAGGCCTTCTCCTTGTTGCGGACAGCATTAGAACAAGCGTGATTAAACCAAGGCTTTCTTGCGTTAGTCAAAGGATATGAGAAAGGAATGTATGCTTCCATGCCCGAGAGAATAATCTCCGTAATGCACAAGGCACACTCAGATGGCTCACGGCCATGGAAGCAATAATCATTCCAGGGAAAATCAAAGAAGTACAGCCTGAGGGCCTCCCAGTCCGCGGCTCCAAAATGCCACAGACGACGTTTCCCTGGAGGGTCCACAGGCCGTACTGGAGTGATAGGACAGGTTAAGGTAATAAGGTTGTGATCGGAGGAGCCCAACGGAGAGAAAAGATTAACAAAGTAAGCAGAAGGATTAGTTGTGAGGAAGAGGTCAAGTATGTTGGAGCTCTCTCCAAGGCGGTCAGGGATACAGGTAGGGTGCTGTACAAGCTGCTCTAGGTCATTAAGGATAGAAAAGATGTAGGCTTGTTCACCAGGTGGATCCGTGAAAGGAGAGGAGAGCCAAAGGTGGTGGTGAACATTGAAATCTCCTAGAATGGAGATTTCAGAGAAAGGAGAAATGGACAGAATGTGTTCCATCGTAGAAGTAAGATAGTCGAAGAATTTTTGATAGTCAGTAGAATTAGGGGATAAGTAAACAGCACAGATATGTTTAGTCAGAGAATGACAGGAAAGCCGAAGCCAGAGTGTGGAGAATTCAGAAGAATCAAGTTCAGGAACACGAGAGCAAGATAAGTCGTTGCGTATATATACACAACAGCCACCTTTGGCTTTGAAATGAGTATAGAGAAAGTAGGAGGATACAGAAAAGGGTTTGCTGTCAGTTGCCTCAGACAGCTGAGTCTCCGTTAGAAAAAGGTGAGGTTTAGAGGAGGAGAGGTGGTGCTCAACAGAGCGAAAGTTAGATGAAAGGCCGCGAATGTTGCAGAAATGAAGAAGAAGAGTCAGACAGTGGTTCCAGGCACCTCGAGTCGTCACCGGGAGAGGGGCAGATGGCGGGGGCATTTATGGTCTTTATCTCTTTTCTATCGCTACTTTAATGGTCACTGCTCCTCTGAACTGTCTACTTGCATTCCTCCACCTCTACGACGGGCGCGTAGCACCCGTCTGGCAGCAAACTCTCATCCCTTTTCTGTCCAACTTTCTAATACAAGAGTTAACCGTTACTCCCAGTCTTTCATTTATGCAACAGGTCAGCTCTGGAACTGTCTCCCTCTGTCTGTATTTCCTGCTGCCTATGATCTCCAGTCTTTCAAACGCAGTGTGTCCAGGCATCTCAAAATGATCGGATCTTGAATTTGGCTCTCTATTGTATTTTGTTTTTCTCTTGGAGGGAACTGTTACTGCGGGCTCATGGCCTTTGGTTCCTTCTTCCTCGCATGAAAAAAAAAAAAAAAAAGCATGAAAGATCAAAGTTGAAAGACAAAGGCAAAGAGTTCGCCTAGGCAAAGTGTCAGCTTGAAAGCACAGTTCTAAAGGACAACAGAAGCAACTCCAAGAAGAGTGTATGCCTTATTACTACTGAGACCAGTGAAGGCAGAAAATACACCGTTAGATGATATTCTAATAATAGGCATGTGAAAGCACGTGGAGAAGAAGATGGAAGCACAGCACCGTAATCATCCAAACTAGATTTAGAGGAGAAGGTTTGGTTGAACAGTTCTTCCTTATCAGACAAAGGAAGAAAATAGCTACAAAGCCATCAGGGCTTTCCTGATTACTTATTAGGAAAGTTAATGGAAAGGTGACAAATGGAAATGAAAGACAACTGAAAATTTCTGAGCATCTGAAATTACTAAATTTTTAACATAATGACAAATAGCAGACCTGCCATGAGTCCAGGCAGAAATGTGAAAGAGATTCAGAGGAAGTGTAAACTGACATCATGTTTTTTTAAATCTAAATCTTTGTTGTGGACAGTATTAGAATAAATTATCATCACTCATCTTAAATGCCAGGACCAACTTGCCTAGCCCCGGGCTCCTACGTTCCTCATGGGGCAACGTAGGATTAGATGATGGATGGATGGATGGGTTATTTGTTTGAGGGTAAAAGAAAGGTATGTATGTTTCTTGCCCGACAAGATAACCTCCATAGTGTGTGAAGCACACCCAGATGAGTCTCCGTCATGGATGCAGTAATCGTTAAAGAGAAAATCAAAGAGGTACTGCCTATGGGCACCGCAGCCAATAGAGCCACAGTTCCACAGACGCCGCTTCTTGAGATGGTTCACAGACCTTACTGGAGCATTAGTGGGATAAAACTTTAAGCAAAGGAGCCTGAAAGAGAAAACGATTAATAAAGTAAGCAGAAGGATTAGTTATAAGGAAAAAGGTCAAGTATGAATGAAGAGGAGAGTTAAAGGTGATCGTGAGTCCTTGAGTCACAAAAATGGAGATTTCAGTGACGGGGGAAACGGAAAGAATGTGTTCCTCTTTGGAAGTAAAATAGTCACAGAGTTCTGCATAGTCAGTGGAAGCAGGAAACAAAAAGCACATATATATTTAGTCAGAGAAAAACAGGAAAGCTTAAATCAAAGTGCTAAGAATTAGAGGACTCAAGGTCAGGAACACGAAACTAAGTTAGGTTGCTGATCTCACACACACACACACACACACACACACACACACACACACACACACACACACTCTTTTGACTTTAAAATGAGTGTAGAGAAAGTAGGGGGATACAAAAATGGGTGTGCTGTAAATAGCATCAGATAACTCAGTCTCAAAGAGGTTCAGAAGGTGAAGTTTAGAGAAGAGGTGATGTTCAACAGAGGCAACTGGAGGAAAGGTTGTGAATGTTGCAGAAATGAATAGAAAGAGTGTCAGACAAAGGTCTAAGACATCTGATTTGGTCAGCAATGAAAGCGAGACTGATGGCTGGGGTATTAATGGCCCTCTCTCCCTCTCAGCACCTTGGAATAGAAAGTGTGATGTGTAATGTTTAAAAGAGTATACAACTAACAGTTATACTGTCACACTGAAGAGGAGGATCAGGAGTTAGATCCTATGACCTAGTGCAAAGTGGAGCTAAAGCTCTCCCTATTAGCAACTGCCAATTCTTCTAAGGAGTCCCATCCTGTTAGATTCTGGAGATTATGGCTGCCGGCAGGTACAGTTTGCACATAATCACTCACGCATCTCTTCCATTCCTTATTGACCATCAAACCCATTCCCTCTAGACTCCTTCTTCGAGTGCTGAGGAGATTCTCCACTCAGGTCTTTCCTTTCATTCCATCTCAAAGTTTTTTTTTACTTCCATAAAGAATGAGGATTCCCAATGCTTAAGAAACCTGCCTTCCATTAGTCAGACTAAACACTCACATGTGCCTGACCACGCACACGATAAATAGATCAGGTGTTCAGTCTTACATGTTTAAACAGTAGTCACGGAGATTTTGTACTTCAAGGTAGCCAGCTGTGTTGACAAACTGTCTGCTGTTGAGGGAGCCTTGCCACTTCAGCTTGTAGAACCCTGGCTGACAGCACTCCTGTATCTATAAGTTTTTGCATAGTTGGTCTCGAAATCTTTGAAAGAGACAATGTATCAATTATTTTAAGAGTACAATAGTAATCTGACATTGCAAATATATTCTTAATGCCTCATCCTGTGTAAGTCACAAGATCGTCCTTTACACTGTGTGTCAGTGTGTTTGAATACATCGGGAACGTGCCGGGACGCATATTTCCCTTCTGTATGTGTACTCGTCTATCAACCCTCAGCCAGGAAAGACGCTCACTCCGTCGTTTCAGAGCTAACCACAGGATTATCTCGAAAATATGCTCAGTGATTTCCCAGGCAAAATTACCTACTGTGTTGCTATTTATCCAAACCTAACCTATCCCACTAGGGTAGCTTGACATAGGTGGCTGGCTGTGATATTGAGACGAATACCCATGCAGAAAGGAAATATGCAGCCGGGACAGCAGTGTCAATGTGGATGCGTCTTTAGAACATTCGTATACCAGCTGTCAAGGCTTTGGTAGGTCGGAATAATGCATCGTGGAGGGCTTACAAGCCAGATAACGTCATGCTACAAGAGGACAGCTGAGAAGTATGAGAATGGTGTGAAAAGCTACTTGAAGAAACAAGGGGATAAGTTTAACTGGCTTGTCTGTATCCTCTTTGCCATCCTCTTACATGGCACAACAAAATCACACAGAACAGCTATTGTCCATAAAAGAATTGCCTATAACTCGTCAAGGACATAAGCAAACTTCGGCAAATTAAAATTAAGCTTGCAGTAAAATGTAAGGGTTGAGGATGTTGAGAAAGTGGGAAAACCTTGTCTATCTGTTAAGAAACTACAGGAATACTGACCTTGATCATTATCTGAATGACTGAATATGAATGACGTCACCAATTTTTAATGAAAAAGTTCAGAGGCAGCACAAATCTTAAATACTATAATTGTGTGTGTGTGTGTGTGTGTGTGTGTGTGTGTGTGTGTGTGTGTGTGTGTGTGTGTGTGTGTGTGTGTGTGTGTGTGTGTGTGTGTTTAGAGCAGCCGACGCCCGAAAAAGGATTTTCATGAAACTTGGAAGGATGGTTGAAGCTTGGCTGCAGATGGACCAATTTCAGTTTCATGTCGATTGAAATTTTTTAAAGATGTGTGACTCCTAATCCTCACCGGTGTTACGTTACGTGGAAAATGAGGCGGAGCTTATCCGTGAAGTTTCATGCGTCTCTGTAAGAGCAAATGCTTTGGCGCACAAACAGCTAGTTGTGAGCAAAGAAAAGTGCGGTTCAGAAACGGCCTTTATTTGGTTAACTGCTGAGCGTCTCGATAGGTCAGTGAAGCACTCGTAATATCTGAAATACTTCGTGCCAAAGGAGGTAGGTGAAATTCACAAACATCTGTGAAATGTGTTTAAGGTGAAAGACTGTCTCCAGTTCCTGAAGCCCTGCCCATGGCATCAATCTGGGATGGATCAAAATTTGCATTTTTCTTTAGAATAAAAATCTGGTAGCAAAATATCAAATATTACCTCAAAATTACTGGTTTGGTAGGGGTCTGGTAGTACCAGTAGAATGTCAAAATCTGTCCTCTCTGAAACTCCCGAGCCTTCAAATCCACTGCCGGAGTAGTTGATCTCTGCACGGCCCAGGATGTGACACCTTTGTCGCAGTAGTATTTTCAAGTCTTGAAGGAATCCCAGTACCATCTGTAAATGTTCAAAGTATCAAAGTCAGTTTCTTGGTGTGTAAAAGCCTGATGTCTCTAAAACAATACATAACAATATTTTCCGGATAGTGGCCATATTTTGGATTTTTGTTTTGTCTCTAAATATCCATTGGTGCCCAGCCAAAGTCCACCTTATGGAAACTGTCAGGGTACAAACACCAACCATGAGGGATCCACGTGGACAAAAGCAACCTGTCCTCACCTGGGAGCCTGTATAGCCTCGCCCACAATTACCATAAGGATTTCATGAAGGCAAAGGTAGCCCATGCACATCTGAGTACTTGTGTAGTACCACAAGGCCCCATCGACACCCGCCATATGGACTTGTATATGCTATGTGTGCTCGAAACCATGAAAACACGAGGATCCATCAAACCACACATTCTTCACCCTTGTCAGGTGATGAAGGGCCAACCACGCTCTCATAGTACATTTTCCGAAAAGGCAAGAGCGGTTCGTGTGCTCACCACCAGGATGCACTAATGGTACAACAGGATAGGTATAAATCAGGTTCCTTTTCATCTGTCAGACAAACTCTTGTTAGCCCTAACCTTGTAGGGACCACTCGTCAGCCTTAATGGTTTAATTTTACCCTATTTCACCTGCTTTCTCAGCACCGGCCTCACTGGCCTTCCCCATTCCTATATCCTCTACCTTAGCAGCCTTGCACCCGCCCATCTTGTCAGTTCCCCCATTACGAATTCTACATATGCTTCTGCTTCCTGTCTCTGCCATCCCTCTCCCACCTGTTTTACTCATCGAACATCTCTTCATCATTCTCACGCCCTCTCTGCTTTCTCCTGTGTCAAGTTGCAGGCAATCATGTCAAGCTTGCAGCCTCATCTCTAATCACCTCCTTGCACTCTCTTTCCAAAAGCAAGACACATTAGTCTGTGTGGCAAGGCACAAGAGGAACTGCAATTACTTCTCATTAACAGTCTGAGCAACTGTCAACAGAAACCATACCGCCGTCCAAGGTACCAGCAGTGGGGCTGCAAGCACTGCCAGCATGTGAAGCCAGGGTAGCTCTGCCTTACTCAGAGTTTATCCTTGACCAAGTCGAGGGCCCCAAGGACGCTGACAAATGGGGAACCCTGTTGAAGACTTTTTTTTCCCACACAACAGGTACCAGGGGAGAAAAGGTCTCTCTCTCTCTCTCTCTCTCTCTCTCTCTCTCTCTCTCTCTGAATGTCTCTCTCTCTCTCTCTCTCTCTCTCTCTCTGAATGTCTCTCTCTCTCTCTCTCTCTCTCTCTCTCTCTCTCTCTCTCTCTCTCTCTCGGCACACTTAAAAGTAAATTAAGATGAGAATGACCTGTATTTTTCAGTACCCACCCACCACATCCACAATGAATGAATGATTGCCAGATAACAAAAACGGAACAAAGAACTGAAGATTAAAGAGAACATAAAATCCCTTCTGAGCACGGTATTACAGGTTTACTCTGCTTGCAACCTGATGATTCTGAGCAGCAAAAGAAAACCCTTAGCAGCTTGTGACTTACATTATTTTTTCTTTTCTCATTATCATCTTAACCCGCAGGTGCTGGACCCAGAACTTCGTTCCACCTAAACAATTCAGTGACAAGTGCCCGACTCACTGTCTGGTACCAAATAACTCTTTTCACAGCACATTCTTAGTACTGACGCAAGTGCCAGTACTATATTCCTGTTGGCCAACCCTTCTAACGGGACCACATGGTTTCACAGTAAGGTTGGTCCTACCAGGATTGCTTCAATCGAATGAAAAGCACTCGTCATGCGAGGTAATGCTAAACCTCTTCAGACGTGTGTTGTTAAAACAGTGGAAAAAAAAAAAAAGTGATGATATATTAATAACAGTATGGCTTTAAAAATGAGATACAAGTGTATTTCAGAATGAAATTCAAGATTTGTTATTGCGGACAAAAATAAATGTATAGTACTGATGCAAAAGCACTGCGACACTTAGCAGAACACTTCCCACCAACTGTTAGCATGCCTCTAATGGAAAAGCAAGATAAGAAACAGCATTTTTTAAATTCTGTGTGAAGTGTTTGGATATTATAAGTAAACAGAAGTGGTTTGTGAACAGTGGCATACCTACAGTAGGGTCCATTTTGTGAAGGGGCGCATGGGGGGGGGGCGCTTGCTTTTCTGAGGGGGCCCGGAACACATCGCACATGGTATTCAACTAAAGCCATGTTTTGACAGAAAACTTTGTACCATTTATTGAAATTATGAACAACTACAGACGTGACAGAAACAAGCTGAATTAAGTAAACACAAAATAAATTATTCTTGTCGCATTCGGCAATCATTGGCACAAAATAAACAAGCATTAAACTAAAATACAATACGTATGTATATACGTAAGTATGCCAATAGGTACTTTATAATTACCTTTCCACTGCATTTCATACATGGCAAATAGAAATGATTTGTAGACTTATGGGTAGTAATTTAATTATAACACATTAGTTATAATTCACGATCTATATACACCATTGAGCCTTACAAACAGCAGCAGTTAAACACATCTCAAAATAGCTGTATATTTCTGTTGTTATGTTTCTGTGCAGACACAGAAACAAAATGTTCCATGTCAGTTTCTTTTGCTCTGTTGGAATGAATCACAATAACTCCAAGTGATGAGAGTCTGGTGTCAGACATGGTGCTTCGTAGGTACCTTCTGAAGAGTCACATTGAGGAGAAACTCTCGCATGATGTTGAAGTTGGTGGCAGTACCAGAGCTGGGATTGCCTCCTTATAGCTCATGAAAGTTGAAAGTTCATCTAGATTGCTAGCAATAAGCCCCTCATTTTTCTTCTTTTCCAAAAGTCTTAATGCTTGTCGCAGCATACATCTAGGTATTCCATGTCCACACAATACTGTTCAGCCATAGGTTTTCGAAGTGCAAAAATCAAGAAACATTGAGCTACGTGGATCAAGCATAGACGTTGACTTGAAAAACTTCTTACTGACATCACTGAATCTTGAGTGCAGTTCTACAAGTACTCCATCCAATACTTCGTAATACAGGTTTATACATTACTTCTTCTCAAGTGAATCGTGGCTGTCTTCTATGTTTTCTTGGCCAGTTGACTCCAGAACAACGCTGTCCTGCAGATGTCTAGAGAGTCTAGTCCTCCTCTTCTGGGCTGGATCTTCAACAAGTACATCACCATGATTTCGAACACCTTCAGTTTTCACCCACAGTTCATGCCAGAATTCCTAATTCCTGTGAGAAGCCAAGTCGTCATCGACTATCTGAACCATGTGTGCTGCAGCTGACAGCTGAAGCGATGGAGGCTGAAGCATGTCAGATAACAACTTTGTTTTCTGCAAAATGCTGATGAACATGACAATTGAGATAACTATACAATATTCTTGAGTAAGTTGTTAGCATCAAGGGCACGTTTTCCTGTGTGTGTCTCAGTTATTTCTATCAGAGTTGCCATGATTGGAAGAAGTGTATTTAGAAGGACGTTACAAGTATTGGCATGACCATCTTGTGTCACTTAGTTTCTTCAGCTTATTCACCTGCTTTCCAGGATACATTTCTTCTTGTTTTTTTTAGAGAAACAACTCATAAGGCACATGTGAGGACATGAAAACATACAGTCTCAAGAAATGCAAGGAATTTATAAGATAGCTGGGCAGACTTAACAGTCAGCTATGACCAGATTCTGTCTACGGTTGTAGTAATGAGTATACACGGCTCTTGCAGCATCTTCTTTAAATAATATCTGGACACCTTTATTCACACCAGACATCACAGAGGCCGGATCATAAGTTTGCCCTACGCAGTCCTTTGGATCTATGTTGAATCATTTTCTCCTTCAAATACTTGGCATTCAGTTCATACAACTGGGTAAAACCCAAAATTCTTCAGGGATATCATTTTGAAAGAGATATTTTACAACAAGTGACAACTGTTTTTTCCCACTGATGTCCTTGCTTTCATCCACCATGACTGAATATTCAATGCTGACGTGCAGTTCTTTGCATATTTAATTTCTTATAATGCAAGCAAAACTCTGTCATTTCATTCTGGATCTGTGGGCTTACATACTTGACACTAAGTATTCCTGTCAGCCTGTGTTTTACAATACTGTCATATTCACTGACTAGCTTCAGTGTTTCAAGAAAACTGCCTCTGTTGCTGCTTATTCTGTCCTCCTTGTGACCTCTCTGTGGAACTTTCTGTCTTGTTGTTAGGCATTGTACTTTTCCAACTTATTTCATATAATGTCTGTTTTCTTTTATCTGCTTTTCATGAGCCGAAATTAATGCAGTACTGATGTTCCTTCTGAGTCTAGCTGGGACTGAAAGTCTTTCCATGTACAAAATGTGGCCTTGTGATATCACTTCTCTCATTCTGTGCAATCCGGAGTCTCTCTCTCTCTCTTTTTTTTTTTTTTTCCCACTGTCTATAACCTGAAACTGTGAAGGCATTTTCTGACATGGTTCGGCCAGGAACAGAGAACAACCTACAACTGAAGGAGAAAGCTGCATCCTGATTAACTGAATACTCAAGCTATGGGTACAGTTCATACCATCTGGCCGAGAAAGCCCGTCTCATTTTGCCCAATTGTGTGTTGGAAACTGTTGACAGCTTTGGTTGTCTGGGATCATCGAACTTATCAGTTCCTCCAGCACTTATGTCTGAGGGGTCCCGGAGGCTTATGACTTAGCTTACATGTTGCTCTTTGTTCTGTTGTGTTTCACACGTTGCTGCAACACCATCTTCATCAACTGTGTTGTCATCAACTCCGTCAGACTATGATTCACCACTGTCATCTAGCCACAGATTTTCCTCTTCATTAGAGGAATGCCTGGAACTTGTATCACCAGTAAACTGACTTTGTCTTTCGGCATTTGAAGTAGGTAGCTCAGTTTCATCGGCTGATTATTTCCCAGTCTGGAAAAGCTCAATACTTTTCTGCATATTGACTAGAAATATCCATCACAAATCACAACTACTGAATATATCGTTGTGAAGCCTCTGCCGCATACACTGTCCAGACTTTCATTCGTCACCGCCACCTACACTGACACCGTAACTACCTTGTTACTCTCTCGCTCACTAACTGGCCACTCGCCAAACGTCCGCTGTCTACTGTCAACTAGCCTTCAACTACTAGACCTCTCTAATTTATACTACAGCTACGATATCTTGAATATTCTGGAGTCTCGGATATTCTCGATAACTCTACAACATTCAACACCACATAACTTAAGTTACAAAATAAATAACACATCATCCACTCATTTAATGTAGCGATACTCTATTTTAGGGTAGCTCTACATTTAGTTGCAAGCCAAATGATTTCCTGTAGGCTAAATGATTTCCTGTAAATCAAGAAATCATTTACAAAGCTGGGTGGTAACCTTATAACCAGCCAACACGTGTTCCCTACGTGACAACAAGTGGGTTGACGGAGGGTTAGTGACCCTGCCCGGAAAATAACTTATTAAAAATACGAACAAGATGCCTCGGACCAGGACTGACCAAAAGGTGAAGACTAAGGACAGAACAAAGGACATGGTACGGATATCTACATGGAATATATGGGGTGCAAATGATGAGGTGAAAGAGAGATTGTCCAGGTGCTTGAAGGTGCAAAAAGTGGATGTATGTGGAATAACCGAGACAAAATCGAGAGGTGAGACTGTGAGAGAATGGCAGTACGGATGGGGATTATGTGCGAGAGTAGGTGAGAATAAGAAGGCAAAATAAGGAGTTTGTATTGCTGTGTGGAAGAGATGGAAGGGGAATATAAGAGAGTATGGATCCATCACCTCAAGGATTATGTGGGTAAGATTGAAATTTGGACTATAAAAGTGGGCGATTGTATGCGTGTATGCACCAACGAAAAGATCGTGCAAGCAGAGTGAAAGAAGAGTTCTGGACAAATGTGGAAGCATGCATGGAAAAGTTTGAAAGGAATGAGAGTGCGTTTTTGATTGGAGATATGAATGGAAAAGTAGGAAATATTAAGGTGAATGGAGTAGATGGAAAGTGGAGTGTGCCGACAGAAGTGGATGAGAATGGCAGTGCTCTAGTGGACATTTGTGCAGGGAGGGGGTTGATGATAGCCAATACCCTCTTTAGACACAATATCATCCACAGGTATATGTAGCGAATGATGAGAAGGGAGGGTGGTGAAATGAATGAACGGAAGGCAATGACTGATTATGTGTGTGTGGAAGATAGAGTGAGAAGGTGTGTAATGGATGCAAAGAGCATAGAGAGGTTGAGGGGGTGGATGTTCTGACCACCATGTGGTGATGGTGAAAGTCAAGGTTCAAATGAAATGGAGGAGTGGGAGAAAGGAAGGACAGGAGGTGCAAGGGGCTGGAAAAAGGCAAAATATAAGAAAGAAGTGAAGGAGCGCTTGGGTAAATGTGATTTGGCCAGATGGGGAACGTGGAAGGTGTGTGCAAGATATTCACAGAAGAAATCTGTGCTGCATGTGAGGTGGTGTATGGAGTTAAGAGAAGACGAAAGGGAGTGCAAAGAACAGCATGGTGGAATAAAGAGGAGAGACAGGCTGTGGCGCAAAAAAAGAAAGCATATAATGAGTGGATGAGAAACACGGGTGTGGAGGAAGTTGAGAAACGGAAGAGAGTGAGTGTTATATGTAGAGAGGAAGAGAGAGATGACAAGATTATTAAGAAAGAGGCAAAAGAGAGTGGATTAGGAGTTTGGAAGGAATTTAAGTGTAAAATGGGGGAAATTTAAGGAAATGTTCTGGAAAGAGGTAAAGAGAGTTAGACAGGGTGATAAAGAAGTACGACAGGAAGTGAAAGATATAAATGGTGGACTGCTAGTGGGGAAGGGGAAAAAAAAAAAAGTGAGCAGATGGAGAGAACACTTCAAGGAAATGTTGAACATAGAGAATCAGGGAGGTTTAAGAAGGGAAGAGGTTGTATAGATCAGATATTCATTCTTAGGTCTTTAGTGGAATAGTTTCTCGAGGAGGGAAAGAAATTGTATGCGGCCTCCATGGATTTGGAGAAAGCATATGACAGGGTGGGTAGACACGGAATGTGGAAAGTATTAAGAATATATGGAGTAAATGGATAGTTGCTGAATGCCGTGAAGTTAATGTGTGAGGGGGCTAAGGCTACAGTGTGTGTGGACAGTGAACTGAGTGAATTATTCTACCTGAATGTTGGACTGGAACAGGGATGTGTCACGTCTCTGTGGTTGTTTAATCTATATATGGATGGGGTTATAAAAGAGGTACAAGGTAGGGCAGTGGATGTTGGAAGGACCCTAATAACAGAAGGCAGTGACTGGAAACTCCCTTTACTGTTGGTTGCAGATGATACTGTAGTGGTAATGTGAACGAAGGGGAACTGCAAGACTTGGTGAATGAGTTTGGGATAGCGTGTGTCGGAACGGAATCTAAAGGAGAATGTAGGGATGAGTAAAGTTATGGTCTTCGAGAGAAATTGTCACTGAATGTACAAGGAGGCTAGTTATGGAGGAAATGGAAAATGTGAGTGCATTAAGTACTTGGGTAGCGTGATGAGTAAGGATGGAGATTTAGAGGATGAAATGCTTGAAAGAGTACAAGAAGGAAGAAAGGTTGCTGGTTCTTTGAAGGCAGTGATAAGGAACAGGGAAGTGAGAATGGAAGTTAAAAAAATCGTTGCATGACAGTATTGTGTTACCATTCCTAATGGTTGGAAGTGACGCTTGGACCTTGTTGGAAGGACACAGGTCAAGAGCAAGAGCTATGGAAATCAGTTATCTGAAAGGGGCATGTGAAGTCAAGTGGAGAGACAGACTGACAAATTAGGTTGTGAGGAAACGTTGTGGTGTGGATGTGGATCTGATAGAAGGCGTTGGGAGAAATACACTGAGGTGGTTTGGCCGTGTGGAGAGGATGGAGAGCGAGAGACTGACGAGATGAGTGTATGTGAGTGAGGTGGAAGGGGGGAGAGGGAGGGGGAGGCCGAGGATGAGATGGTGGGATGGAATGGAATGAATGAATGAAAATAAATGAAAATGTGACATGGCGGCGCAACAGCAGAGGTCATATGCCACCGAACACAAACATTAAAAGTAAGTCAAAAAATAAATGAATAAATAAATAAATAAAATGATGCAAAAAACAAAGCGACAAAATCAAAGAAACAACCAAAACTAAAACATGGTGGAAAGATTGAGGTTAAACGAGAACAGTATAAAACACAAACTAAAATATGGTAAAGTCCTACAGTTTGTGGAGAAGGCCAGAACTTAACACAAAGGAGAAGGTGCCTCCTCCCATAGCACAAGCCTCTTCCCCAAGTACCGAGGAGAGAAGATAAGGTCCGTTGTCGGCTCGGCACCCGGAAAGGTACTGCTGACGAAGGTCCTCAAGACTAGGGCATTCCAAAAGAAGATGCTGCACAGTCAAAGGAACCAGACAATCATCACAATAGGGAGGGGGCGCCTTCTCCATTAAAAAACCATGAGTCAGCCTAGTGTGGCCAATCCGGAGACGGGCCAGAGCTGTTCCCCACTGTCGGGATAGTCCCACATACCCTCCATCGCCGAGGTTCTGACGAATGCTGTGGAGTTTGTTCGCCCCTACTGCATCCCACCTTCTCTGCCAACAAAGACGGACAGCTTCTATAGTACTTGTACATAAATCCTCAGATGGGACACAAAAATGGGGAGAGGAAGGGCGAGACGCAGCGGCTCTCGCCACAGAGTCAGCACGCTCATTGCCTACGACCCCCACATGAGCAGGGACCCAACACATCTGTACAGAAAATCCGCATCTATGTAATAAGAAGAGCCACTCCAAGATAGACAGGACTAGAGGGTGTGATAAGAAGCCACAAGACAGAGCTTGCAAGGCACTGGCTGAGTCACTAAAAATGGTGAAAGAAGCAGGGGGGAAACTAAAAATCAACTCAACTGCAACTAAAATAGCTGTAAGTTAAGCAGTAAAAACAGAGGCAGAAGGAGGAAGACTCCCACCACGGCTAAAATCATTGAAAACTACACCAAAGCCTATCCCAATGCGGGACTTGGAACCATCAGTATATACAGGGATCGAGCCACTGTGGGCAGAGGCATGTTCTAAAAATAAGACAAGCTACCTGTGTGGAAAGAGAGGCCTTCCTCTCAGAGAAGTAATCACATGGCCGTACTTCCACGAGGAGCCAGGGAAACACTCGGGGAACACGCACAGGGCAAACAGGAAAAGGCTCAACACCTAACTCCTCCATGGCAGCCCTCACTCTGTACCGAAACGGTTGTGGATAGCGAGGGTGGGTGTTATAGAAGGGGAAAAGAGCGACCTCAGAGACAGCCATACAACTTGGTGAGGAAGGTAGACGGTGAAGGCAGTGCCAACACTGCACCAGTAAGGACTGGCGACGGAGATCTAGTGGTGGTTCATTCGCGTCTACTGATAGACTAGGAATTGGGGAAGACCGGAAAGCTCCAGTTGACAGACAGATCCCAGCATGATGGATTCAACTGAGAGGCTGCAGCTGTGCCTCAGTAGCAGAAGAGTATACCTCACACCTATAGTCCAATTTGCTCCGTACCAAGGCACGGTAAAGGTAGAGCAGGATGGCTCTATCAGAGCCCCAAGACAGGTGAGATAGAGTCCGTAGGAGAGACAGGGCACGGTGGCAGGATAAACGTAATGCACGGATGTGGGGAACCCACGTCGGTCGTCTGTCGAAAACAACTCCGAGAAACCTTGCTTCATCCACACATCGGACCCTGTGGCCATGTAACTTGAGATCGGGGTCGGGGTGGACACCTCTTAAGCAGGAGAAATGTAGGGCCACTGTTTTTGTTGGGGAGAAACGGAAACCATGCATTGTGGACCAATGAGATACGTGGTCTAAGGTAAGCTGCATGCGATGTTCAGCCACGGGCATCCGGGAGGCAGCATACCATATAGCTAAATCATCGACATACAATGAGGCAGACACCCCCTCTGGAATAGAGGACAGAATACCATCTAATGCTATAGCAAAAAGGGTCGTGCTAAGAACACTTCCTTGAGGCACGCCTTCTTCCTGAGGGTACGAAGGAGACAGAGTGTCACCAATTCGAACCCTGAATGAACGGTCACGCAGAAATTCTAATATAAATAGGGGCAGCCTACCACGTAAACCTAAAGAGTGAAGCTGCTTGATGATACCAAACCGCCATGTAGTATCGTATGCCTTTTCTAAGTCAAAGAAGACGCACACCAGATGTTGCTTCCTGGCAAAAGCATCACATGCTGCAGCTTCTAGGCGGACAAGTGCATCTGTCGTCGAATGATATTTGTGAAAACCAGACTGACATCGAGACAGACAGTCATTCCTTTCAAGGAAATATATTAAGCGTGAATTGACCATCTTTTCAAACAGTTTACACAAGCATGATGTAAGGGCAATTGGTCGATATTCTAGAGGACTGGATCCTGTCTTCCCTGGCTTCTGGAATGGCAGGACAACAGCTTCACGCCAAGAGGTAGGAAGAGAAGAGTCTCTCCAGATTCTATTAAAAAATTTGAGGAGAAAAGACAGTGCATCATCACCCAGGTGCCGAAGCACTGCATAGCGAATATCATATGACTCTCGTGAGGTGTCATGACAAAGGGAAAGAGCAGATTGGAGTTCATGGGAAGAGAAAGTGAGGTTGTAAGACTCCCCCCTCCCAGAATAGAAGTTCAATACCCTAGCCTCTTCTACGTCCCTGTGTCTGGCAAAAACTGGAGTGCTAGCATCTCTACGGCTGACCGCTGCAAAGGCAGAAGCAAAAATATCGGCCATAGCCGCAGGGTCACCAACAGGCTCACCATTTGACAGCAGCACAGGGGACCTGCCTTGCAGGAATTTTCCTGAAATCTTTTGTACCCTCTTCCACACCTTAGACACTGGTGTCTTCGAGTTTACGGAAGACACATAAACCATCCAAGAGTCTCGTCGGGCTTGTTTGAGGACCTGGCGTGCCCTAGCACGTGCCCTCCTGAATTTGACAAGATAATGCTCTGTTTTGTATCGACGATAAAGTGAAAATGCTGTCTTTTTGGCACGTACAGCAATACTACAATCCTCATTCCACCATGGGACAGGGTGATAGTTATATGTGCCAGAGGTTCTTGGAACAGCGTGGAGGGCAGCAGAATGGATAATAGACGTAAAGAACGAAACAGCTTCATCTATATGTGGAAAGTCTTCTATGGTAACACCAATAGAAGTCAAGGAACAAAAAAGGGACCAGTCCGCCTTATCTAACCTCCACCTCGGGAGACGGGAACAAGGACTAGATATTGCTGCAGTAAGGAGGATAGGAAAGTGATCACTCCATGCAGATCCCTCAGAACCTCCCAGGTGAAATTCAGGAGGCAGTCGGGAGAACAGACAGAGAGGTCAATTGCAGTAAATGTATTCCTCTGAGGATGAAAATGCGTAAACTCGCCAGTATTCAGCAGGGAGAGATCCTCGTCCTCCAATAAGGATGCCAATAAATGCCCACGTTGGTTAATTAGACAGTCACCTCACAAGGGGTGGCGACCGTTAAAGTCCCTCAGGAGGAGAAAGGGCTTAGGTAATTGTTTGAGGAGGTCTTCAAGGTCTGCTTTACTAACTACTGCGCTGGGTGGTAAATAAATGCAACAGACAGTATACCAGCGGAGGGCATACAACCGCATAACAACACACTGGAGATCAGACTGGAGGTGAACCTCTTGAGGGACATTAGCCCTCACCAAAACAGCACCACCTCCAACAGGATCCTGGGTTGGAGCTTAGTAAAAAGCATCATACCCAGGTGGTGCATGAGGAGTGGCAAGCCCTACAAGAGTTTCCTGGAGACACACTCACAAAGGAGAATAAGCCAGGAGGGTCCGCAGCTCCTCCCAATTACCACGTAGCCCTCGACAATTCTATTGTAATATACTGGCTGAGAATGCCATAGTACCCACAGCGAAGGAAGAATCATGTTGAGGGGTGAGACAACCTTGCCCCCGGCAAGCAACCAGATTTAGATTGCTGCTTAGAACTGCCCTTAGAAAGGGACTGCCTGGCACCATTATGGTGTACAGTGTGCCACCCAGCTGAAGATAACCTGGAGGAAGAAGAAGAGGGCCGGACATTTTTTTCTTCTTTGGTGGGGCAAGAGATGGTTTGGCAGGTGGACCGCAAACTTCCCTAGCCGGAATAGAGCAGGCAGTGCCACCACGAGAAGGAGCACAATCAGTAGTGCATCCCACAGTACTGGAATCCTGAGAGGGCAAGGCCTCATGCAGCTAAGCAGGTGCATCAACTACCTGAGGACCACCACTATCTGGCGGTGGCTAGGTCATCAGCAAGACGCCATCCCAAGCCTGCACTTGCCCTGACCCCTGAGCATCCCAAGGAGAAGGAGTAGTGGGCTCCACTGCAGAGATCTTTGGTAGCAGCACTTTGTTCTCTGAGCACTCTGAGGAGCCACGGCAACGCTTACCTTGCACAGGAAGGACATCGGGAGTTTTGGATGTTTCAAAGTAAGGTGTAGCATCGACACGGGTGTTTGTCACAGGAGGAACTGTGAAGCACCACCACAGAGGGGAAACCCCCAGAGACAGGGGGCACCTCCCTGTAAGAAGCACAGCTACTTCCAGGGTGCACTCCCTTGGTGGAACTCCCCGGCCGAGAAGGCAAGGAAGTAGAAACCTGAGAATTTGATGGGGCATTGTGTGATGGCAGGGGCACCTGCCGAGTAGCCTTAGGGCGAGACAACGCAGCAGCAAAGGTAACTCCAGGGCGAATGAACTGCTCCCTAGCCTTGGCCTTTGCCTCGGAAAAGGAAATTTTCTCCTTCGTTCGGACGGAAATGATCTCATATTCATACTTGTATACTTCGCAATCTCTTGAGGAGGCTGCATGCGCTCCTTCACAGTTCAAACATTTAGGGGGTTGAAAACAATCATCCATACCATGAGAAATTCCACCACAATTTCCACAGACCTCAGGAAGGCCAGACGCTTCCCGCCTGCATGAACGGCGGACATGACCAAATCTTTGACAATAATAGCATCTTCTAGGTCGGGGAACATAAGGTTTAACCTTTAGCTTCCACCACGCAGCAGTGATAACCTCCGGCAAGGTAAGACGGTCAAATGTCAAGATAAGAGTGGGCGTGAGGGTTAAAACCCCATCAACTTTCTTCATAATTTTCTGTACTCCTACAACACCCTGAGGAGCCAGCCCCTCTAAGAGGGAAGAATCAGAATATGAGATCAAGTCACGAGAATACATGTCCCCTCGGGACTGATTTAGGACCAAGTGACGAGAGGCAGATACAGGATAACCGGCGACCACAGTTAGAGACAGGATGCATGAACTCTCCTCTTCATTCCTGGCTTCTAACAATAGAGAACCATCGCCCTGCAAAGAGACCTCGGGGGTAAATCCACATGCTGTAACTAGACCACTGTGAATCTGAAAACAGTTCAGGTTCCAGAAGGAAGTACCATTATCCATTTTGAGGACTATATATTTTGTATAAGTGTGTCTCACAAAAACACCAGGTAACAGCTCGAAAGAAAGGGCATCTTGATTCGCAGTTATGGCAGATGACCCGGAGGGTACAGGGTCGTCGGCCAGAGAGTGACCAGTTGATGCCGACTCGTGCGGCTGGTCACCGACCACACGAGTGGTTAAAGAACTGTTTAATATATCCATATATATGTTGGTGAATACAGATTGGCACCAGGTGCCAAGGGAAACCTCCTACCAGGGAGTGAGGAGACCGAGTGCGGTCTGATGGGAGCGGGGTACCTCGTCCCCAGAGGGTGTCCCAAAAGGACACCCCATGCTTCGAAAGTTTGCTCCCACCAGTGCAAAGACCCCCTTCTCCAACACCTCCCAGCCCAGACACCCAACCAACCAACTCAGGACAGCACCAAAGCGATCCCTCTGGAGGGCGGCACTGATGACCCATACGGGTAACCTACGTTTCAGGCAGTGCTTAGTCAGACCCCTCACCTACAACCCTACCTGCATGGGAGACCCTGCCAGATGTCGCTACATCCACGGGCAGGCTTGTGGGATCACAGGGGAGCACAAGCCCCCCCACCACGACAAGGCGGCTGCCCACGGGGGGAAGGGATGGAATGGAGAGGAATATGAGAGAGGGGGGTGTGAGCTGGGAGCATGGCAATGAAATAGAACTGGACAAGGTCAGAAACATTCACCACGTTCTGTAGCTTTACATAAACTTATCCGATAGAGTAAATCCAGATGCTGTCACGTTAAAAAGGGGTGCCAAATCCTTGATCGTGCACTTTTCTCACAATATGCATCAAGCCAGCTCGATCTCTTGTCAGTTCCATATCCTCATCGACTTCCAAAACTCTCTTCCTCATACACTCGTTTACCATATCCCTCCACCTTCTCCTTGGTTTACCTCGTGTCCTTCCTCCTTCAAATTAACTCAAATATACCTTCTTCACCACTCTATTGTTATCCATTCTCTCCACATGACCATACCATCTCAGTACACTCGCTTCGATTCTGGTGTCCAAAGACTTCCTCACTCCACATCTTTCACGAATCGCATTATTTCGTATCCTATCCATTCTCTGTACTCCTCATACATTCCTCAGCAGTCCCATCTCAACTGCTCTCACTCTTGGCTTTTCGTTTTCATGCCACACCATAATTTCACATCCATATGTTAAAGCTGGAACTAACACTCCTTCATGTAGGCCTCATGCAGCTGCAACACTCAAGCCTCTTCCTTAACAAGGCCTTCATTGCACCAGTTACTTTCCTTTTCTGTGTCACACTATTTTCCACTTCCTTTGCACATTTTCCACTCTTTTCTATCATTGTCCCCAGGAATTTGAACACTCTCACCAATTCCAGTGTCTCTCCATTCACTGTAACATCGCACTGGGAGTCACCTTCTCTCTCAGTAACCATCACTTTACTCTTTTCTACATTTTCTCTCAAGGCACGACGCTCACAGACATCAGCAAAACTCTGCACTAACCTACCAAGTTCTTGTCCGGTATTTGCAAGTGGTACTGCATCATCAGCATACAACAAATTTGAGATATTCCATCCATCACCATTCATTACCAACGCCATCCCCCCCTCCATTACCTCCATTACTTGTGTTTTTACTTCTCTCACCACCCCATCCATAAATATATTGAACACCCACGAGGGCATCATAACCTTGTCGCACACCAACACCGATCGTGAACCTTTCACTTAGATGCCCATTTACCCTTACACATGCTTCACTACCACCGTCTTGACGGCACCTAGTAGCTTACTATCTACATCGTACATGCGCAAAACCTTCCACAATCCTTCTCTGTCTACTTTGTCGTACGCTTTTTCCAGATCCACGAATGCCATAAACACCTTATAGTCTTTCTCACAAGCCTTCTCCACTATCTGTCTCACTGCAAATATTTGATCCACACATCCTCTGCCACTCCTAAAGCCACCTTGTTCATCACTCACTAGGACTTCTGATATCACTCTTACTTTATAATAATTCTTCCATATACCTTCCCTACCACACTCAACAAACTTATGCCACGATATTTTTTGCACTCACCTCGCTCACCTTTATTTTTGTACAGGGGTACAATCATAGCCTTTTTCCACTCTGCTGGCACAGTTTCACTCATCCATGGCTTCCTACATATCTCCAACAGGCACTTCATTCCGCTCTCTCCACTACACTTAATCATCTCTGCATACACCTCATCAACCCCAGCTGCTTTCCCATTTTTCAGCCGCTTTGCAGAGCTCTTAACCTGTGCGTGGGTCACCTTTCCTGGCACTGCATTTCTTCTCTGCGCACCCCCCAAAACAATCACGTTTACAGTGGCTCTGCTCTCTCTATTTCCATTCATCAGGCTTTCAAAATATTCTTTCCATCTGGTCCTTACTGCACTTCATCCCCATGTGTTAATAATTTACCATCTACATCCTTCACACCTTCACATTTCTCTCCGTTTTCACTTTTACATTTCCGCAACTCTTTCCAGAATAACTTCTTATTTTCAGAGTAGTTTGCGTTAATTTTTCTTCCTAGATCATCATTTACTTCCTTTTTTTTCCTCTTCTCTAGTCTCTTTACTTGCTACAGTACTTGCTCTTAGAATTTTCAGTTCTTATTTCGATTGAACCCCTGTCCTGTAACCACTCTAGCGACTTCTTCATCTTTTCCTCCACTGCTCTCTTAACCTCTTCATCCCACCATGCCGTCCCTTTCTTCTTTGTTGTTACTCTTGCCACACCACACACAGCTTTAGCATTTCTAACTAAGCAATCCCAATATGCATTTCACAGGCTGTCCAGATCCATTTCATTCAAATTCACTGATTCTAACTCCTCCCCTACTTTGCTCCTGTATTCATCTGCCATTTCTTTGATTCTCAGCTTCTCGACTTTCGGTTTTTCTCCCTGACTGCTCCTCTCTGTTCTGGTCCACCTTACTCTCCTCAGATTGATCTTGCATACCACAATCATATGATCTCAAAGACCTCCACTTCGTCCTCTCACGGCCCTCGTATCAGCAACCATTCCCAGCATCGACCTCTCTATGAGGTGTAATCAATCAGGCTCCTTTCAGCATGATCCCCGTTCCCTCTATACCATGTATATTTATGTGCATCTTTATGTTTGAAATGCGAGTTACAAATGCACAAACTCCTTTCTTGACACATAATCCTTCAGTCGCTTCCCATTATCATTTTCTTCTAATACTCCATTGCAACCCATTATGTTATCTTCAGGACCAATGCCTACTCTTCTATTCATATCATCCATTACGATCACTTTATAATAAACACATGGTGATAATCTAACTGATAAAAAAAAAAAAAAAAAAACAGTAATTAAAGACTAGGTGCCACCGTCGTAACAATATCAATGGAAATAGTCGTGAATTTACCAAGAAACTGTACACTATCAGTTCAGTGTCTATGATAATGATATACAATTTAAGATGCATAGTTTGCCAGTCGCAGTGTTGCCACAGTCTTGCCACATGTTATATAAACTTATCCATCATCAGATTGATCCCTGTATGAAACCCTTTTGTCTAGAATACTCTGCTGGGGGGGGGGGGGCACCAGGGGAGGCACAGACCTTGAATGGGCGGGGGCACGTGTCCGCCCAGGCCCCCCCATGTCTACGCCACCGTTTGTGAAAGAATGAATCCTCAGAGAAAAAAAAAAAAAGTCTCTTTTTGGGGGGAGGTGCCAAGTCAAAGTTCCCAGCTTTATGGAGTTAGCTATTGCTTACATGAATTGGAGAGCCACTGAACGAGTCCAAGATGATACAAAAGTAGGAAAATTATCAAAAATGGGTCACATATCCGTCCACTGAATACTCAGACATCTGAGATTCTCGGCTCCAGCTCACGTACAGAGCATTTTACTGAAAATAGCACTTCATAATGCCTGTTGGATAATGTCAGTCAGGTAAAAAGGGAGTGGTATACTTATTTTTTGCACCTCTGTACATATTTCTTCCATTTCGTTTTGTTCTGTCAGTGCCTTTTGCTTCCTCAAATTACATACCAGACATTACCCATCTACCTTCTTGGCTCTGAACACCACCTTTTACCCTCACTCTCACTCCCTCTTCACTGTCCTCTTTGGTGCTGCGAAGGGTATCTTCTCTCCTTGGCACTTACATAGCTGGGCGGCTCCGCTGCCTGGTCATGCAAACACCCCTCAGCTCCCTCCCTATCCCCTGAAAGGGGCAGGGTATACTGCAGGAGCCGGGTAATTTCAGCCTGCAGTCTATTGGATTCACATTCAAATGAGCCTACTGTAGGGTTGCAGCAGGAACAACAACAAAACAACAATTACTCCTCCTTCTCCTGACAGGACACTGATATAACACACTACATAATAGCTAGTGACATATATGCTGTTAACATGTAATATAGAGGTTTGAACAAAGTCGTGCCTAAGCTCGAGAGAGCTGGAGGAAACAGGAGTGCAGAATCTAGCTTGGAAATTTCGCACGCAGCACAGTATGATGCCTGATGGAAAACTCCACAGGTGTGAAAAGTTCCTCACACATATGCCCGCACACATGACGCAACCAATCATATACAAGGGAAATAGGAAAGACAGGGCAGAAGGGGTTAAGACGCGATAGAAGAGAGAAGAGGGATGGTGGAAAAGGCAGGAATTAATGGCTCGGAGTTAGATAGCATAAACCGCTCTCGCCTAAGTACTGCTCTTGTCAAGATAACTTCCTCTGGAGAATAAAACTGCAATCAAACCACAGACTCATCTTTATCCTTCTCCTGCCAACCACGACAAGACCAACTTGAACATTCTCCTCTCTTAAAATCCCAACAATCTAATATTTTTGGAAATGCCTCAGCGACGGCTACGATCCTCCTCCTCCTCCTCCTCTTCCTCTTCCTCCTCCTCCTCCACCATCGGGATTTTTTTAATGTACCGGGGGTCACTGCTTCAGGATGAAACTTGTGTACTTGTCCTACATGGGAGAGTTCCTTGTCTCAATGGAGTGAACGGAGCTAGGTCCTGATTGACTGCTGCCTCCCTAAAAAGCGCCAGGCAAGGCTACCGCACCACCCCTAAACATCCACTCTGTGCAGTCCCCTTTGTCTAAAACACCCATCTTATATATATTTCAATCTCCCCAATGCAAAGAAAGCAATATAAGCACAGATTAGGATCTGCACAGATAACCCTGAGTTAATGGTCACTACTCTTACTTTCGACCTGTGATGGGCTGTGGAACACTGAGGGTCCCTGTTAGTCAAGTGACCACCATCGGGATTTTTTTAATGTACCAGGGGTCACTGCTTCAGATGAAACTTGTGTACTTGTCCCACATGGGAGAGTTCCTTGTCTCAGAGGAGTGAACAAAGCTAGGGCCTGATTGACTGCTGCCTCCCTAAAAAGCGCCAGGCAAGGCTGCCGCACCACCCCTAAACATCAACACTGTGCAGTTTGTAGTTTCCACGTTATGTCCACAGACTTCGCATTAACTCAATGTACCGGTTTATGATGTCATGCTGTAACTATCAGTTTATTTGATTACTTTCTCTTTCAGGTTACTCAATCGGGTAGCTTATAGACAAAGTATAACAGAATGTGACTTTTCCTTTCCAGTATTTACAATGAAATTTCCATGTCAGTTTTTCCATGCAGCATGGTGGTTTTTCTTACTTTATCCTGGAGGGTTTGGTGGTGGGGGAAGCCTTCTTGCTTTACCATCCTTATCCTTCAGCATGTAGAGTTAGATCTTGTAGTCATAGTTTTTTCTCTGTAACAAGCAGCCTCGAAAGGACCATAAGGTCTGTTGCTGTATTGCTTTCCTATGTAATCCCATGTAATCCTATGTACTCCTCCTCCTCCTCCTCCTCCTCCTACTACTACTACCTTATTTACATTTCTTCTTACTGTGTGACCAGACCATCTTAACACACTCTCTTCATTCATTTCATCAGGAAACATCCTTACTTAATGTCTATTAATAATTTTTACATTTATTATTCTATCCAGCCTAAGCAGCCAGCATACATTCCCCAGCAGTCCCACTGCTACTGTTCGCACCCTTGACTACTGATATGACATTCCAGATAATCAAATCCGAACGTTTATGTCAGCACTTAAACGCCGTCGTAATTAGCCTCTGTACTCAGGCCACTTTTCTGTACTAAGGATTTCATAGCACCAGGCACCTTCGTCTCTCAGGCTACTTTATTTTCCATTTTTTTCTCATATTTACCTCTCTTTTCTGTCACTGCATCTAAGAACTTACTGTAGGTTCTTCCATTACTCCCATTCTCTCCATTCACAACCACAGCACATTGCAAGTCACCTCTATTAGCAAGTATCACTTTACTCTTGTCTAAATTGCTTTCAGACCTCGTTGCTTATAAACATTCATAACCTCTGAACCAGTCCACAAAGGTCATGTTCATTACCAGCAAGCAACACACCATGATCCGTTTATTATATATATATATATATATATATATATATATATATATATATATATATATATATATATATATATATATATATATATATATATATATATATATATATATATATATTATATATAATATATATATTATATATATATTATATGTATATACATATGTATATATTATATATATATATATATATATATATATATATATATATATATATATATATATATATATAGACATATATATATTATATATATTATATATATATATATATTATATACATATATATTATATATAATATATATATATATATATATATATATATATATATATATATATATATATATATATATTATATGTATAGTATATCTAATATATATATATTGTTACATAGCCTATGATTTCATCATCCTTTGTGTAATTTTAACGCACAGTATGCTGCATGTTTGATCACGAGCGTGTTCTGCCTCAGTCCCCCCCTTCTACCGTTATAGTAGAGTAAGTCGTCCTTTCTGTTATTCAGTGCGGGATTGTCAACTCTTTGTCCCCATGGCTTCATTTGCGCGTCCTTCTTACAAGTTGTATCAAGCTCTGCCGGCCCCTATATAATGAGCTCAGTCTCTGCATCATTGCCACTTAGATCTACTCCTCATTTTGTACACATCTCTGTCCTCCCCTGTACAGTTATTATTATTGTGAGTTTCTCAGGAAGTCTCCAACCATCTAGCAGCTGTGTGATTTGAGTATAAGTGTTATTGCATTTTGTTCTTGTACTGTGTGGCATAAGGTGTTGATTTGTAGGCCTAGTAAGGTTTTTGTAATTTATATAAAGGTTCTTTATGTCAGTCATCATTAATAATATTTTGTATCGGTAGAATTTAACTTGCATTAACTGAGCATTACCCAGTGTATTTTCATTTTATCAGGGCTGACTTTGGTAAATTTACCCTTGCTAATTTCGTGTTAATAGAGGCTATTGCAGTTAACTATATATTTAACCTGTTTTTTGCCATTACATTATCCTTATGAGTCCTGAATGTTTTGTTGTTAGTTTGAGCATTAAACTTTAACTTGTAATTTTACCTAACTCTTTTGTTTTGAACCTGGAACTTTACGGGACAGTAGTGATTTTTAGTATTCTCACTTAAAGTGTACATTATCTTTCTCTGTTCCGTAACATAAATTTGGCGACCTCTCATCAGGATATTCAGGATATTATCATAAGGATATTGCTTGATATTTTGTAACTGTTACCTATTCATGATGTCTACTATTACTACACTTGATGAAGCCAAAGATTTTTTGTCAAATGTGCAAACAGTGTGTGATGTAGAAAACAGAACAAAGAATGAACTTAAGTTTGTTGCTCAACAATTGGGAATTGCAGTTCACTCTCATCATTCTAAAGATCAAATTGTTGGCATGATTAATGAAAGCTTGTTTAATGTAACTCCTCCAAATGAGCAAACGCAGACTGAATTAGCTAAATTACAGCTAGCCCTGCAGAAGGCTCAAGTTAAGGAGGCTGAATTTCAAGCACGTGCTAAGGAGGCTGAGTCTCAGGCTCGTATTCAGGAGGCTGAATTTCAAGCAAGTGCTAAGGAGGCTGAATTTCAGGCCCGTTCTAAGGAGGCTGAGGCACAAGTTGAAATTGCTAGGATTCAGGCAGACCATGAGTATCGCATGAAACAAGGTGGAACTGGATCATCTAGCTCTGATGATTTTGATGTGGCTAAAAATGTTAAACTTGTCCCTCCTTTTAATGAATCTGATTTAACAAAGTATTTTCAGTTGTTTGAGAGGGTAGCTACAGGTTTTAATTGGCCCAAAAAGTATTGGCCAGTACTCCTTCAAACTGTTCTCACCGGTAAAGCTCAAGTAACTTACGCATCTTTGCCTCAGGATCAATCTGATAATTATGATGTAGTTAAGAGCTTGATTCTTAAGGCCTATGAGCTTGTTCCTGAAGCCTATAGAGTAAAATTTAGGACAACTTATAAGCAAGATAAGCAATCCCATGTTGAGTATGCAAAAATCAAAGAAGATCTGTTAGAGCAGTGGTTAAATTCTAAGAATGTGGAATCTGATTTTGGTAAATTTAAGCAGATGATTTTGCTGGAGGACTTCAAGAGGTGTATCTATAAAGATGTAAGCCTATATCTTGATGAGAAAAGAATAGATAATTTTTCTGATGCTGCAGTTTTAGCTGATGAATATGTTCTCACTCACAAGAGATATTCTAAAGAAAAAGGGAAAGCTGAGAGTAAGTACGTTGCCTCTACTCAGAGTACAGGTAACAGGAAAGAGAATAAAGATGATGTTTCTCAGGAAGTAAATACCAGCTTCACCTCTAGATTTCAGAAAAGTAAATGTACTTATTGTAGTAAGCTTGGTCATACTACGGAGAAATGTTTCAGGAGACAGCGTGACGTGAACAAAAAGGAGTCTTTAAATATTCAGTCAATTGGTCTAGAGTCCACTCTTGAGAGTTCCCAGAATTCTTTAACTGAGTTAACTGAACCTGCTTTGAGGGGTAACTTAAATTCTCATGATGGAGCCTCCTCTTTTGAGCAGTAACAGTGGGTGACACTTTCTCTAAGAGGTTCATGTGCTAATTTCCTGTCTGATGGTTTTGTCAGTCCTTCTGGACAGTAATGACAGAGAAAGCAGGATTAAAATATATCGTGATACAGGTGCTTGCCAATCCCTTATGCTGACCAGTGTTCTAGGCTCTAATGTTAATTCCTCTGATGAAACTGTAATCTTACAAAGGTGTAGGGAATAATTACTTCTCTGTCCCTCTGTGCAGAGTGAATTTGGGGAGTCCTGGTTTTGTTAATGGTTCCGTTATGGTTGGGTTGGTTGAGACACTCCCAATGTCAGGTGTAACTTTCTTACTTGGAAATGATATTGGTGGAAGTCAAGTGTGTCCAGCTCCTCAGTTGTCTAATGAGCCAGTGGCTGCGTCCCAAGGATTGTGATGTCCCTGATGTGTTCCACTGCATGTGCTGTCACTAGGGCTAAGTCTACAAAGTTACTGGTGATTTAGAGGGATAATGATGATGATGATGTTATCCCTAGCTGACACTTTTCTTGCTAATTTGGACCACTCACCAGATTGAGGCAGTACCCCGTAGTGTTGATAATTTGTCTCGTCAAGAGTTGGTTGAGTTGCAGGTTGCTGACCCTGAGGTTGAAAGGATCTAGCTATACTCTGCTTACAGTAGAAGAAGAGTCAGCCGGTGCTTCTACTTGTTATTATGTAAAGTCAGGAGTACTTATGAGGAAGTGGGAGACCCCCAACAGCATCAGCCGACTGTGAATGGGAGAAGTTGTACATCAAGTTGTCATCCCTCGTGTTTGTAGGCAGGATATCATTAGAGTGGCTCATGATTCCAGTTTTGGCTTAGGACACCTATGGAGTGAGGAAGACTGTGGCACGCATTTTGAAACACTTCTACTTTGGCCAGGTATCTTCAGGGATGTTTCCATGGTATTGTAAGTCTTGTCACACCTGTCCAAGTTGTGGGGAAGTGTAATCAGACCCGAAAAGGTTGCACCTCTAGTTCCCATTCCTCCTTTTGAGGCGCCTTTCACCCGTGTGTTGGTGGATATTGTGGGCCCTCTTCCTAAGACTTCTTCAGGATTTTCTTTTATATGTGTTGACCC
>NC_137022.1:20035171-20042666 GCF_032717465.1 Coenobita brevimanus | reverse complement strand
GTTTAGATTGATTAATCTTATGCCTGTGTGTGTGTTTATATATATATATATATATATATATATATATATATATATATATATATATATATATATATATATATATATATATATGGAGCCTCTGTGGCATAGTGGTAAAGTGTCCATTTTTGTACACTGAAGATCGAAGGTCCGCGCCCCGCCAGGGAAATAAACTTTGGAAGCGATCTTCTGGCCACGTACTACTTTGGCGGACACATGGGGTGCTGTGGTTGAACCAGCGTCGCATACTAAAAAGTATGCTTGCACCCAGTCGCCTTGCGCAGGCCGATTACACTTGGTTCACAGACTACACACACATCCAAAGCCACATCAACACTAAGGTTACACTTACAAGCACTTCTCACCCTCCATACAATCTCTAACAGACAACATAAACCACATGGTAGAGATACATTAGCTTTTTTGTCCTTACTTCGGTCGATGTTGGTCAGTCCTGTAGTGGACACTCGAGCTTATAAGATTAAACAACCTTAACGACATCACACATCCCATAGAGATATTAATTAATTAATATATATATATATATATATATATATATATATATATATATATATATATAAATATATATATATATATATATATATATCCATCATCCATTTCTACATTGCCTCATGAGCGTTGGACCCCGTGGCTAGGCAGTTGTTACTGACATTTAACATAAGAGTGACCAGCCTCACTCATCCCTGAGTGACATTACATGAGGAATCACCTCCAACTACCCGTTGGATATAAACAAACCTTCACTGGTTCAATCCTATTGGAGCGCAATATTTGCCCACTAAACCACGAGTCGCCAAAATTTGGTTATATGGTTATCACCCAGCGTAGTAAATAGTTTCCTGGTGTAGAAGAAACCATTTTGCTTTTCAGTGTACAGTCACACACAGGCAGAAGGAAGAGGAAAGAATGAAGGAAAGAAAGACATGAGGGAGTGTAAAGTCACCCGTAGGCAGAAAGACGAGGAAAGACTGAAGGAAAGACAGAAGAACATGGAAAGAAAGAAGATGGAGGATAGGAAAGGGTAGACACCCGAGTGCAACACTACACCGAGTGAGTGGATGGTGACCGCCCTCACCTACCACCAACCTCTGTTGTCACCCACAGGATAATTCAATCAGGCATGGTACAGCTATGAATTACCTATAAGGGTTTATCTGATCCCTAATTGGATGCATGGATCATCTCATTGGACATCCTCTAGATCGCATTCTTACTTTCATACGTTCATTTTCCTATATCTACATGGTTCTCAGTTTTTTGTATCGTGGGAAATAGGATGATTGTGATGATGATGATGATGTTGACAGCATGAGATGGCAGGGAGGGAGACGGAGGCCGCGCAAGTGACGAATCGACTAGCAGCACTGAACCACCGGCTTCAGGACAAAGACAGGGTCAGTAACCATATTCATACATTTTCTTGAGCCTGGTTTGAGTATATGGGCCGTATTGTAGGTGATATAAGAGACTTCACAACACTTTTTTCTTAGCGAATTAGTAAATACAGTAGATCTTGCTATTCTGTCTAATTTTACCTGATTTATACGTATCCATTCTCGACAAAGTTAGACTCAGTAACTTGCAAGGACGTAAACAAATAAAAAAAAAAGTTGGTACATCCAAAACATATCTCTCAGGAAGAGGTGCTAATAGGTATCATAGGACACAATCATAAAATCGATTGTTTTTGCATTCATCTTCGTTCATAAGCCTACCAACACTTAACAACCAAAGCGGAGTAAACATTACTGTGGATAATTACACCAAGCAAAATTAATTCTGAAATTAATTAACTTCTGTGGAGGAATATCTGTCGCAAAAACTCAAAATCTTTTATTAATGCTGCTCTGACATCCAAATTGGAGTGAATATTAAACCACAAGACAGCCAACCAGAGGGACTTCTTAAAACAACCTGCTGCTGTGGAGACTTGTGATTAAAAAATTTGTTACGATCCTTAATTTATACTGTCATTCAAGCTGCCACCCAACACATAGTATGACTAATATTCTTGAATTCTTTACGTCAATATTAGACTTACCCTCAGAAATTTTTGCTGTCATTAAGACCTGTTAATAGTAAAATGGAAGAAGTGACTGTTTCTTTTGTTTCTCTCTCATTTACGTAAAGGATGAGAACAGGAATCATAATCTCAAAAAACAAAAGTTCCCAAACATGTTGAACTCAAAAAAAGTACGTTTATGACAATAAATAATAAAATATATGTAGAAATTATCAAATGGAGTGGAGAAAGGACTGTATAAATATTTGTGAAGTACGTCAATATGACTGGATGAGTGAAGTTGTACCAGCGGAGTGGAAGAAAGCTTCGTCGTTGCTTTGTAAAGAAGTAAAAATAATCTGAGTACAAGGCGTGGAATATGTGTGCTGAGTATTGTGGGTAAGGTATATGGAAGAATAGTTGTGGAGAATGTAAGACAGTTAAAAGCAGATCAGATGAATGATGAATTTGGTGGTTTAAGGAATGATTGGGTAAGTGTGGAGCAAATATCTACTGTCACACAGATAATACAGTAGAAAGAGTATATATGTGAGAAGAATTATAAGGTTTTTGTGCCATTCAGAATCTGGAAAAGGATTATGACAGAATGAACAGAGTGGATTTAAGCAGCGTGTGGAAGGAAAACTGATAAATGGTGTAGTTTCTTTTACAGTAGTGAACTTTGTGTTAGAGTGGATAGATGTTTGACTGGTTTAGTATCATTACTGGAGTGAAACAGGGATGTATGATGCCGTTAAGATTGTTTAATCTTATAGTTCTGTGTGCGTGTGTGTGTGTTTGTATATATATATATATATATATATATATATATATATTTTTTTTTTTTTTTTTTTTTTAAATAACAGAACGGAGGAAGGAAAAACAAATGGAGAAAAAAAAATAATCCATACCACCAGATTACTGGTGTCCCTCTGTTCATAAAATATCTGTAAGAATTAGGACTTGAACAGTTGTAGGTTGAAATTTGGAGGAAAACAAACTTCCTGGGGAAGCGAGTTCCAGTAGGAATGCAGTTCGTGGGAATGAAAGAATTCTGATAGGCAGAAGTTCTGCTGTATGTGGTTGAGTGACATTCCAGCTCATGAGCGTGACCAGATGCCCGTGTAGCACGAGGGAAGGCATGGAGAGGTGGCACCATGGACGCAACTTCGTCTGAGCATTTGCCAAAAAAATATCTGTAAAATAATGCAAGGGAGGCAACATTCCTTCACTTACTTGCAGGGAGGTAGTTTATATGTAATGGCAGGGTTGTTAATGATTCTAACAGCTTCTTTTATTCTGAATTTTGTCTAGTTGTCTTAATGCAAACCCTCTCCACAACCATTCCACAAAGGGTGAGCAATATTCAAGCTGGAGAGCGCACATGACTCTTGATAAATTATAGCTAACTGCTCATCGACGAAGAAGTTACGGACTCTGTACAATAATCCAAGTTTCCTTGAGGCGGTTTTAGCAAGTGATCTGACATGAGAGGTCCAGCTGAGGGCACTGTTAAGTGAGACACCAAGAATTTCAATACTTTTGGAGATGGGAATATTAGTAGCACTGAAGGTAATGTACGAATCTGGCAATATCTGTCTATTAGTAAACTGTATATATTTAGTTTTACTAGCATTAAAAGAGACAAGGTTGTTTGTCCCCATTCACTGATTGTAGATAGATCTTGATTTATGGAGATGGCTGTATTGAGTTGAGAGGTAGAGATATTAGACTTTGTAAATGGATGTCTGAGTGTGAATGAACTATGTAGTGTTGAGTCATCTGCATATGAGTGAATGGGATTGTGAGTGACAGATAAGAGATCATTAATATGAACCAGAAATAGGGTTGGCGCCAGAACTGATCCCTGTGGCACGCCGGCGTTAATTGAGTGGAAATTCGAATATACATCATCTACTTTTACTCTTATTTTCCTGTCACTAAGATAAGAAGAAATCAAAGGAACAAAAGACGTTAGTCCATAGCAAGGGAGTTTGGACAGCAGGGAACGGTGCCATACTCTGTCGAAAGCTTTAGAGATATCAAGAGCTACTGCATGAGTTTCTCCAAAAAGATCAATTGATTGATGGATGGTATGAGTTAAGAGATTGAGTATGTCAATGGTGGATCTTTCGTGGCGAAAACCGTATTGTCTATCATTAATTAAGTTGTTGGATTCAAGATGTTTAACAATATGCTTATTAATTAAAGTTTCAAATACCTTACCAAGAGAAGATGTGATAGCTATTGGTCTGTAATTGGAGGGGTCAGACGAACTTCCTTTCTTCGGAACTGGGTGGATATTGGCTTCTTTCCATGAATTTGGGAATAAAGAAGTACGTATGCATAGTCTGAATAATTTAGCTAGGACAGAGGCAAGTTCAGGGAACACTTTTTCAAAACAATTGGCGGAATTCCATCTGGACCTGGAGCTTTGTTGGTAGGTAAATTGTCTAGGATGGATTTTACAAATCTTGTCTGTATTTTAAGTGGGGCAATTTCGGGAGAATCAAGTTCCAGTACTGAGACATTCTGGCTGGTATCATCTATGGTAGAGTTTCTTGCAAAGGTACTAGCAAAGATATCTGCTTTCCCACGTGGGTATTTTGTTATATTGCCATCTGAAGATTTTAGTGGGGGAATGGAAGATGACTTGTTAAAGTTATTATTGAAAGAATTAAGAGTTGACCAGAATATTCTGTTGTCATTAGGGTTGTTAAGTAGTTTTGATGCTTGCTTTTGAAGAAAGTTTGATTTAGATAGATTTAATACAGCTTTTGCATGATTTCTAGCAATTTTAAATTGGGAGAGTGATTCAGGTGTTTTTGATTTTAAGTAAGAGTTATATGCTAATGACTTTTGGGCTGTTGCTCTGGCACAATTGCCATCAAACCATTTTGGAGAGTTTGATCTTTTAGTGAATTGTTGACTTGGTATGAATACATCCATACCAGCTAGTATTAAGTCACAAATGTGGGACTGGGTAGAATTGGGATCACTAGAGAAGAAAGACTGCCATGGGAACATCAGCAAGATAATTTCTAAATCCATCCCAGTCTGCCCTGTCAAAGTGCCATCAGGTCACCCTGACAGGTTCGAATGGGGAGATGTAGGAGGGTTAACTAATGAGGCTTTGATGAGATTGTGGTCAGAGGATCCAAGTGGTGACAGTACCTCTATCCTGTATTGATCTGGATTATTTGTCAAGAATAAATCCAAGAGATGGGCATTATGGTCAGGATTATCAGGTATTCTGGTTGGTTGCTTTACCAACTGGGTGAGATTAAACGATTCCGCAAACAGCTCGCATTCCAGACCAGCGTCGTCAGTCCGGGCAGAATGCAATAACCATTCAACATTGTGTATGTTAAAATCACCCAAAATGGTAATTTCATTGCCAAGGGCAAGGTCAAGGTTACTCCAACTGAGTGGATACGGAATCAAATACACTGGGTTCCGAAGAAGCATTGGGGGAACGATAAACTACACAGATATATTTGGTAATGTTTTGGCAATTTAATTTATATAATGAGTAATCAAAACTGGATGAAGTGAAGTTTAAAATAGTGTCAACTGCATATTGGGATTTGATATAACAACAGGTGCCGCCCTTGTTTCGAAAGTTTGTAAGGAGATGGTAACCTGGAAAACAAAATGGATATATATATATATATATATATATATATATATATATATATATATATATATATATATATATATATATATATATATGGAGCCTCTGTGATGGTGGTAAAGTGTGCGTTTTCGTACACTAAAGGACTAAGGATCGCGCCAAGCCAGGTTAATAAACTTTGGGAGCGTTCTTCTGGCCACATACTACTTTCGTGGAGAAATGGGGTGCTATGGTTGAACCAGTGTCGCATACTAAAAAGCATCCTTGCACACAGTCGCCTTGCGCAGGCCGATTATACTTGGTTCACAGACTACACACACATCCAAAGCCACACCAACACTACAGTTACACTTACAAGCACTTCTCACCCTCCATACAATCTCTACCAGACAACCTAAGCCACTTGGTAGAGAAACATTGACTGTATTGTCCTCACTTCGGTCGGGGTAGGCCGGTCCTGCAGTGGACACTGAAAATACTGGTGAGAGAATATATATATATATATATATATATATATATATATATATATATATATATATATATATATATATATATATATACACCCATAAGATTAAACAACCTTAACGGCATCACACATCCATATATATATATATATATATATATATATATATATATATATATATATATATATATATATATACCTCCATCATCGAATCCTACATGAGGAGCGTAGGACCCCGGGCCTAGGTAGCTGGTCCCGATATTTAACATGAGAGTGACGAACCTCACTCATCACTGAGTGGCAATACATAAGCAATCAACCCCAACCGTCCCTTGGATATAAACCTTCACTCGCTCAACCCGATTGGAGCGCAATATTTACCCACTAAACCACCAGGCGCCAATATTTCGTTCTATGGTTATCATCCAGACTACTAAATGGTTTCCTGTTGTACAGGAAACCATTTGGCTTCTCACTCAGAGTATACCGGTAGTCACACACAGGCAATAGGAAGAGGAAAGAATGAAGGAAAGAAAGACAGAAGAGGGAGTGCAAAGTCACACGTAGGAAGAGAGACGAGGAAAGACTGAAGGAAAGAAAGACAAGAAAATGGAAGGAAAGAAGATCGAGGAGAGACAATGGTAGACCCACTATAGCAGCACTAAACCGAGTGAGTGGATGATGAGCGCCCCCACCTTCCACCAACCTCTCTTGTCACCCACAGAAAAAATCACACAGCCATGGTACAGCTATGAATTACATACAAGGGTTTAACTGATGCCTAATTGGATGCATGGATCATTTCACTGGACATCCTATAGATCGCATTCTTACTTTCATACTTTCATTTTCCTATATCTGTATTGTGCTTACTTTTTTGTGTAGTTAGAAACAGGGTGATAATGATGATGATGATGATGATGACAGCATAATATTGCGGGGATGGAGACGGAGGCCGCATAAGTGACGAATCGAGTAGCTGCACTGATCCAGCGGTTTCAGGGCAAACACAGAGTCAGTAACCTTATTCATACATTTTCTTTAACCTGCTTTGAGCATAAGGGCCGTATTGTAGGAGATATTGGAGACTTCACAACACTTTTTTCTTAGCGAGTTAGTAAATACAGTGTATCTTGCTATTCTATCTAATATTACCTTATTTATACATATCCAGTATCGACACAGTTTGACTCAATAACTTGCAAGGACTAAAAAAAAAAAAAAAAAAATGGTACATCCAAAATATATCTCTCAGGAAGAGGTGCTAATAGGTATCATAGGACACAACCATAAAATCGATTGTCTATGCATTCATCTTCGTTCATAATCCTACCAACACTTCACAACCAAAGCTGAG
>NC_137022.1:20015171-20032671 GCF_032717465.1 Coenobita brevimanus | reverse complement strand
GACATCTCAAAGGCTTTCGATCGAGTCTGGCATAAATCTTTAATTTCCAAACTGCCCTCCTACGGTTTCTATCCTTCTATCTGTGCCTTCATCGCTAGCTTCCTTTCTGGTCGTTCTATAGCCGCTGTCGTAGACGGCCATCGTTCTTCTCCTAGATCTATCAACAGTGGTGTTCCTCAGGGCTCTGTCCTATCACCAACTCTCTTCCTTTTATTCATCAATGATCATCTAAGCTGTACATCTAACCCTATCCACTCATACGCTGATGACTGCACCCTTCACCTTTCCATTCGGTTCCCACAACGCCCATCTCAACAGTTACTTCAACAAACAAGGGATGAGGCTATGGCACACCTAATTTCTGACTTGGCTCGTATCTCGGACTGGGGTAAAAATAATATGGTTGTTTTTAATGCATCTAAGACTCCGTTCTTACACCTATCAACCCGACAATATCTTCCACAGGTATACCCACTAATGTTTAATAATATTCAGCTTAATCCTGCATCATCCTTGAACATGCTTGAGGTTTCATTTACTCGGGACTTATCTTGGAAAGATCATATTACATCTCTTGTAAAATCTGCTTCCAAGAGATTGGGTGTGCTAAGCCGACTCTGCTCTTTCTTTACCCCTGCACAATTGTTGACTCTGTACAGGGGTTTTATCCTCCCCTGTGTGGAGTACAACTGTCATGTGTGGGGAGGCTCCCCACATACAGCTCTTCTCAATAGGGTGGAGTCAAAGGCTTTTCGTCTCATTAACTCTCCTCCTCTTACTGACTCCCTTCAACCTCTGTTTCTTCGCCGCATTGTTGCATCTTTATCTCTTTTCTATCGCTACTTTAATGGTCACTGCTCCTCTGAACTGTCTGCTTGCATTCCTCCACCTCTACGACGGGCGCGTAGCACCCGTCTGGCAGAAAACTTTCATCCCTTTTCTGTCCAACTCTCTAATGCAAGAGTTAACCGTTACTCCCAGTATTTCATTTATGCAACAGGTCAACTCTGGAACTGTCTCCTTCTGTCTGTATTTCCTGCTGCCTATGATCTCCAGTCTTTCAAACGCAGTGTGTCCAGGCATCTCAAAATGATCAGATCTTGAATTTGGCTCTCTATTGTATTTTGTTTTTCTCTTGGAGGGAACTGTTACTGCGGCCCCATGGTCATTGGTTCCTTCTTCTTCGCATAAAAAAAAAAAAACTATCTATCTATCTATATACCTAGGCTGCTTCCCCCAAGGAAAGGGAGGTAGCCGAGACAGGACGACTCACTCTCCATTTACTCATCCATTCAAACACATTTATTCGCATCTTAGCCCCAAAGGGGAGAACGGACAGATCCTCACTGCATCACAACGCACAAGGGTCAACTGCGCAATGCAATCAGTGACATCCACAGCAGGGCCCGACAGCAGAACTGGTTTACCCCTGCCACATCATAACAGACCCATCCCCTTACCCGCACCTGACCTGACTAGCTGATCAGACCAAAAGCGGGAGAATATCCCCTCAGGGCTGCGTCATCACTTATTCATTCACAATTTCTCTCCATTTATTTCTGTCACGCACAGCCACTCTTCCTTGCTCAACAGACATCCCTCTCGCATCCAGGGCTCTCTTCACACTGTCCATCCATCCTATTCGTGGTCTTCCTCTCAGTCTTACAACTACCCGTTGAATATAAACTTTCATTGGCTAAATCCTATTGGAACGCAATATTTGCCCACTAAACCACGAGGCGCGAAAATTTGGTTATATGGCTATCACCCAGCGTAGTAAATGGTTTCCTGGTGTACAAGAACCAATTTGGCTTTTCAGTGTAGACTCACCCACAGGCAGAAGGAAGAGGAAAGAATGAAGGAAAGAAAGACAGATGACGGAGTGTAAAGTAACCCGTAGGCAGAAAGACGAGGATAGACTGAAGGAAAGACAGAAGAACATGGAAAGAAAGAAGATGGAGGATAGGGAAGGGCAGACAACCGACTGCAACACTACACCGAGTGAGTGGATGGTGACCGCCCTCACCTACCACCAACCTCTGTTGTCACCCACAGGATAATTCACACAGGCATGGTACAGCTATGAATTACCTATAAGGGTTTATCTGATCCCTAATTGAATGCGTGGATAATTTTATTGGACATCCTATAGATCGCATTCTTACTTTCATACGTTCATTTTCCTATATTTGCATGGTTCTCACTTTTTTGTGTAGTGGGAAACAGGATGATATTGATTATAACGTTAACAGCATGAGATGGCAGGGAGGGAGACGGAGGCCGTGCAAGTGACGAATCGACTAGCAGCACTGAACCACCGGCTCCAGGACAAAGACAGGGTCAGTAACCATATTCATACATTTTCTTGAGCCTGGTTTGAGTATATGGGCCGTATTGTAGGTGATATAAGAGACTTCACAACACTTTTTTCTTAGCGAATTAGTAAATACAGTAGATCTTGCTATTCTGTCTAATTTTACCTGATTTATACGTATCCAGTCACGACAAAGTTAGACTCAGTAACTTGCAAGGACGTAAACAAACAAAAAAAAAAGTTGGTACATCCAAAACATATCTCTCAGGAAGAGGTGCTAAGAGGTATCATAGGACACAACCATAAAATCGATTGTTTTTGCATTCATCTTCGTTCATAAGCCTACCAACACTTCACAACCAAAAAGGAGTGAACATTACTGTGGATAATTGAACCAAGCAAAACTATTTCTTAAATAACTGCTGTGGAGGAATATCTGTCGCAAAAACTCGTCAAGATCTTTATTAATGCTGCTCTGACATCCAAATTGGAGTGAATATTGAAACACAAGACAGCCAACCAGAGGGACTTCCTAAAACAACCTGCTGCTGTGGAGACTTGTGATTAAAAATTGGTTAGGATTCTGTATTTATACTGTCATTTAGGCTGCCACCCAACACACAGCATGACTAATACTCTTGCATTTTTTACGTCAATATTAGACTTACCCTCAGAAATTTATGCTGTCATTAAGAGCTGTGAATAATAAAAAGGTGCAAGTGACTGTTTCTTCTGCCTCTCTTTAAAGTAAAGGATAAGAACAGGAATCATAATCTCAAGAAACAAAAGTTTCCAAACATGTTGAACTCAAATTAAGTGCGTTTATGACAAGAAGTAATAAAATATATGTAAAAATGATAAAATGGAGTGGAGAGAGAACTGTATAATTATTTGTGTGAAGTACGTCAATAAGAATGGATGAGTGAAGTTGTACCAGCGGAGTGGACGAAGGCTTAGTAGTAGCTTTGTAAAGAAGTAAAAATAATTTGAGTACAAAGCGTGGAATATGTGTGCTAAATGTTGTTTGTAAGTTATGTGAAAGAATAGTTGTGGAGAATGTAAGACAGATAAAAATAGATCTGATTCATGATGAACTTGGTGGTTTAAGGAATGATTGTGTAAGTGTGGAGCAAATATTCACTGTCACACAGATAATAGGAAGAGTATGTGTGCGAAGAGAATTATATATATATTTTTTTTTACCATTCAGAATCTGGAAAAGGATTATGACGGAATGAACAGAGTGTATTTAAGTTGCGTGTGGAAGGAAAACTGATAAATGCTGTAGTATCTTTTACGGTAGTGAACTTTGTGCTAGAGTGGATAGATGTTTGACTGGTTTAGTGTCATTATTGGAGTGAAACAGGGATGTGTGATGCCGTTAAGATTGTTGAATATTATCCGTATATATGTAGACTGTAGCACCAGTCGAGCAGGGCAGTACTCCCAAGGTGGATGGAAAGCTGATGACAGGGAGAGCTGGAGCTCCCGTTTCATCAGCCCTCGGGACTAGGTCCCGACCATCCCCCTTTGCTGAACTTTTTCAGTGTCTCAGTAACACAGAGTAGACCAGCATACTCTCCAATACAAGATTCTCCAACTATCAACACCAAACTTCATACACAGTACACACCACACTTCGTTTTCAAATTTTTCAAAAAAAAATGGCGTCGATTAACATAGCCTCGGAGTCCCCAGGGGTGGGGACCATAAATGCCCTCACCTTCAGCCCCTCTCCCGGTGACGACTCAAGGTACCTGGAACCACTGTCTGACTCTCTTCTTCTTCATTTCTGCAACATTCCCGGCCTTTCCTCTAACTTTCGCTCTGTTGAGCACCACCTCTCCTCCTCTAAACCTCACCTTCTTTTCCTAACTGAGACTCAGCTGTCTGAGGCAACTGACAGCAAATCCTTTTCTGTATCTTCCTACTTTCTCTATACTCATTTCAAAGCAAAAGGTGGCTGTTGTGTATATATATACAACAACTTATCTTGCTCGCGTGTTCCTGAACTCGATTCTTCTTAATTCTCTGCACTCTGGTTTCAGCTTTTCTGTCATTCTCTGACTAAATATATCTGTGCTGTTTACTTATCTCCTAATTCTACTGACTATCAAAAAATCTTTGACTATCTTACTTCTACGATAGAACACATTCTATCCATTTCTCCTTTCTCTGAAATCTCCATTCCAGGAGATTTCAATGTTCACAACCACCTTTGGCTCTCCTCACCTTTCACTGATCCACCTGGTGAACAAGCCCACACCTTTTCTATCCTTAATAACCTAGAGCAGCTTGTACAGCATCCTACCCGTATCCCTGACCACCTTGGAGAGAGCTCCAACATACCTGATCTCTTCCTTACAAATAATCCTTCTGCTTACACTGGTAATCTTTTCTCTCCGTTGGGCTCCTTCGATCACAATCTTATCACCTTAACCTGTCCTATCGCTCCGGTACGGCCTGCGGACCCTCCAAAAAAACGTCGTCTCTGGCACTTTGGAGCTGCGGCTTGGGAGGCCCTCAGGCAGTACTTCTTTGATTTTCCCTGGAAATGATTATTGCTTCCATGGCCGGGAGCCATCTGGGTGTGCCTTGCTCATTACGGAGGTTATTCTCTCGGGCATGGAATCATACATTCCTTTCTCATATCTGTTGACTAATGCATGAAAGCCTTGGTTTAATCACGCTTGTTCTAATGCTGTCCGCAACAAGGAGAGGGCCTATAAAAGGTACCGGAGCCAACCCACCCCTGAATCACATCTTTTATACATTTCTACCCGGAATCGTGCTAAGTCTGTTCTTCGCTCTGCAAAAAATAATTTCATCCGTACAAAATGCTCTCAACTCTCTAACTCAAACTCTTCCTGCTCCTTCTGGCACCTTGCAAAAAACCTTTCTAACAACTTTACCTTATCATCCTTCCCTCCTCTTTTCTACTCTGATGGCTCTGTAGCTATTTCTTCTACTGATAAAGCAGATCTCTTCACTCAGACTTTCTCCTCCAACTCCACCTTAGACGATTCCAGTGCTGTTCCTCCCTCACTTCCCCCCTCTGACTTCCTCATGGCTAACATTAAAATTTCTTCAGCTGATGTATTTTCTGCCATTGCTGGCCTCAGTACTAATAAGGCATATGGGCCTGATGGAGTCCCTCCTGTTGTTCTCAAGAACAGTGCTTCTGTGCTTACTCCCTGCCTAGGCAAACTCTTTCGCCTTTGTCTGTCAACTTGTACCTTTCCTTCTTGCTGGAAGTTTGCTCTCATTCAGCCAGTCCCGAAGAAGGGTGACCATTCCCAACCCTCTAACTATCGTCCAATTGCTTTAACATCCTGTATTTTAAAAGTTTTCGAGTCAATTCTTAATAGAAAAATTTTAAAGCATCTTTCCTATCACAACCTTCTTTCTGATCGTCAGTATGGGTTCGGTCAGGGACGCTCCACAGGCGATCTTCTCACCCACCTTTCAGACTCCTGGTCATCCTCATTTCGGGACTTTGGCGAAAGCTTTGCCATTGCACTTGACATCTCAAAGGCTCTCGATCGAGTCTGGCATAAATCTTTAATTTCCAAACTGCCCTCTTACGGTTTCTATCCTTCTATCTGTGCCTTCATCTCTAGCTTCCTTTCTGGTCGTTCTATAGCCTCTGTTGTAGACGGCTATCGTTCTTCTCCTAGATCCATTAACAATGGTGTTCCTCAGGGCTCTGTCCTATCACCAACTCTCTTCCTTTTATTCATCAATGACCTTCTAAGCTGTACATCTAACCCTATCCACTGATACACTGATGATTCCACCCATCACCTTTCCATTCGATTCCCACAACGTCCATCTCAGCAGTTACTTCAACAGGCAAGGGATGAGGCTATGGCACACCTAATGTCTGACTTGGCTCGTATCTCTGACTGGGGTAAAAATAATCTGGTTGTTTTTAAAGCATCAAAGACTCAGTTTTTACACCTATCAACCCGACAAAATCTTCTACAGGTATATCCACTTATGTTTAATAATACTTAACTTAATCCTGCATCATCGTTGAACATGCTTGGGGTTTCAATTGCTCGGGACTTGTCTTGGAAAGATCATATTACATCTCTTGTAAAAATCTGCTTCCAAGTGATTGGGTGTGCTAAGCTGACTCCGTTCCTTCTTCACCCCTGCACGATTGTTGACTGTATACAGGGGTTTTATCTGCCCCTGTGTGGAGTACAACTCTCATGTATGGGGAGGCTCCCCACATACAGCTCTTCTCAATAGGGTGGAGTCAAAGGCTTTTCGTCTCATTAAGTCTCCCCCTCTTACTGACTCCCTTCAACCTCTGTCTCTTCACCCCAGTGTTGCATCTTTATCTCTTTTCTATCGCTTCTTCAATGGTCACTGTTTCTCTGAACTGTCTGCATGCATTACTCCACTTGTACGACGGGTGGGTAGCACCAGTCTAGCAGAAAACTCTCACCCCTTTTCTGTCCAACTCTCTAATGCAAGAGTCAATCGTTACTGCCAGTCCTTCATTTATGTAACAGGTCAACTCTGGAACTGTCTGCCTCTGTCTGTATTTCCTGCTTCCTATGATCTCCAGTCTTTCAAACGCAGTGTGTCCAGGCATCTCGAAATGAATGGATCTTGAATTTGGCTCTCTCTTGTATTTGTTTTTCTCTTGAAGGGAACAGTATTGCGGGCTCATTACCTTTGGTTCCTTCTTCTTCATATATATATATATATATATATATATATATATATATATTGGAGCCTCTGTGGTACAGTGGTAAAGTGTGCGTTTTCATAAACTGAAAGACGAGGGTTCGCACCCCACCAGGGTAATAAACTTTGGGAGCGATCTTCTACCCACGTACTTCTTTGGCGGACACAAGAGGTACTGTGGTAGAACCATTGTCGCATACTATAAAGTATGCTTGCACCCAGTCGCCTTGCGCGGGCCGATTACACTTGGTTCACAGACTACACACACATCCAAAGCCACATGAACACTACAGTTACACTTACAAGCACTTCTCACCCTACATACAATCTCTACCAGACAACCTAAGCCACTTGGTACAGATACATTGGCTATATCGTCCTCACTTCGGTCGGGATAGTCTTGTCCTGCAGTGGACACTCAAACGGCTGATGAGATTATATATATATATATATATATATAGATAGATAGATAGATAGATTAATTAAACAACCTTAACGGCATCACACATCCATATATATATATATATATACATTCATCCATCATCAAATCCTACATTGCCTCATGGGAAGCGTAAGACTCAGGGGCAAAGCATTTCGGGCCGACATTTAAGATAAGAGTGACCAGCCTCACTCATCCCTGAGTGGCAATACATGAACAATCAACCTCAACCTCCTCTTGGATATAAAATTTAACCGGCTCAATCCGATTGGAGCACAATATTTACCCATTAAACCAGAAGGCGCGAAAATTTAGTTATATGATTATAACCGAGCGTTGTAAATGGTTTCACCATTTGGCTTGTCACTTAGTGTAGAGTCACTCACAGGCAGAAGGAAGAGGTAAGAATAAGGATAGAAAGACAGAAGATGGTGTGTAAAGTCAGCCGTAGGCAGAAACACGAGGAAAGACTGAGGGAATGACAAAATAAGATGGAAGGAAAGAAGATGGAGGAGAGGAAAGGGTAGACACCCGAGAGCAGAACTACACCGAGTAAGTGGATTGTGAGCGCACCCACCTACCAACAACCTCTGTGGTCACCCACAGGAAAATTCGCACAGCCATGGTACACCTATGAATTATATACAAGGGTTTAACTGATGCCTAATTGGATACATGGATCATTTCATTGAACATCCTATAGATTTCATTCTCTCGTACTTTCATTTTCCTATATCTGTATGGTGCTCACTTTTTTGTGTAGTGGGAAACAGGATGATAATGATGATGATGATGATGATGACAGCATAATATTGCGGGGATGGAGACGGAGGCCGCACAAGTGACGAATCGAGTAGCTCCACTGATCCAGCGGTTTCAGGGCAAACACAGAGTCAGTAACATTCATACATTTTCTTTAGCCTGGTTTGAGCATAAGGCCTGTATTGTAGGAGATATTGGAGACTTCACAACACTTTTTTCTTAGCGAATTAGTAAATACAGTGTATCTTGCTATTCTATCTAATATTACCTTATTTATACATATCCAGTATCGACACAGTTTGACTCAATAACTTGCAAGGACTAAAAAAAAAAAAAAAATGGTACATCCAAAATATATCTCTCAGGAAGAGGTGCTAATAGGTATCATAGGACACAACCATAAAATCGATTGTCTATGCATTCATCTTCGTTCATAAGCCTACCAACACTTCACAACCAAAGCTGAGTGAACATTACTGTGGATAATTCAACCGAGCAAAAGTATTTCTGAAATTAATTAACTACTGTAGAGGAATATCTGTCGCAAAAACTCATCAAGATCTTTTATTAATGCTGCTCTGACATCCAAATTGGAGTGCATATTAAACCAAAAGACAGCCAACCACAAGGACTTCTGAAAACAACTTACTTCTGTGGAGACTTGTGATTAAAAATTGGTTAGGATCCTTAATTTATACTGTCATTGACGCTGCCACCCAACACATAGCATGACTAATATTCTTGCATTATTTACGTCAATAATTGACTTACCCTCAAAAATTTTTGCTCTCATTATGAGCTGTGAGTAATAAAATAGAGGAAGTGACTGTTTCTTCTGTCTCTCTCTTTAAAGTAAAGGATGAGAACAGCAAACACAGTCTCAAGAAATAAAAGTTCCCAAACATATTGAACTCAAATAAAGTACGTTTATGACATGAAATAGTAAAGTACATGTAGAAATGATAAAATGCAGTGGAGAGAGAACTGTATATTTTTTTATGTGAAGTACGTCAATATTACTGGATGAGTGAAGTTGTACCAGCGAAGTGGAAGAAGGCTTAGCAGTAGCTTTGTAAAGAAGTAAAAATAATCTGAGTACAAAGCGTGGAATATGTGTGTTGAGTGTTGTGGGTAAGGTATATGGAAGAATAGTTGGGGAGAATTTAAGACAGTTAAAAGCAGATTAGATGAATGATGAACTTGGTGGTTTAAGGAATGATTGGGTAAGTGTGTAGCAAATATCCACTGTCACACAGATAATTGAAAGAATGTATGTGTGAGAAGAATTATAAGGTTTTTGTGCCATTCAGAATCTGGAAAAGTATTATGACGGAATGAATAGAGTGGATTTAAGTAGCGTGTGGAAGGAAAACTGATAAATGCTGTAGTTTCTCTTACAGTAGTGAACTTTGTCTTAGAGTGGATATATGTGTGATGCCGTTAAGACTATTTAATCTTATGTATCTATCTCTCTATCTATATCTCTATCTATATATATATATATATATATATATATATATATATATATATATATATATATATATATATATATATATATATATATATATATATATATATATATATATATATATATTTATATATATATATATATATCTATCTATGTATCTATCTATCTATCTATCTATATATATATATATATATATATATATATATATATATATATATATATATATATATATATATATATATATATATATATATATATATATATATATATATATATATATATTGCCAGACGCCTCAATCCCGTTTGGGGTGGCCACAAACAAATCGCCTCCAAGTCGCCCTGTCCCCCGCCATTTCACGCCCCAGCTCCCAACTCAAAGCCCCCTCTCTCATATACCTCTCCACCCCATCTCTCCATCTCATCCTCGGCCTCCCCGTCCCTCTTTCCCCCTCCACCTCACTCACATACACTCTCTTCGTCAGTCTTTGACCCTCCATCCTCTCCACATGGCCAAACCACCTCAGTGTGTTCCTCATAACGCTTCCTATCACATCCACATCAACACCACAACGCTCCTTTATATCCTCATTCGTCAGCCTGTCTCTCCATGTGACTCAACAGGCTCCTCTTAAATAACTCATTTCCACTGCTCTCACTCTTGACTTGTGTCCTTCCAACAACGTCCAAGCTTTACTTCCGTACGTTAGAGTTGGTATCACAATACTGTCATGTAGTAACTTTTTCACTTCCATGCTCACTTCCCTGTTTCTTATCACTGCTTTCAAAGAACCAGCAACCTTTCTTCCCTGCTGTACCCTTTCAAGCACTTCACCCTCCAAACCTCCATCCTTACTCATCACACTACCCAAGTACTTAAACGTACTCACATTTTCCAATTCCTCACCATCCAACCTCGCTGTACATTCACTGACTTCACCTCTCTCAAAGACCATCACTTTACTCTTCCCTACATTCACCTTTAGATTCCGTTTCTTACACACTCTCTCAAACTCATCCACCAAGCCTTGCAGCTCCCCTTCGGCTTCACTCAACAACACGGTATCATCTGGAAACAACAGTACAAGGAGTTTCCAAACACTATCCTCTCTCACCAGGGCCACTCCAACATCCACTACCCTACCTTGTACCTCTTTTATTACCTCATCCATGTACAGATTGAACAACCATGGAGACATGACACATCCCTGTTTCAACCCAACTTTCAAAGAGAAAAATTCACTTAGTTCACCATCCACACGCACTGCAGCCTTCGCACCATCGTACATACTCTTCACAGCATTCAACAACTTCCCATCTATTCCATATATTCTTAACACTTTCCACAATCCTAGTCTATCCACCCTGTCATATGCTTTCTCCAAATCCATGAAAGCCGCATACAACTTCTTTCCCTTCTCTAGAAACTTTTCCACTAAAGATCTGAGAATGAATATCTGATCTACACAACCTCTTCCCTTCCTAAAGCCTCCCTGTTCTTCTCCAACTAATTTCTCTGTTCTTTCTCTAACTCTGTCAATAAGTATCCTACCATATACTTTTCCTATTATACTAAGAAGACAAATGCCCCTATGATTACCACACACTTCTTTTTCCCCTTTTCCTTTGTACAAGGGAATAATTATACCTGACTTCCAATCCTCCGGGACTCTACCTTCCTCCCAGGCCAATCTGCACATCTTCCACATCCATTCTACTACTATCTCTCCCCCATGCTTCAGCATTTCACCACACACTCCATCAATTCCTGGGGCTTTCCCCAATTTAACTTTCTTCATTGCTTCCACAACTTCTATCCTACTGATTTCTTCCTGTCTTCTCACCTCCCTCCTTCTTCCAGCCATTCCCCAGCCACTTATACTCGCATTACTTCCATCCTCCACGTTCAACAATTCCTTAAAGTGTTCTTTCCATCTGCTCACTTTTTCTCCCTTCTCCACTAGTAATCTACCATTTTTATCTTTCACTCCCCTGCTAACTCCACTTCCACCCTGTCTTACTCTTTTCACCTCTTTCCAGAACATTTTCTTACAGTCCCTCCACTTTACACTCAAATTCCCTCCAAATTCCTCATCCACTCTCTTCTTACTCTCTCTTACTAATCTTTTCACCTCTCTCTTTCTACATATAACTCTCTCTTCCGCCTCTCAACTTCTTCCACGCCCCTATTTCTCATTCATTCATTGTATGCTTTCTTCTTTTGTGCCACAGCCCGTTTCACCTCTTCAGTCCACCACGCTGTTCCTTGCACCCCCCACCGTCTTCTCTTCCTTCCACACACCACATCACATGCTGCACATATTTCTTCTGTAAATATTCTACACACACCTTCCACGTCCCCCATCTGCTCCAACTCATATTTGCCCAATCGTTCCTCCACTTCTCTCTTATACTCTGCCTTTTTCTCATCCTCTTGTAACCTTTCCACTCTCCTTGCAACTACTCCTTCCTCTCGTCTTTCCGTTCTTCTATTCCTCCATCTTTCTTGAACTTTAACTCTGGCCACCACCAAGTAGTGGTCAGAAAGTCCACTCCCCCAACCTCTATAAACTCTTGCATCCAATATACATCTTCGCATCCTTTCATCCACACACACATAATCAATCATTGCCTTCCTTTCACTCAATTCACCACCCACCCTTCTCATCACTCGCCATGTATACCTGTGGATCATTTTATGCCTGAAGTGGGTATTGGCTATCACCAACCCCCTCCCAGCACAAATGTCCACTAACGCACTCCCATTCTCATCTGTCTCAGCAGGCACACCCCACTCACCAACTATTCCATCCACCTTCACATTCCCAACTTTACCATTCATATCACCAATCAAAAACACTCTCTCATTCCTTCCAAACTTTTCCATGCACACTTCTACATTTGTCCAGAACTCTTCTCTCACTCTTCTAGCACGATCTTGCGTTGGAGCATACACACACAATCGCCCACATTTGTATTCCAACTTTCAACTTTACCCACACAATCCTTGATCCAACTGATCCATACTGTCTTATGCTCCTCTTCCATCTTTTACTCACAACTATACATACTCCTTCCTTTGCCCTCTCATTCTCACCTACTCCTGCACATATACCCCATCCATACTCCCATTCTCTCACACTTTCTCCTCTCCATTTTGTTTCAGTTATTCCACATACATCCACTTTCGCATCCTCAAGCACCTGGACAATCTCTCTCTCTTTCACCTCATCATTTGCTCCCCTTACATTCCACGTTCCAATTGCGATGTCCTTTGTCCGGTCCTTGGTCGTCAACGTTTGGTCAGTCCTTGTCCGAGGCTTAATGTTTGTTTTTTTAGTTAGTTGTTTTCCGGGGAGGGGCACTAACCCTCCGCCAACCCTTTTAGTCACCTTTTACGACAAGCAGGGATACTGGGGGAGTATTCTTGACAAACCCCCCTACCCCCAGGGGGGTAAATATATATATATATATATATATATATATATATATATATATATGTATATTTGTATATATATGGAGCTTCTGCGGTACAATGGCAAAGTGTGCGTTTTCATACACTGGAGTACAAGGGTTCGCGCCCCGCCTGGGTAATAAACTTTGGGAGCGTTCTTCTGGACACGTACTACTTTAGCGGACACAAGGGATGCTGTGGTTGAACCAGTGTCGCATCCTATAAAGTATGCTTGCACCCAGTCGCCTTGCGCAGGCCGATTACGCTTGGTTCACAGACTACACACACATCCAAAGCCCCACCAATACTACAGTTACACTTATAAACACTTCTCACCCTACATACAATCTCTACCAGACATCCTAAGCCACTTGGTAGAGATACATTGGCTGTATCGTCCCCACTTCGGTCGGGATAGTCTTGTCCTGCAGTGGACACTCAAGCGGCTGATGAGATTATATACAGTATATATATATATATATATATATATATATATATATATATATATATATATATATATATATATTTTATATATATATATATATATATATATATTTTATATATATATATATATATATATATATATATATATATATATATATATTTTATATATATATATATATATATATATATATATATATATATATATATATATATATATATATATATATATATATATATATATATATATATATATATATATATATATATATATATATATATATATATATATATATATATATATATATATATATATATATATATATATATATATATATATATATATATATATATATATATTTTATACTATATATATATATATATATTTTTTTATACTATATATATATATATATATATATAAATAATGTATATATATAGATAGATAGATATACAGTATACATATATTAATATATATATATATATATATATATATATATATATATATATATATATATATATATATATATATATATATATATATATATATATATATATATATATATATATATATATATATATATATATATATATATATATATATACAGTATATATATATATATATATATATATATATATATATATATATATATATATATATATATTTATATAAATATATATATTGCCAGACGCCTTAATCCCGTTTCGGGTGGCTACAAACAAATCCCCTCCACTTCGCCCTGTCCCCCGCCATTTCACTGTCTTGCTCCCAACTCACACCCTCCTCTCTCATATACCTCTCTACCCAATCCCTCCATCTCATCCTCGGCCTCCCCCTCCCTCTTCCCCCCTCCAACTCACTCACATACACTCTCTTCGTCAGTCTCTCACTCTCCATCCTCTCCACATGGCCAAACCATCTCAGTGTGTTCCTCATAACGCTTCCTATCACATCCACATCAACACCACAACGCTTCTTTATATCCTCATTCTTCAGCCTGTCTCTCCATGTGACTCCACATGCTGCTCTTAAATAACTCATTTCCACTGCTCTCACTCTTGACTTGTGTCCTTCCAACAACGTCCAAGCTTCACTTCCGTACGTTAGAGTTGGTATCACAATACTGACATGTAGTAACTTTTTCACTTCCATGCTCACTTCCCTGTTTCTTATCACTGCTTTCAAAGAACCAGCAACCTTTCTTCCCTGCTGTACCCTTTCAAGCACTTCACCCTCCAAACCTCCATCCTTACTCATCACACTACCCAAGGACTTAAACGTACTCACATTTTCCAATTCCTCACCATCCAACCTTGCTGTACATTCACTGACTTCACCTCTCTCAAAGACCATCACTTTACTCTTCCCTACATTCAACCTTTAGATTCCGTTTCTTACACACTCTCCCAAACTCATCCACCAAGCCTTGCAGCTCCCCTTCGTCTTCACTCAACAACACAGTATCATCTGCAAACAACAGTACAGGGAGTTTCCAAACACTATCCTCTCTCACCAGGGCCACTCCAACATCCACTACCCTACCTTGTACCTCTTTTATTACCCCATCCATGTACAGATTGAACAACCATTTAGACATGACACATCCCTGTTTCAACCCAACCTTCAAAGAGAAAAATTCACTTAGTTCACCATCCACACGCACTGCAGCCGTAGCACCATCATACATACTCTTCACAGCATTCAACAACTTCCCATCTACTCCATATATTCTTAATACTTTCCACAATCCTTGTCAATCCACCCTGTCATATGCTTTCTCCAAATCCATGAAAGTCGCATACAACTTCTTTCCCTTCTCTAGAAACTTTTCCACTGAAGATCTAAGAATGAATATTTGATCTACACAACCTCTTCCCTTCCTAAAGCCTCCTTGTTCTTCTCCAACTAATTCCTCTGTTCTTTCTCTAACTCTGTCAATAAGTATCCTACCATACACTTTTCCTATTATACTAAGAAGACAAATGCCCCTATGATTACCACACGCTTCTTTTTACCCTTTTGTTTGTACAAGGGAATAATTATACCTGACTTCCAATCCTCTACCTTTCTCCCAGGCCAATCCGCACATCTTCCACATCCATTCTACTATTATCTTTCCCCCATACTTCAGCATTTCACCACACACGCCATCAATTCCTGGGGCTTTCCCCAATTTATCATTCTTCATTGCTTCCACAACTTCTATCCTACTGATTTCTTCCTGTCTTCTCACCTCCCTACTTCTCCCAGCCATTCCCCAGCCACTTATACTCGCAATACTTCCATCCTGTATGTTCAACAATTCCTTAAAGTGTTCTCTCCATCTGCTCACTTTTTCTCCCTTCTCCACTAGTAATCTACCATTTTTATCTTTCACTCCCCTGCTAACCTCACTTCCACCCTCTCTTACTCTCTTCACCTCTTTCTAGAACATTTTCTTACAGTCCCTCCACTTTACACTCAAATTCCTTCCAAATTCCTCATCCACTCTCTTCTTACTCTCTCTTACTAATCTTTTCACCTCTCTCTTTCTTTCTGCATATAACTCTCTCTTCCGCCTCTCAACTTCTTCCACGCCCCTATTTCTCATCCATTCATTGTATGCTTTCTTTTGTGTCACAGCCTATCTCACCTCTTCAGTCCACCACGCTGTTCCTTGCACCCCCCTCCGTCTTCTCTTCCTCCCACACACCACATCACATGCTGCACATATTTCTTCTGTAAATATCCTGCACACACCTTTCACGTCCCCCATCTGCTCCAATTCATATTTGCCCAATCGTTCCTCCACTTCTCCCATATACTCTGCCTTTTTCTCATCCTCTTGTAACCTCTACACTCTCCTTGCAACTGCTCCTTCCTCTCGTCTTTCCCTTCTTCTATTCCTCCATCTTACTTGGATCCTAATTCTGGTCACCACCAAGAAGTGGTCAGAAAGTCCACTCTTGCATCCATTACACATCTTCGCATCCTTTCATCCACGCACACATAATCAATCATTGCCTTCCTTTCATTCAATTCACCACCCACCCTTCTCATCACTCGCCATGTATACCTGTGGATCATTTTATGCCTGAAGAGGGTACTGGCTATCACCAACCCCCTCCCAGCACAAATGTCCACTAACGCACTGCCATTCTCATCAATCTCAGCAGGCACACCCCACTCACCAACTATTCCATCCACATTCACATTCCCTACTTTATCATTCATATCACCGATCAAAAACACTCTCTCATTCCTTCCAAACTTTTCCATGCACACTTCCACATTTGTCCAGAACTCTTTCTCACTCTGCTAGCACGATCTTGCGTTGGCGCATACACACACACACACAATCGCCCACATTTGTATTCCAACGTTCAACTTTACCCACACAGTCCTTGACTCAACTGATCCATACTGTCTTGTGCTCTTCTTCCATCTTTTACTCACAAATATACATACTCCTTCCTTTGCCCTCTCATTCTCTCCTACTCCTGCACATATACCCCATCCATACTCCCATCCTCTCACTCTTTCTCCTCTCCATTTTGTTTCAGTTATTCAGTTATATTCTGTGTACATATATATGTATATATATATATATATCCATCCATCCATCCATTGCCAGACGCCATGTATCCCAAATGGGGTGGCCAAGGGCTTAGAGTTAATTGTTTTACAGGGAGGGGCACTAATCCTCCACCAACCCCACTTGACACGTAGGGATGCCAACAGCATCTGGTGTTCCCAGGCGGTCACCCATCCAAGTACTAACCAGACCCAACGTTGCTTAACTTCGCTGATCGGATGGGAAGCGGTGTAGTCAACGTGGCATGGCCGTTGGCTACATATATATATATGTATATAGTTATATAGTTATATCTATCTATCTATCTATCTATCTGTCTCTCTGTATATATACATATGTATATATATATATA
>NC_137022.1:19822671-20012671 GCF_032717465.1 Coenobita brevimanus | reverse complement strand
GTGTGGGTTTTCGTACACTGGAGTACAAGGGTTCGCGCCCCGCCAGGGTAATGAACTTTTGGAGCGTTTTTCGGGCCACATACTACTATAGCGGACACAAGGGGTGCTGTGGTTGAACCAGTGTCGCATCCTATAAAGTATGCTTGCACCCAGTCGCCTTGCGCAGGCCGATTACACTTGGTTCACAGACTACACACACATCCAAAGCCCCACCAACACTACAGTTACACTTATAAACACTTCTCACCCTACATACGTCCTAAGCCACTTGGTAGAGATACATTGGCTATATCGTCCCCACTTCGGTCGGGATAGTCTGGTCCTGCAGTGGACACTCAAACGGCTGATGAGATTATATACAGTATATATATATATATATATATATATATATATATATATATATATATATATGTATCTATATCTATATTTATATATATATATATTTATATCTATCTATCTATCTCTGTGTATATATACATATGTATATATATATCTTTATATCTATCTATCTGTCTCTCTATCAGTATATATATATATATATATATATATATATATATATATATATATATATATATATGGTATATGTATGTGTGTGTGTGTATATATATAAACCATTGGAGCCCAGTGTCCCAGTATTGGACAGAACTGGGAATTTTCAAACCTTAATAAAGTAGGGAACCCTGGGGTAGAAACCTATGAGCATCGCGATTATGAGCTGATAGGCGGACGGCAGTACGCTTAGTACCTTCCAGTACATTGCCTCGCCCCGTAACCCTGGGATCCAATGGGTTAATGACTGGCAAATCTGTCGGTTCCTTTAACCAATTGCTGCCCAGTGTCCCCAGTATTGGACAGAACTGGGAATTTTCAAATCTTAATAAAGGAGGGAACACTCGGGTAGGGACCTATATATATATATATATATATATATATATATATATATATATATATATATATATATATATATATATATATATATATATATATACATATTTTATGAGAGGAAGAAGGAACCAAAGGCCATGAGCCCGCAGTTACAGTTCCCTCCAAGAGAAAAACAAAATACAATAGAGAGCCAAATACAAGATCCGATCATTTTGAGATGCCTGGACACACTGCGTTTGAAAGACTGGAGATCATAGGCAACAGGAAATATAGACAGAGGGAGACAGTTCCAGAGCTGACCTGTTGCATAAATGAAAGACTGGGAGTAACGGTTAACTCTTGCATTAGAGAGTTGGACAGAAAAGGGATGAAAGTTTTCTGCCAGACGGGTGCTACGCGCCCGTCGTAGAGGTGGAGGAATGCAAGCAGACAGTTCAGAGGAGCAGTGTCCATTAAAGTAGCGATAGAAAAGAGATAAAGATGCAACAGTGCGGTGAAGAGACAGAGGTTGAAGGGAGTCAGTAAGAGGAGGAGAGTTAATGAGACGAAAAGCCTTTGACTCCACCCTATTGAGAAGAGCTGTATGTGGGGAGCCTCCCCACACATGAGAGTTGTACTCCACACAGGGGCGGATAAAACCCCTGTATAGAGTCAACAATTGTGCAGGGGTAAAGAAAGAGCGGAGTCAGCTTAGCACACCCAATCTCTTGGAAGCAGATTTTACAAGAGATGTAATATGATCTTTCCAAGATAAGTCCCGAGTTAATGAAACCCCAAGCATGTTCAAGGATGAGGCAGGATTAAGATGAATATTATTAAACATTAGTGGGTATACCTGGGGAAGATTTTGTCGGGTTGATAGGTGTAAGAACTGAGTCTTAAATGCATTAAAAATAACCATATTATTTTTACCCCAGTCAGAGATACGAGCCAAGTCATACATTAGGTGTGCCATAGCCTCATCCCTTGTTTGTTGAAGTAACTGTTGAGATGGGCGTTGCGGGAACTGAATGGAAAGGTGAAGGGTGAAGTCATCAGCGTATGAGTGGATAGGGTTAGATGTACAGCTTAGAAGATCATTGATGAATAAAAGGAAGACAGTAGGTGATAGGACAGAGCCCTGAGGAACACCACTTTTGATAGATCTAGGAGAAGAACGATGGCCGTCTACAACAGCGGCTATAGAACGACCAGAAAGGAAGCTAGCTATGAAGGCACAGATAGAAGGATAGAAACCGTAGGAGGGCAGTTTGGAAATTAAAGATTTATGCCAGACTCGATAGAAAGCCTTTGAGATGTCAAGTGCAATGGCAAAGCTTTCGCCAAAGTCCCGAAAGGAGGATGACCAGGAGTCTGAAAGGTAGGTGAGAAGATCACCAGTAGAGCGTCCCTGACGGAACCCGTACTGACGATCGTAAAGAAGGTTGTGATAGGAAAGTTGCTTTAAAATTTTTCTATTGACAATTGACTCGGAAACTTTTGAAATACAGGACGTTAAAGCAATTGGACGATAGTTGGAGGGTTGGGAGTGGTCACCCTTCTTTGGGACTGGCTGAATGAGAGCAAACTTCCAGCAAGAAGGAAAGGTACAAGTTGACAGACAAAGGCGAAAGAGTTTGCTTAGGCAGGGTGTAAGCACAGAAGCACAGTTCTTGAGAACAACAGGAGAGACCCCATCAGGCCCATATGCCTTGTTAGTACTGAGGCCAGTAATGGCAGAAAATACATAAACTGAAGAAATTTTAATGTCAGCCATGAGGAAGTCAGAGGGGGGAAGAGATGGAGGAACAGCACCGGCATCGTCTAAGGTGGAATTGGAGGAGAACGTCTGTGCAAAGAGATCTGCTTTATCAGTAGAAGAAATAGCTACAGAACCATCAGAGTAGAAAAGAGGAGGGAAGGATGATGAGGTAAAGTTGTTAGAAAGATTTTTGGCAAGGTGCCAGAAGGAGCGGGAAGAATTCGAGTTGGAGAGTTGAGAGCATTTAGTATGGATGAAATTATTTTTAGTAGAGCAAAGAACAGACTTAGCACGATTCCGGGCAGAAACGTAAAGATCATGTGATTCAGGGGTGGGTTGGCTCCGGTACCTTTTGTAGGTCCTCTCCTTGTTGCGGACAGCATTAGAACAAGCGTGATTAAACCAAGGCTTTCTTGCATTAGTCAAAGGATATGAGAAAGGAATGTATGCTTCCATGCCCGAGAGAATAACCTCCGTAATGCGCAAGGCACACTCAGATGGCTCCCGGCCATGGAAGCAATAATCATTCCAGGGAAAATCAAAGAATTACTGCCTGAGGGCCTCCCAGTCCGTGGCTCCAAAATGCCACAGACGACGTTTCCCTGGAGGGTCCACAGGCCGTACCGGAGTGATAGGACAGGTTAAGGTAATAAGGTTGTGATTGGAGGAGCCCAACGGAGAGAAAAGATTAACAGAGTAAGCAGAAGGATTAGTTGTGAGGAAGAGGTCAAGTATGTTGGGGCTATCTCCAAGGCGGTTAGGGATACGGGTAGGGTGCTGTACAAGCTGCTCTAGGTCATTAACCTGCCCCATCCCGACCACTTTTCCACCACTGACTTCCCCCAATCCCGACCATTTTAGGAATAATTTTTTTTTGGCTCAAACCTTCGCTTTTGGTGAGAAACATCGAAAATTCATAGAGAAATCGCTCACCTGAGGTTTAAAATACTCATTACAGGTAGGAGTGCCTCCTTACCTTACTGGGTTTTCTATCAGGCTGGCACCAAAGAAAACGAGTTCTATGGGAGGATGACTATTTCACACCACTCAAACGGTATTTATTTATTTACTTGGTACAAATTTATATGTAGTACAAGAGTATATTGGTTTTCAAGCAGTAATATAGGCATTATAAGCATTGTTTCACTCACTAATACCTGACCTTTTTTTGCCACATTACCTGATCATCATTTCTAACTGTTTCTTCCTCTAATGCTATGTAAAGTTTGTCCTCCACATTGTCATTGATTGGGGAATCACTCTGGCCCTGAATTTCGTACCGTGGCATGACATGGCTATACTGGCCAGGTCACTGATAACAGGTGAATTGCTGAGACAATGGCATGCAGGGGGGGGAGGAGGTCATGCTGGGTAAGGCATTTTCCCTGCCTGGCATCTTGTTGAGGAAGGTGTCACGTGTATACGTACCAAAAATGACTTGCGAAAATTGAAAATTGTGCAAATTAGGGACCTTGCAATTTTTTTGCATTTATGTACGTCGATGGGATTGGCAGTGACAAAACGTGTGGACGTTAAAGAACGTTGATGGGACGCTGCGGGTTAAGGATAGAAAAGATGTAGGCTTGTTCATATACATATACCATATATATATATATTGTTACATAGCCTATGATTTCATCATCCTTTGTGTAATTTTAACGCACAGTTGCTGCATGTTTGATCACGAGCGTGTTCTGCCTCAGTCCCCCCCTTCTACCGTTATAGTAGAGTAAGTCGTTCTCTCTGTTATTCAGAGCGGGATTTTGAGCTCTTTGTCCCCATGGCTTCAATTGCGCGTCCTTCTTACAAGTTGTATCAAGCTCTCCTGGCCCCTATATAATGAGCTCAGTCTCTGCATCATTGCCACTTAGATCTGCTCCTCATTTTGTTCACATCTCTGTCCTCCCCTGTACAGATATTATTATTGTGAGTGCTCAAGAAATCTCCAAACATCTAGCAGCTGTGTGTAATTTGAGTATAAGTGTTATTGCATTTTTTCTTGTACTGTGTAGCACAAGGTTAATTCTTGGGCCGAGTGAGGTTTTTGATTAATGTTGGGTTTTATGTCAGTCATTTTTGATAATAGTTTGTATCTGTAATAATTTATCTGGCATTCACTGAGTATTATCTGGTATCTCATTTTATCAGGGCTGACTTAGATAAATTTACTCATGCTAATTTTGTGTTAATAGAGGCTATTGCAGTTAACCATATATTTAACCTGTTTATTTGCCATTACATTATCCCTATGAGTCCTGAATGTTTTGTTGTTAGTTTGAGCATTAAACTTTAACTTGTAATTTTACCTAATTCTTTCGTTTTGAACCTGGAACTTTACGGGACAGTAGTGATTCTTAGTATTCTCACTTAAAGTGTACGTTATCTTTCTCTGTTCCGTAACATAAATTTGGCGACCTCTTATCAGGATATTCAGGATATTATCATAAGGATATTGCTTGATATTTTGTGACTGTTACTTATTAATTATGTCTACTATTACTACACTTGATGAAGCCAAAGATTTTTTGTCAAATGTGCAAACAGTGTGTGATGTAGAAAGCAGAACAAAGAATGAACTTAAGCTCGTTGCTCAACAATTGGGAATTGCTGTTCGCTCTCATCATTCTAAAGATCAAATTGTTGACATGATTAATGAAAGCTTGTTTAATGTAACTCCTCCAAATGAGCAAACGCAGATTGAATTAGCTAAGTTACAGCTAGCCCTGCAGGAGGCTAAGGCTAAGGAGGCGGAGGCTCGTGTTAATGAGGCAAATGCTCGTATTCAAGAGGCACAGGTACAGGCTCAGGCACAAATTGAACTTGCCAGGATTCAGGCAGACCATGAGTATCGCATGAAACAAGGTGGAACTGGATCATCTAGCTCTGATGATTTTGATGTGGCTAAAAATGTTAAACTTGTCCCTCCTTTTAATGAATCTGATTTAACAAAGTATTTTCAATTGTTTGAGAGGGTAGCTACAGGTTTTAATTGGCCCAAAAAATATTGGCCAGTACTCCTTCAAACTGTTCTCACCGGTAAAGCTCAAGTAACTTATGCATCTTTGCCTCAGGATCAATCTGATAATTATGATGTAGTTAAAAGCTTGATTCTTAAGGCCTATGAGCTTGTTCCTGAAGCCTATAGAGTAAAATTTAGGACAACTTACAAGCAAGATAAGCAATCCCATGTTGAGTATGCAAAAATCAAAGAAGATCTGTTAGAGCAGTGGTTAAATTCTAAGAATGTGGATTCTGATTTTGGTAAATTTAAGCAGATGATTTTGCTGGAGGATTTCAAAAGGTGTATTTATAAAGATGTAAGCCTATATCTTGATGAGAAAAGAATAGATAATTTGTCTGATGCTGCAGTTTTAGCTGATGAATATGTTCTCACTCACAAGAGATATTCTAGAGAAAAAGGGAAAGCTGAGAGTAAGTACGTTGCCTCTACTCAGAGTACAGGTAACAGGAAAGAGAATAAGGATGATGTTTCTCAGGAAGTAAATACCAGCTTCACCTCTAGATTTCAAAAAAATAAATGTACTTATTGTAGTAAGCTTGGTCATACTACGGAGAAATGTTTCAGGAGACAGCGTGATGTGAACAAAAAGGAGTCTTTAAATATTCAGTCAATTGGTCTAGTGTCCACTCTTGAGAGTTCCCAGAATTCTTTAACTGAGTTAACTGAACCTGCTTTGAGGGGTAACTTAAATTCTCATGATGGAGCTCCTCTTTTGAGCAGTAACGTGGGTGACACTCTCAAGAGTTCTTGTGCTAATTTCCTGTCTGATGGTTTTGTCAGTCCTCTGGACAGTAATGACAGGAAATCAGTTCAAATATATCGTGATACAGGTGCTTGCCAATCCCTTATGCTGACCAGTGTTCTAGGCTCTAATGTTAATTCCTCTGATGAAACTGTAATCTTACAAGGTGTAGGGAATAATTACTTCTCTGTCCCTCTGTGCAGAGTGAATTTAGAGGCTGGTTTTGTTAATGGTTCTGTTATGGTTGGGTTGGTTGAGACACTCCCAATGTCAGGTGTAACTTTCTTACTTGGAAATGATATTGGTGGAAGTCAAGTGTGTCCAGCTCCTCAGTTGTCTAGTGAGCCAGTGGCTGCGGCCCAGGATTGTGATGTCCCTGATGTGTTCCCTGCATGTGCTGTCACTAGGGCTAAGTCTAAAGTTACTGGTGATTTGGAGGATAATGATGATGATGATGTTATCCTAGCTGACACTTTTCTTGCTAATTTGGACCACTTACCAGATGAGGCAGTACCCCGTACTGAGTCAAGAGTTGGTTGAGTTGCAGGTTGCTGACCCTGAGTTGAAAGGTCTAGCTAACTCTGCTTACAGTGAAGAAGAGTCAGCCGGTGCTTCTACTTGTTATTATGTAAAGTCAGGAGTACTTATGAGGAAGTGGAGACCCCCAACAGCATCAGCCGACTGTGAATGGGAGGTTGTACATCAAGTTGTCATCCCTCGTGTTTGTAGGCAGGATATCATTAGAGTGGCTCATGATTCCAGTTTGGCAGGACACCTTGGAGTGAGGAAGACTGTGGCACGCATTTTGAAACACTTCTACTGGCCAGGTATCTTCAGGGATGTTTCCTGGTATTGTAAGTCTTGTCACACCTGTCAAGTTGTGGGGAAGTGTAATCAGACCGAAAAGGTTGCACCTCTAGTTCCCATTCCTCCTTTTGAGGCGCCTTTCACCCGTGTGTTGGTGGATATTGTGGGCCCTCTTCCTAAGACTTCTTCAGGATTTTCTTATGTGTTGACCATGATTGATATGGCTACTCGTTATCCTGAAGCCATTCCACTTAGAAACATCTCAGCAAAGAACGTGGTTAAGGAAATGCTAGGGTTCTTCACAAAGTTTGGTCTGCCCAAGGAGGTACAGTCAGACCGGGGAAGTAATTTCATGTCAAACGTTTTCAAGCAGTCTCTGAAAGAGTTAGGCATCACCCAGATCACGTCTTCAGCTTACCATCCCCAGACCCAAGGAGCGTTGGAGAGATATCATCAAACACTCAAATCGATGCTCAAGAAATACTGTTTGGAACATCAGAAAGACTGGGATAAAGGTCTTCCACTCGTTGTGTTTGCTGCAAGAGAATCTCCAAATGAATCACTGGGCTTCTCACCTTTTGAACTACTGTTTGGCCATGAAGTAAGAGGACCCCTTAAGTTACTCACGGAATGCTGGCTGTCGGAGGAAGATGACGTCAACCTGCTGGAGTATGTGATGAAGTTCAAAGAACGGCTGTCCACTGCTTTACAGCTGGCAAGAGAGAATTTAGGAGCTGCTCAAGAGAAGATGAAGACTTGGTATGATAAGAAGTCCAGGTTACGCCACTTTCAGCCAGGAGATCAGGTTTTGATTCTGCTACCAGTTCATGGGCAACCTCTTCAAGCCAAGTTTAGTGGTCCTTATTTCGTGGAGAAGAAACTCAGTGATGTCAACTATGTCATCGCCACACCAGATCGTAGAAAGAACAAGCAACTATGTCACATCAACATGCTAAAGTTATATCACAGGCGGGACGAAAATAGTCCAGTCTGCACTGTAGCTGTTCCACCCGAGTCTGCAAGTGAAGCTCTCCCATGCAGTATGAGCCTGAGTGATAGTTTGGGGAAGAATCCTGATATCATGAATGATCTCCAGACTAAGCTTTCTCATCTAGCTCCTGAGGAAAGGCAGGAGTTTTCGGCATTACTGCAGGAGTACCCGCAAGTGTTCCGTGCCACTCCAGGAAGAACCACTGTGTTGATGCATGATGTCGATGTTGGAGACGCAAAGCCAATTAAATTGCCTCCTTACCGTGTGAACCCAGTGAAAGTTCCTCTCATCCAGAAGGAGCTTGGCTACCTGTTGGACCACAAGATGATTGAGCCCTGTCAGAGCGAGTGGAGTTCTCCTGTCACTTTAGTCCCTAAGCCAGGTGGGTCACAGCGGCTTTGCATTGACTACAGACGTGTTAATCAGATAACCAAAACAGACAATTACCCTCTCCCTCGTGTGGAAGATTGCATAGACAAGATCGGAAAGGCTAGGTACATAAGTAAGTTTGATTTGTTAAAGGGATACTGGCAAGTACCTATGACTGAACGTGCTAGGGAGATCTCATGTTTTGTAACACTAGAAAAAACTTTTGCATGTTCTGTAATGCCATATACAGATTGTTTTAGAGTAATAAGAAATTTCCTTTGTAAATTTCTTTTTTCTTTGTGGGGGGGTGTTACATAGCCTATGATTTCATCATCCTTTGTGTAATTTTAACGCACAGTTGCTGCATGTTTGATCACGAGCGTGTTCTGCCTCAGTCCCCCCCTTCTACCGTTATAGTAGAGTAAGTCGTTCTCTCTGTTATTCAGAGCGGGATTTTCAGCTCTTTGTCCCCATGGCTTCATTTGCGCGTCCTTCTTACAAGTTGTATCAAGCTCTCCTGGCCCCTATATAATGAGCTCAGTCTCTGCATTATTGCCACTTAGATCTGCTCCTCATTTTGTTCACATCTCTGTCCTCCCCTGTACAGATATTATTATTGTGAGTGCTCAAGAAATCTCCAAATATCTAGCAGCTGTGTGTAATTTGAGTATAAGTGTTATTGCATTTTTTCTTGTACTGTGTAGCACAAGGTTAATTCTTGGGCCTAGTGAGGTTTTTGATTAATGTTGGGTTTTATGTCAGTCATTTTTGATAATAGTTTGTATCTGTAATAATTTATCTGGCATTCACTGAGTATTATCTGGTATCTCATTTTATCAGGGCTGACTTAGATAAATTTACTCATGCTAATTTTGTGTTAATAGAGGCTATTGCAGTTAACCATATATTTAACCTGTTTATTTGCCATTACATTATCCCTATGAGTCCTGAATGTTTTGTTGTTAGTTTGAGCATTAAACTTTAACTTGTAATTTTACCTAACTCTTTTGTTTTGAACCTGGAACTTTACGGGACAGTAGTGACTCTTAGTATTCTCACTTAAAGTGTACGTTATCTTTCTCTGTTCCGTAACAATATATATATATATATATATATATATATATATATATATATATATATATATATATATATATATATATATATCTACGGTACAGTGGTAAAGTGTGCCTTTTCATACATGGGAGAAAAAGGGTTCGCGCCCTGCCAGGGTAAGAAACTTCGGGATCACCCGGCCACGTACTGCTTTGGCAGATATGAGGGGTGCTGTTTTTTTTTTTTTTTTTTTGTTCGACTCTGGGTATAGGCTTCACAGCCTGCTATCAAGGCCCAGCAGTCCTCTTACATACCATACACCTCCTCATGTCACCACTTCGGCGCTAACACCCACCGTCCATATTGAATACATGCTAGGGCTGTCTCATACAGGACTGGTGTGTTGGTATTAGCGGGGGTATTTTTACGACATGTCGGCGGGTCTTCTGGTAGATCAGTAAAGCCCGATTTAATGAAATTCAAATCCTTAAACTGTTCCCTGCCCCAGCGGGGATTTGAACCTGGGTCCATTAGAACGGCAGGCCACGTCTCTACCGATTGAGCCACGACTCAGTGTCGCGTCCAATAAAGTATGCTTGCGCCCAGTAGGCTTACGCGGGCCGATTACACTTGGTTCACAGACTACACACGCATCCAAAGCCACTACAACACCTCATTAACACTTACAAGCACTTCTCACCATACATACAATCTCTTCCAGACAGCCTAAGCCACTTGGTAGCGATACATAGGCTGTATCGTCCCTACTTCGGTCGGGATAGGCCGGTCCTGCAGTGGACACTCAAACGGCTGATGATGATGATATATATATATATATATATATATATATATATATATATATATATATATATATATATATATATATATATATATATATATCCAAAATCCAATCCTATGTTACCCCATAAGGAGCGTAGGAACCCGGGGCTAGGCAAGTTGGCCCTGACGTTTAAGATGATAATGACCAGCCTCACTCATCCCTGAGTGACAATACGTGAGGGGGAGGCGGTGGCTCAATCGGTAGAGAGGTGGCGTGCGGTCCTAACGGGCCCAGGTTCAAATCCCGGCTGGGGCAGGGAACAGTTTAAGGATTTGAATTTCATTAAATCACACTTTACTGATCTACCAGAAGACCCGCCGACATGTCGTAAAAATACCCCCGCTAATACCAATACACCAGTCCTGTATGAGACAGCCCTAGCATGTATTCAATATGGACGGTGGGTGTTAGCACCGAAGTGGTGACATGTATAGGTGTATGGTATGTAGGAGGACTGCTGGGCCTTGATAGCAGGCTGTGAAGCCTATGCCCAGAGTCGGACACATAAAAAAAAAGTAAATAAATAAATAAACCCCAACCATCCCTTGGATATAAACCTACACAGGCTCAATCCGATTGGAGCACTTATATATATATATATATATATATATATATATATATATATATATATATATATATATATATATATATATATATATATATATATATATATATATATATATATAAAATGAACGGATCATGGTGTGTTGCTTGCTAGTAATGAACATGACTTTTGTGGAGTGGTTCAGAGATTTATAAATATTTATAAGCAACGAGGTCTGAAAGCAACTTAGACAAGAGTAAAGTGATGATTGCTGAGAAAGGTGACTTGCAGCGTTCAGTGTTTGTGAATGGAGAGAGACAGGAAGTAATGGGAGAACTTACAGTAAGTTCTTAGATGCACTGACGGAAAAGAGAGGTAAATATGTGAAAAAAGTGGAAAACAAAGTAGCCTGAGAAACAAATGTGACTGGTGCTATGAAATCCTCAGTACAGAAAAATGGCCTGAGTGCAGAGGCTAATTACAGAAGGTGTACTAGTGTTGACATAAACGTGCAGATGTGACTATCTACAATGTCATAATCAACAGTCAAGAGTGCGAACAGTAGCAATGGGAATGCTGAGGAGTGTACGAGTATACTGGCTGCGTTGGCTGTATAGAATAATAAATAAAAATTATTGACATGTTAAAGTAAGGAAGTATCCTTACGAAGAAAGAGAGTCTGCTGAGATGGTCTGGTGACACAGTAAGAGGAAATGTAAATAGGGTAGTAGTAGTAGTAGTAGTAGTAGTAACAGGAGGAGGAGGAGGAATTGTTGTTGTTGTTGTTCCTGTCGCAACCCGAGGTTCATTTGAATGTAAACCCAATAGACTGCAGGTTGAAATTACCCGGCTCCTGCAGTATACGCTGTCCCTTCCAGGAGATAGGGAGGGAGCTGAGGGGTGTTTACATAACCAGGCAGCGGAGCCGCCCAGCTAAATTCGTGCCATCGCGAAAAGGTACCCTCTCCAGCATCAAATAGGACAGTGAAAAGGGAGTGAGAGTGAGGGTAAAAGGTGGTGTTCAGGGCCAAGAAGGTGGATGGGTAATGTAAACGAATGTGCGAATAAGTCTGGTATGTAAGCTGAGGAAGCAAAAGGCACTGACAGAACAGAACGAGATGGATGAACATGACGGAGATGCACAAGATAGGGATAGCACTCCATTTTTACCTTGCAGTTTTGTTTAGAATGACATTATCCAATAGGCATTATGAAGTACTGTTTTCAGTAAAATGCTCTGTAGGTAAGCTAGAGCCAAGAATATCAGATGTCTGAGTATTCAGTGGATGGATATGTGACCCAATTTGGTAATTTTCCTACTTTTGTATCATCTTGGACTAGTTCAGTAGCTCTCCCATTCATGTAAGTAATAGCTAACTCCATGAAGCTGGGAATTTTGACTTGGAACCTCCTCCCAAAAAAAGATTTTTATCCTTTTCTTTGAGGATTTACTCTTTCACAAACGGTGGCGTAGACATGGGGGGGCCTGGGCGGACACGTGCCCCCGACCATTCAAGGTCTGTGCCTCCCCTGGTGCCCCCCCCCCCCAGCAGAGTATTCTAGGCAGAAGGGTTTCATACAGGGATCAATCTGATGATGGATAAGTTTATATAACATGTGGCAAGACTGTGGCAACACTGCGACTGGCAAACTATGCATCTTAAATTGTATATCATTATCATAGACACTGAACTGATAGTGTACAGTTTCTTGGTAAATTCACAAGTATTTCCATTTATATTGTTACGACGGTGGCACTTAGTCTTTACTGTATTTTTTGGTCAGATTTTTTTAAATCACCATGTGTTTATTATGAAGTGATTGTAATGGGCGATATGAATGGAAGAGTAGGCATTGGTCCTGAAGATAACATAATGGATTGTAATGGAGTATTAGGAGAAAATGATAATGGGAAGCGACTGAAGGATTATGTGTCAAGAAAGGAATTTGTGCATTTGTAACTCGGATTTCAAACATAAAGAGGCACATAAATATACATGGTATAGAGGGAACGGGGATCATGTTGAAAGGAGCCTAATTGATGATGCCTCATAGAGAGGTCGATGCTGGGAATGGTTCCTGATACGAGGGCCGTGAGAGGACGATGTGGAGATCTGTCAAATCATTTGATTTTGGTATGCAAGATCAATCTGAGAGGCGTGAGGTGGACCAGAAGAGAAAGAAGCATTCAGGGAGAGAGACTGAAAGTCGAGAAGCTGAGGATCAAAGAAATGGCAAATGAATGCAAGATCAAAGTAGGGGAGGAGTTAGAATCGGTGATTTTTTTTTTTTTTCTTACGTGTCCGACTCTGGGCAAAGGCTTCATGGCCTGTTTCTCGGGGGCAATGACCTATCCCAAGCCCCAGTAGTCCTCCTACACCTCCACATGTCACCACTTCGGCGCTAATACCCACGATCCATATCGAATACATGCTAGGGCTGTCTCATAGAGGATTGGTGTATTGATATTAGCGGGAGTGTTTTTACGACATGTCGGCGGGTCATCTGGTAGATCAGGAAAGTTTGCTTTTAGGAAATTCAAATCTTGAAACTGTTCCCTACCCCAGCCGGGATTCGATCCTGGGTCCAGTAGGACCGCAGACCGCCTCTCTACCGATTCAGCCACCGCCTGTGGAAGGCATATTGGGACTGCTTAGTTAGAATTGCTAAAGCGGTGTGTTGTGTGGCAAGAGTAACAACAAAGAAGAAAGATACGGCATGGTGGGATGAAGAGGTTGAGACCAGTGGAGGAAAAGAGGAAGAAGTCGCTAGAGTGGTTACAGGACAGTGGTTCAATTGAAATAACTGAATATATTGAGAGCAAGTAGCACGTAAAGAGACCAGTGAAGAGGAAAAAGAAGGAAGTAAATGAAGATATAGGAAGAAAAATCAATGCAAACTACTCTGAAAATAGGAAGTTATTCTGGAAAGAGTTGCGGAAACGTAGAAGTGAAAAAGGAAAGAAATGTGAAGGATGTAGGTGGTAGATTATTAAACCATGGGGATGAAGTAAGGAGCAGATAGAAAGAATATTTTGAAAGCCTGATGAATGGGAATAGAGAGAGCAGAGCCACTGTAAACATGATTGTTTTGGGGTGTGTGCAAAGAAGAAGTGCAGAGCCAGGAAAGGTGACCCACGCACAGGTGAAGAACGCTGTGAAGCGGCTGAACAATGGGAAAGCAGCTGGGGTTGATGAGGTATATGCAGAGATGATTAAGTGTAGTGAAGAGAGCGGAATGAGTGCTTGTTGGAGGTATGTAAGAAGGCATGGATGAGTGAAACTGTGCCAGCAGAGTGGAAAAAGACTGTGATTGTACCCCTGTACAAAAATAAAGGTGAGCGAAGTGATTGCAAGAATTATCGTGGCATAAGTTTATTGAGTGTGGTAGGGAAGATATATGGAAGAATTATGATAAAGAGAGATATCAGAAGTCCTAGTGAGTGATGAACAGGGTGGCTTTAGGAGTGGCAGAGGATGTGTGGATCAAATAATTGCAATGAGACAGATAGTGGAGAAGGATTGTGAGAAGGTCTGTAAGGTGTTTATGGCATTCATGGATCTGGAAAAAGCATACGACAATGTAGACAGAGAAGAATTGTGGAAGGTTTTGCGCATGTACGATGTAGATGGTAAGCTACTAGGTGCCGCCAAGATGGTGGTAGTGAAGCATGTGTAAGGGTTACTGGGCATCTAAGTGAAAGGTTCACGATCGGTGTTGGTGCGCGACAAGGTTATGATGCCCTCGTGGGTGTTCAATATATAAATGGATGGGGTGGTGAGAGAAGTAAAAACACGAATAATGGAGAGGGGGATGGCGTTGGTAATGAATGGTGAGGGATGGCATATCTCAGATTTGTTGTATGCTGATGATGCAGTACCACTTGCAAATATCGGACAAGAACTTGGTAGACTATTGCAGAGTTTTACTGTTGTCCCTGAGCGTCGTGCATTGAGAGTAAATGTAGAAACGAGTAAATTAATGGTAACTGAGAATGTGACCCCCAGTGCGATGTTACAGTGAATGGAGGGAGACTGGAATTGGTGAGAGAGTTCAAATTCCTGGGCAGTGATAGAAAAGAGAGGAAAATGTGCAAAAGAACTGGATAGTAGAGTGACACAAGGAAGAAAAGTAGCTGGTGCAATGAAGGCCTTCATAAGGAACAGAGGCTTGAGTGTTGCAGCTGCACGAGGCTTACATGAGTGAGTGTTAGTGCCAACTTTAACATATGGATGTGAGATTATGCTTTGGCATGAAAATGAGAAGTCAAGAGTGAGAGCAGTTGAGATGGGACTGCTGAGGAATGTATGTGGAGTACAGAGAGTGGATTGGAAACGAAGTAATGCGATTCGTGAAAGATGTGGAGTGAGGAAGTCTGTGGACATTAGAATCGAAGAGAGTGTACTGAGATAGTATGGTCATGTGGAGAGAATGGATAACAATTGAGTGATGAAAAAGGTATATTTGAGCTAATTTGAAAGAGGGAGGAGGCGAGGTAGGCCAAGGGGAAGGTGGAGGGATGTGGTGGATGAGTGTTAGGAAGAGAGGTTTGGAAGTCGGTGAGGCTAGGGAACTGACAAGAGATCGAGCTGGCTGGATGAATATTGTGAGGAAAAGTGCATGATCAAGGATTTGGCACCCTTTTTTAACGTGACAGCGTCTGGACTGACTGTATAGGATAAGTTTATGTAAAGCTACAAAACGTGGTGTATGTTTTTGGCCATGTCCAGCTCCATTTCATTGCCCTGCTCCCAGCTCACACCCCCCTCTCTCATATTCCTCTCCACTCCATCCCTCCATCTCACCATCGGCCTCCCCCTTCCTCTCCCCCCTTCCACCTCACTCGCATACACTTTCCTCGTCAGTCTCTCGCTCTCCATCCTCTCCACATGGCCAAACCACCTCAGTGTATTTCTCCTAACGCCTTCAATCACATCCACATCCACACCACAACGTTTCCGCGTAAATCCACATGCTCCTCTCAGATAACTCATTTCCACAGCTCTCACTCTTGACTTGTGTTCTTCCAGCAAGGTTCAAGCGTCACTTTCAACTATTAGGAATGGTAACAAAATACTGTTATGCAACGATTTTTTTTACTTCCATTCTCACTTCCCTGTTCCTTATCACTGCCTTCAAAGAACCAGCGACCATTCATCCTTCTTGTACTCTTTCAAGCATTTAACACTCTAAACCTCCATCCTTACTCATCACGCTACCCAAGCACTTAAATGCACTCACATTTTCCATTTCTTCCTTGTCCAGCCTCATTGTACATTCAGTGACAATTTCTCTCGAAGACCATAGCTTTACTCATCCCTACATTCTCCTTTAGATTCCGTTTCAACACACTATCCCAAACTCATTCACCAAGCCTTGCAGTTCCCCTTCGTCCTCACATTAACACTACAGTATCATCTGCAAGCAGCAGTACAGGGAGTTTCCAATTACTGCCTTTTCTCATTAGGGTCCTTCAAACATCCGCTGCCCTGCCTTATACCTCTTTTATAACCCCATCCGTATACAGATTGAACAACCATAGAGACATGACATATCCCTGTTTCAGTCCAACATTCAGACAAAAATTCACTCGGTTCACTGACCACACGCAGTGTAGCCTTAGCCCCCTCACACATTAACTTCACTGCATTCAATAACTTTCCATTCACTCCAGATATTCTTAATACTTTCCACATTCCTTGTCTAACCACCCTGTCATATGCTTTCTCCAAATCCATGAAGGCCTCACACAATTTCTTTCCCTTCTCTAGAAACTTTTCCACTAAAGACCCAAGAATAAATATCTGCTCTACACAACCTCTTCCCTTCCCAAAACCTTCCTGTTCTTCTCCAACTAATTCATCTGTTATTTCTCTAACTCTGTCAATAAGTATCCTACCATATACATTTCCTATTACAATAAGAAGACAAATGCCCCAATTATTACCACACACTTCTTTTCCCTCCCTTTTCTTTGTACAGCAGAAAAGTTATACCTGACTTCCAATCCTCCGGGACTCTGCCTTCCTCCCAGACCAATCTGCACATCTTTCATATCCATTCTGCTGCTATCTCTCATCCATGCTTCAGTATTCCACCACACACTTCATCAATTCCTTGGGCTTTCCCCATTTTGACTTTCTTCATTACTTCCAGTACGTCCATCCTACCGATTTCTTCCTCTCTTCTCACCTCTAACCTTCTCCCAGCCATTCCCCAGCCACTTGTACTCGCATTACTGTACTTTCATTCTCTATGTTCAACATTGCCTTAAAATGTTCTTTGCATCTGCTCACTTTTTTTCCCTTCCTCACTAGCAGTCTGCCATTTATATCTTTCACACACTTACTCCTTTATCACCCTGTCTAGCTCTCTTTAACTCTTTCCAGAACATTTTCTTAAATTCCCTCCATTTTACACTGAAATTCCTACCAAATTCCTCATCAACTCTCTTTTCCTCTCTCTTACTAATCTTGTCATCTCTCTCTTCCTCTCTACATATAACACTCTCTTCCGTCTCTCAACTTCCTCCACACCCCTGTTTCTCATCCACTCGTTATATACTTTCTTTTTTTTTGCGCCACAGCTTGTCTCACCTCTTCATTCCACCATGCTGTTCCTTGCACTTCCCTTCGTCTTCTCTTCACGCCATACACCACCTCACATGCAGCACAGATTTCTTCTGTGAATATCTTGCACACATCTTCCATGTCCCCCATCTACTCTAGATCATATTTACCCAATCGCTCCTCCACTTCTTATATTTTGCCTTTTTTCCATCTCCTTACAACCTTTGTACCCTCCTTATGTGGACTTCTTCCTCCTGTCCTTCCTTTCTCGTACTCCTCCATTTCATTTGAACCTTTACTTTCATCATCACCACATGGTGGTCAGAAAGTCCACTCCCTCAACCTCTGTATGCTCTTGCATCCATTACACACCTTCTCACTCTATCTTCCACAGACACATAATCAGTCATTGTCTTCCGTTCATTCATTTCATCACCCACCCTTCTCATCATTCGCCACATATACCTGTGGATGATATTGTGTCTAAAGAGAGTATTGGCTATCAGCAACCCCTTCCCTGCACAAATGTCCACTAGAGCACTGCCATTTTTATCCACTTCTGTCGGCACACTCCACTTTCCATCTACTCCATCCACCTTCACATTCCCTACTTTTCCATTCATATCTCCAATCAAAAACGCACTCTCATTCCTTTCAAACTTTTCCATGCATGCTTCCACATTTGTCCAGAACTCTTCTTTCACTCTGCTTGCACGATCTTGCGTTGGGGCATACACACACACAGTTGCCCACTTTTTTAGTCCAACTTTCAATCTTACCCTCATAATCCTTGAGGCGATGGATCCATACTCCCTTATATTCTCCTTCCATCTCCTGCACACAGCAGTACAAACTCCTTCTTTTGCCCTCTTACTCTCACCTATTCTCGCACATATACCCCATCCGTACTCCCTTTCTCTCAGTCTCACCTCTCGATTTTGTCCCAGTTATTCCACATACATCCACTTTTGCATCTCTCTCTTTTGCGTCATCATTCGCATTCCTTACGTTCCATGTCGCAGTCCGTACCACGTCCTTTGTTCGGTCCTTAGTCTTCACCTTTATGTTAGTCCTGGTCCGAGGCTTCTTGTTCGTATTTTTAGTTAGTTATTTTCCGGACAGGGTCATTAACACTCGGCCAACCCACTTGTTGTCACGTAGGGAACACGTGTTGGTTGGTTATAAGGTTACCACCCAGCTTTGTAAATGATTTCCTGATTTACGGGACATCATTTAGCCTACAGGAAATCATTTGGCTTGCTACTAAATGTAGAGCTACCCTAAAATAGAGTATCGCTACACTAAGTGAGTGGATGATGTGTTATTTAATTATTTTGAAATTGTTTAGTTACATTGTATTGAATGTTGTAGGGTTATCGAGAATATCCGAGACTCCAGAATATTCAAGATATCGTAGCTGTAGTATAAATTAGAGAGGTCTAGTAGTTGAAGGCCAGTTGACAGAAGACAGCGGACGTTTGGCGAGTGGCCAGTTAGTGAGCGAGAGAGTAACAAGGTAGTTACGGTGTCAGTGTAGGTGGCGGTGACGAATGAAAGTCTGGACAGTGTATGCGGCAGAGGCTTCACAACGATATATTCAGCAGTTGTGATTTGTGATGGATATTTCTAGTCAATATGCAGAAAAGTATTGAGCATTTCCAGACTGGGAAACAATCAGCAGATGAAACTGAGCTACCTACTTCAAATGCCGAAAGACAAAGTCAGTTTACTGCTGATACTAGTTCCATGCATTCCTCTAATGAAGAGGAAAATCTGTGGCTAGATGACAGTGGTGAATCATAGTCTGACGAAGTTGATGACAACACAGTTGATGAAGATGGTGTTGCAGCAACGTGTAAAACACAACAGAACAAAGAGCAACATGTAAGCTAAGTCATAAGCCTCCGGGACCCCTCAGACATAAGTGCTGGAGGAACTGATAAGTTCGATGATCCCAAACAACCAAAACTGTCAACAGTTTCCAACACACAATTGGGCAAAATGAGACGGGCTTTCTCGGCCAGATGGTATGAACTGTACCCATAGCTTGAGTATTCAGTTAATCAGGATGCAGCTTTCTCCTTCAGTTGTAGGTTGTTCTCTGTTCCTGGCCGAATCATGTCAGAAAATGCCTTCACAGTTTCGGGTTATAGACAGTGGAAAAAAAAAAAAAAAGCAAAAAAGAGAGACTCCGGATTGCACAGAATGAGAGAAGTGATATCACAAGGCCACATTTTGTACATGGAAAGACTTTCAGTCCCAGCTAGACTCAGAAGGAACATCAGTACTGCATTAGTTTCGGCTCATGAAAGCAGATAAAAGAAACCAGACATTATATGAAATAAGTTGGAAAAGTACAATGCCTAACAGCAAGACAGAAAGTTCCACAGAGAGGTCACAAGGAGGACAGAGTAAGCAGCAACAGAGGCAGTTTTCTTGAAACACTGAAGCTAGTCAGTGAATATGACAGTATTTTAAAACACAGGCTGACAGGAATACTTAGTGTCAAGTATGCAAGCCCACAGATCCAGAATGAAATGACAGAGTCTTGGTTGCATTATAAGAAATTAAATATGCAAGGAACTGCACGTCGGCATTGAATACTCAGTCATGGTGGATGAAAGCAAGGACATCAGTGGGAGAGATCAGTTGTCACTTGTTGTAAAATATCTTTTCCAAAGTAATATCCCTGAAGACTTTTGGGTTTTACCCAGTTGTATGAACTGAATGCCAAGTATTTAAAGGAGAAAATGATTCAACATAGATCCAAAGGATTGCGTAGGGCAAACTTATGATACGGTCTCTGTGATGTCTGGTGTGAATAAAGGTGTCCAGATATTATTTAAAGAAGATGCTGCAAGAGCCGTGTATACTCATTACTACCACCGTAGACAGAATCTGGTCAAATTTGACTGTTAAGTCTGCCCAGCTATCTTATAAATTCCTTGGATTTCTTGAGACTGTATGTTTTCATGTCCTCACATATGCCTTATGAGTTGTTTTTCTAAAAAAACAAGAAGAAATGTATCCTGGAAAGCAGGTGAATAAGCTGAAGAAACTACGTAACACAAGATGGTCATGCCAATACTTGTAACGTCCTTCTAAATACACTTCTTCCAATCATGGAAACTCTGATAGAAATAACTGAGACACACACAGGAAAACGTGCCCTTGATGCTAACAACTTACTCAAGAATATTGTATAGTTATCTCAATTGTCATGTTCATCAGCATTTTGCAGAACACAAAGTTATTATCTGACATGCTGCAGTCTCCATCGCTTTAGCTGTCAGCTGCAGCACACATGGTTCAGAGTCGAAGACGACTTGACTTCTCACAGGAATGAGATATTCTGGCATGAACTGTGGGTGAAAACTAAAGGTGTTCGAAATCAAGCTGATGTACCGGTACTTGAAGATCCAGCCCAGAAGAGGAGGACTAGACCCTCTAGACATCAGCAGGACAGCGTTGTTCTGGAGTCAACTGGCCAAAAAAACATAGAAGACAGCCGTGATTCACTTGAGAAGAAGTAATGTATAAACCTGTATTATGAAGTATTGGATGGAGTACTTGTAGAATTGCACTCAAGATTCAGTGATGTCAGTAAGAATTTTTTCAAGTCAACGTCTATGCTTGATCCACGTAGCTCAAAGTTTCTTGATTTTTGCACTTCGAAAACCTATGGCTGAACAGTATTATGTGGACATGGAATACCTAGATGTATGCTGCGACAAGCATTAAGACTTTTGGAAAAGAAGAAAAATGAGGGGCTTCTTGCTAGCAATCTAGATGAACTTTCAACTTCCATGAGCAATAAGGAGGCAATCCCAGGTCTCTGTAAAGTCATTAACATTGCTCTGGTACTGCCACCAACTTCAGCATCATGTGAGAGGAGTTTCTCCTCAATGTGACTCTTCAAAAGGTACCTACGAAGCACCATGTCTGACACCAGACTCTCATCACTTGGAGTTATTGTGATTCATTCCAACAGAGCAAACGAAACTGACATGGAACATTTTGTTTCTGTGTTTGCACAGAAACATAACAACAGAAATATACAGCTATTTTGAGATGTGTTTAACTGCTGCTGTTTGTAAAGCTCAATGGTGTATATAGATCTGGAATTATAACTAATGTGTTATAATTAAATTACTACCCATAAGTCTACAAATCATTTCTATTTGCCAAGTATGAAGTGCAGTTGAATGGTAATTATAAAGTACCTATTGGCATACTTAAGTATATACATACGTATTGTATTTTAGTTTAATGCTTGTTTATTTTGTGCCAATGATTGCCGAATGCTACAGGAATAATTTGTGTTTACATAATTCAACTTGTTTTTGTCACTTCTGTAGTTGTTCATCATTACAATAAATGGTACAAAGTTTTCTTTCAAAACATGGGTCTAGTTGAATGCCAAGTGGTATGTGTTGCAGGCCCCCTCAGAGAAGCAAGTGCCCCCCATGTGCCCCTCCACAAAATGGACCCTAGCTATGCCACTGTTCACAAATAACTTATGTTTACTTATTATGGCCAAACACTTCACACAGAATTTTAAAAATGCTGTTTCTTATCTTGCTTTTGCATCAGAGGCATGCTAACAGTTGGTGGGAAGTATTCTGCTAAGTGTCGCAGTGCTTTTGCATCAGTACTATACATTTATTTTTGTCCGCAATAACAAATCTTGAATATCATTCTGAAATACAGTTTTATCTCATATTTAAAGCCATACTGTTATTTATATACCATCACTTTTTTTTCATTTTCACTTTTAACAACACACGTCTGAAGAGGTTTAACATTACCTCCCATGACGAGTGCTTTTCATTCGATTGAGGCATTCTTGGTAGGCCAACCTGGCTGTGAAACCATGTGGTCCCGTTAGAAGGGTTGGCCAACAGGAATATAGTACTGGCACTTGCGTCAGTATTCAGAATGTGCTGTGAAAGATGTTACTTGGTACCAATCAGTGAGTCGGGCACTTGTCACTGAATTGTTAAGGTGGCACCAAGTTCTGGGTCCAGCATCTCCGGGTTATGATGATAATGAGAAAAGAAAAAATAATATTCGTAAGTCACAAGTTCCTAAGGGTTTTCTTTTGCTGCTCAGAATCATCAGGTTGCAAGCAGAGTAAACCTGTAATACCGTGCTCAGAAGGGATTTTATGTTCTCTTTAATCTTCTGTTCTTTGTCCCGTTTTTGTTATCTGGCAATCATTCATTCATTCTGGGTGTGGTGGATGGGTACTGAAAATTACGGGTTATTCTCATCTTAATTTACTTTTAAGTGTGCAGAGAGAGAGAGAGAGAGAGAGAGAGAGAGAGAGAGAGAGAGAGACCCTTTCTCCCCTGGTACCTGTTGTTTGGGAAAAAAAGTCTTCAACAGGGTTCCCCATTTGTCAGCGTCCTTGGGGCCCTCGACTTGGTCAAGGATAAACTCTGAGTAAGGCAGAGTTACCCTGGCTTCACATGCTGGCAGTGCTTGCAGCCCCACTGCTGGTACCTTGGACGGCGGTATGGTTTCTGTTGACAGTTGCTCAGACTGTTAATGAGAAGTAATTGCAGTTCCTCTTGTGCCTTGTCACACTGACTAATGTGTCTTCTGTTCTTGCTTTTGGAAAGAGAGTGCAAGGAGGTGATTAGAAATGAGGCCGCAAGCCTGACGTGATTGCCTGCAACTTGACACAGGAGAAAGCAGAGAGGGTGTGAGAATGATGAAGAAGATGTTCGATGAGTAAAACAGGTGGGAGAGGGATGGCAGAGACAGGAAGCAGAAGCATATGTAGAATTCGTAATGGGGGAACTGACAAGATGGGTGGGTGCAAGGCTGCTAAGGTAGAGGATATAGGAATGGGGAAGGCCAGTGAGGCCGGTGCTGAGAAAGCAGGGGAAATAGGGTAAAATTAAACCATTAAGGCTGACGAGTGGTCCCTACAAGGTGGGGGCTGGCAAGAGTTTGTCTGACTGATGAAAAGGGGTCTGATTTATACCTCTCCTGCTGTACCATTAGTGCATCTTGGTGGTGAGCACACGAACTGCTCTTGCCTTTTCCGAAAATGTACTATTAAAGCGTGGTTGGCCCTTAATCACCTGACAAGGGTGAACATGTGTGGTTTGATTTTTGTCTGACAGATGAAAAAGGGCCTGACATACCTCTCCTGTTGTAACGTTAGTGCATCTTGGTGGTGCGCACACGAACTGCACTTGCCTTTTCTGAAAATGTACTATGAAAGCGTGGCTGGCCCTTATTCACCTGACAAGGGTGAAGAATGTGTGGTTTGATGGATCCTTGTGTTTTCATGCTTTCGAGCACACACAGCATTTATATAGTCCATGTGGCGTGTGTCGATGGGGCCTTGTGGTACCACACAAGTACTCAGATGTGCATGGGCTACCTTTGCCTTCATGAAATCCTTATGGTAATAGTGGGCGAGGCTATACAGGCTCCCAGGTGAGGACAGGTTGCTTTTGTCCACGTGGATCCCTCATGGTTGGTGTTTGTACCCTGACAGTCTCCATAAGGTGGACTTTGGCTGGGCACCAATGGATATTTAGAGGCACAACAAAAATCTAAACTATGGCCACTGTCTGGAAAATATTATATATTGTTTTAGAGGCATCAGGGTTTTACATACCAAGAAGCTGACTTTGATACTTTGAACATTTACAGATGGTACTGGGATTCCTCCAAGACTTGAAAAAGCTACTGCGACAAAGGTGTCACATCCTGGGCCGTGCAGAGATCAATTACTCCGGCAGTGGATTTGAAGGCTCAGGAGTTTCAGAGAGGACAGATTTTGACTTTGCACTGGTACTACCAGACCCCTACCGAACCAGTAATTTTGAGGTAATATTTGATATTTTGCTACCAGATTTATATTCTAAAGAAAAATGCAAATTCTGATCCATCCCAGATTGATGCCATGGGCAGGGCTTCAGGAACTGGAGACAGTCTTTCACCTTAAACATTTCACAGATGTTTGTGAATTTCATCGACTTCCTTTGGCACGAATTATTTCAGATATTACAAGCACTTCACTGCATTACCGAAACGCTCAGCAATTAACCAAATAAAGGCCGTTTCTGAACCGCATTTTGCTTTGTTTACAACCAGCGATTTGTGTAGCGAAGAACTTGCTCTTACAGAGACACATGAAACTCCACGAATAAGCTCCGCTGAATTTTTCCACGTATTGTAACACCAGTGAGGATTAGGAGTCACACATCTTCAGAAAATTTCAGTCGACATGAAACTGAAATGGGTCCATGTGCAGCCAAGTTCCCACCATCCATCCAAGTATCATCAAAATCCTTTCTCGAGTTTCGGCTGCTCTAAACACACACACACACACACACACACACACACACACACACACACACACACACACACACACACACACACACACACACACACACACACACACACACACACACACACACACACACACACACACACACACACACACACACACACACACAAAATTATAATATTTAAGATTTGTGCTGCCTCTGAATTTTTCATTAAAAATTGGTGACGCCATTGATATTCAGTCATTCAGTTAATGATCAGGGTCGGCCGTAGTTCCTTAACAGATAGACAACGTTTTCCCACTTTCTCAACATCCTCAACTCTCTAATTTTACTTCAAGTTTAATTTTAATTTGCCGAAGTTTGTTTATGTCCTTGACGAGTTATAGGCAATTCTTTTATGGACAATAGCTGTTCTGTGTGATTTTGGGGGATCATGTAAAAGGATGGCAAAGAGGATACAGACAAGCCAGTTAAACTTATCCCCTTGTTTTTTCAAGTAGCTTTTCACACCATTCTCTTACTTCTCAGGTGTCCTCTTGTAGCATGACGTTATCTGGCTTGTAAGCCCTCCACGATGCATTATTCCGACCTACCAAAGCCTTGACAGCTGATATACGAATGTTCTAAAGACGCATCCACATTGACACTGCTGTCCCGGCTGCATATTTCCTTTCTGCATGGGTATTCGTCTCAATATCACAGCCAGCCACCTATGCCAAGCTGCCCTAGTGGGATAGGTTAAGTTTGGTTAGGTATCTTATATTTGGGTAATTTTGCCTGGGAAATTCATTGAGCGTATTTTCGAGAAAATCTTATGGTTAGTTTTGAAACGATGGGGCGAGCGTCGTTCCTGGCTGAGGGTTGATAGACAAGTAGGCATACAGGACAGAAATATGCGTCCCAGCTCTTTCCCGATGTATTCAAACACACGGACACACAATGTAAAGGACGAACTTGTAACTTACACAGCTTGAGGCATTAAGAATATATTTGCAGTGTCAGGTTACTATTGTACTCTTAAATATTGATACATTGTCTCTTTCAAAGATTTCGAGACCAACTATGCAAAAATTTATAGATACAGGAGTGCTATCAGCCAGGGTTCTACAAGCTGAAGTGGCAAGGCTCCCTCCACAGCAGACCCCAGTTTGTCAACACAGCTGGCTACCTTGAAGCACAAAATCTCCGTGACTACTGTTTAAACATGTAAGACTGAACACCTGATCTATTTATCATGTGCGTGGTCAGGCACATGTGAGTGTTTAGTCTGACTAATGGAAGGCAGGTTTCTTAAGCTTTGGGAATCCTCATTCTATAAGGGAGTAAAAAAAAACTGCTATGAAATGGAATGAATGGAAAGACCTGAATGGAGAATCTCCTCAGCAATCGAAGGAGGAGTCTAGAGGGAATGTGTTTGATGGTCAATAAGGAGTGGAAGAGATGCGTGAGTGATTATGTGCAAACTGTACCTGCCGGCAGCCATAATCTCCAGAGTCCAGGGATGAGAATGTAGTACAGTCTAACAGGATGGTACTCCTTAGAAGAATGGGCAGTTGGTTATAGGGAGAGCTTTAGCTCCACTTTGCACTAGGTCTTAGGATCTAACTCCTGATCCTCCTCTTCAGTGTGACAGTATAACTGTTAGTTGTATACTCTCTTAAACATTACACATCACACTTTCTATTCCAAAGGTGCTGAGAGGGAGAGGGGGCCATTAATACCCCAGCCATCAGTCTCGCTTTCATTGCTGACCAAATCAGATGTCTTAGACCTTTGTCTGACACTCTTTCTATTCATTTCTGCAACATTCACAGCCTTTCCTCCAGTTGCCTCTGTTGAACATCACCTCTTCTCTAAACTTCACCTTCTGAACCTCTTTGAGACTGAGTTATCTGATGCTATTTACAGCACACACTTTTTTGTATCCCCCTACTTTCTCTACATTCATTTTAAAGTCACAAGTGTGTGTGTGTGTGTGTGTGTGTGTGTGTGTGTGTGTGTGTGTGTGTGTGTGTGTGTGTGTGATCAGCAACCTAACTTAGTTTCGTGTTCCTGAACTTGAGTCTTCTAATTCTTAGCACTCTGATTTCAGTTACCCTGTTATTCTCTGACTAAATATATCTGTGCTCTTTGTTTCCTACTTCCACTGACTATGCAAACTCTGTGACCATTTAACTTTCAAAGTGAGACACATTCTTTCCATTTCCCCCGTCACTGAAGTTTCCATTTTTGTGACTCAAGGATTCACGATCATCTTTAACTCTCCTCTTCATTCATACTTGACCTTTTTTCTTATAACCAGTTCTTGTGCTTACTCTATTAACCATTTTCTCTTTTAGGCTCGTCTAATTAAAGTTTTAACCAACTAATGCTCCAGTAAGGTCTGTGTACTATCTTAGGAAGCGGCGTCTGTGGAACTTTGGCTCTATTGGTTGCGGTGCCAATAGGCAGTACCTCTTTGCTTTTCCTTAAACGATTACTGCTTCCATGACCAAGACTCATCTGGGTGTGTTTCACACACTATGGAGATTATCTTGTCGGGCAAGAAACATTCATACGTTTCTTTTCCCCTCTAACAAATAATAATTTAAGAAGTGGGTTAATTGCACTTATTCTAATACTGTCCACAACAAAGATTTAGCATTCAAAAAGCATGTTGTCAATTTACACTTCCTCTGAATCTCGTTCACATTTCTGCCTGGACTTATGCCAAGTCTTCTGTTTGACATTGTTAAAAATTTTTGTAATTTCAAATGCTCAGAACTTTTCAGTTTTCTTTCATTTCCTTTCGTCGCCTTGCCATAAACTTTCCTAATAACTTTACTTCGTCCTCCTTTCTGCCCTGCTAGCTCTGTAGCTATTTTTTTTTTTTTTTCTGACAAGGAAGAACTCTTTGACCAAACCTTCCCCTTTAAATCTAGTGTGGATGATTACGATGCTGTGCTTCCATCTCCTTCTCCACTTACTTTCACATGCTTTTTGTAAGATTATCATCTAATGGTGTATTTTCTGCCTTCACTGGCCCCAGTAGTAATAGGGCTTACAGTCTTCACGGAGTTACTTTGTCCTCTACTGTAGAACTGTGCTTTCAAACTGTCACTCTGCCTAGGCAAACTCTTTGCCTTTGTCTTTCAACTTTGATCTTTCATTGTTGCTGGAAGTTGCTCTTTTAAAGCCTGTCCATGAGAAGGATGATCGTTTCCACTCCTCTGTTTATAGTGTTACTTTGATAGCTAGCAATTCTATACTCTTTATATCTCTAATTTACAGGAAGGTTTTGAAAGGCTTTCCCTTCTCTTAACTTTCTTGCTGATCGCCAGCATGAGTTCCGCTAGAGATGTTCCACCAGCTATCTTCTCGCCTTCCTTTCTAATTCATGATCATCCTCCTGCTAGGACTCTGGCGAACTTTTGCCGTTGCACTCAAAAGGTTTCGATGGAGCCTAGCACATATTTTTAAAAATTTTCAGTCTACCTTTGTGTGGTTGTCTATCTTTCTACTGTATTTGTGCCTTCATCTCCAGTTTTCTTTCTGGTTGTTCTATTCGTATAGCTGCTGCATAGTGGTGTTCTTCAGGATTCTGTTCTGTCATCATTTCCCTTCCTGCCATTCATCAACGATCTTCCGAGCTGTACTGTACATGAAGTGCTGTGCACGAATGCTTTGATGATTACCATTCACATATCAACCCTCATCTCAAAGCATCCGTCACAGCTGTTACTTCGCCATTAACATGATCAGACTGTCACACCTGACTCATTACTTGCCTTTTATTTCTGATTAGGATGAAAGCGTTTCTTGTTTGTAATGCATAAAATCTCAATTCCTGTATCTTTCATCTCTCCTAAATCATCAGCAAGAATATCCCATATGCTAGTCAGTTTCACTGCTAGTGATAAAGCGAAACGTGTTGTGTATTTCTTAATTACCTAGTCAGTGCCGCTTCGTATGAAACATTTTTGTCTCGAAGCAGGAACGGCCCTGCCTGCTACAGCATGCTGTCCTCCCTCATAATTCTGGCACCTTGTTTTTGGTCTTCGTGTTCGGCCACTTCACTCCCATATTATTTTCAGTAAACCTCGCCTTCCTCCTCGCATACCAGAATCTCCTAATATTATATTCCGTTTTCAGATAATCTTCTCAGTATTTGTCAGTTTCCTTCCTTGTTACACCCTTTCCATCAGTTCGTTTGTCACACAATCATCTTTGATCTCAACACTGCCTGATTTTATTTAATTGCATTACTTTCTCTTCATACTTTACCGTGAAGTGCGATGCCACAATTCATCACTGGGTCCTCTTAAACCATCTTTCATTTGGCTCTTGCTGACATTTATTTTTCATCCCTTTATTACGATTACTTTTATATATATATATATATATATATATATATATATATATATATATATATATATATATATATATATATATATAAGTTTGCTACATCAAGACGATTTTAGTCTGCTGAAGAAAGACTTCTCGTATTGAAGATGGTTAATATGAACTCTCCAGTTCAAAATATATCTCCAAAGTTGCATCATCAGTACTACTCCTCGGCTTCTAAGTGTTGTTGCTTTCATTATCAGAGAATTCCACTTCACACACACACACACACACACACACACACACACACACACACACACACACACACCAAAACACCGCTCGCTGGTGCAGTGGTAACGCTCTCGCTTGCCAACTGGTGGACGGGAGTTCACGCCTCGCTCAGGTTGCGAAAAGTTTCACTGACGAAGTGGGTGGTTACTGTCCCCCTTGAGCAAGGGGACGGGTGTGTGCGTGTGTGAAGGTCACAGCCTTGCCCTTAGATCGGACTATATGAGCTCTCAGCTCCCTTCCGGGAGGGTAAAAAGCTGACGATCACGACCATCAAGTGATCCTGACCGACCCGGTGAATTACACACACACACACACACACACACACACACACACACACACACACACAATGAAAAGTCATGGTGATATAAACTCCCCTTGTTTCACTTCAGCACTCAGGTCGAGCCTCTCATTAAGAACAACCATTCACCATCATCACTGCTATTGCTTTCTCACATTGTACGTACTGTAGATGCCTTGAATAATTTGTCTTCTTTCTGTATACTACAATATACCCTACTGCCTTCCGATCAACATCTCCACCTCCATTTAATGCTACAAACAAGTTTCTGTCTATTAACCGAAATTTATCAGACTGACATTTTTGTGCAAATATTTGATCAACACACGATGCACATCGCTTACCCATCTTGAACCTTCCTTGTCAAGTCATGTACTAAATTTTCCATTATTATCCTATCTTCTTACTCTGTCAGCATTCTACCATATATCTTTTCTACTTGTCTGAGGTTGCGCACACCCCTTGGGTTCCCATATTTTCTTCTCTCATCTTTTCCCGTAAACATCGTCACAGGACTTCTGCACCTTAATTCCATTCCTTCGGCGGTTTCCCTTGTATCCAGGCTAGTCTACAAAGTTTCTGAATCCAGTCTTCTCTCATCTTTTCCCGTAAACATCGTCACAGGACTTCTACACCTTAATTCTATTCCTTCGGCGGTTTCCCTTGTATCCAGGCTAGTCTACAAAGTTTCTGAATTCAGTCTGTTAATACCTCCGTTTCCTACATTAACAAAATTCCACTCAGGCAACTAATTCCTGGTACAGTAGCATATTCCATCTGCTGATCATTCGCTGTGCACTAACTCTTCTTTCCATTGGTCTAGCCATCCTAAAATCTGATACTACAACGTTACTTTGACGGAGTGCATATAAAAATTAGCTGATTGCTCTTCCACCCATTGCCTTATTTCGGTAAATACTGATTGTCTTGTTCTTTATTAGTCTGCTGCCTCCCAAACTCCTCGTTATCTATCGACTATTCTCATCTTATTTTGCTCAAACTGTATTAACTCTCCCATTCAGCCTCTCCACCTTATCATTCCCAGTTCCACCTACCGTTTCTATATATGGCTTGTTTTTCACATACAGTACTTCTCTCACATCATCTCTCCTCATAAAGTGTTTCCCTTGCTACATCTGTTAAAGCCAGCACATGCCACTCCTTTACTATTTCATTTCCAGGCTAAATGGTGTGCTGTCAGGCTACCCTACCCGAGACACCGTGAGGGTCGTGTCCTACCGTCGCCAGCTGGTAGCCATGACTGTCGTTGTGAGGGATGCGAGTGGAGTTTCTGCCAAGATGGATATTGTAACTCAGCTGGCAGGCGAGTAAACAGCGTGCTAAGTTGGACTTATACACTCTTTACTGAATACATGCTAAAAATCGTCTAATTCAAGAAAATCAAAGTTTGCTTACTACCTGTACACGTGGCAGTGGGTTAGTTTACAGGCGATGCTTTACTTTTCTGGTACTGAGACAATATTGGAAACGTGCACATATCTTACCATCGTTAGAAGTTAGGACAGGAATTCACTCAAGCGTAAGAAAAAAAAAAAATGGTGGAAATTGTCGAACGTAAGAACTGACTCCTTGTTCAGCCCGAGTACGTCAACATCATTTATATTCTCCAGATGCCTATCGGAGAACTCCTTGTACTGAAGAGTGTAATGAAGCTTGTATACATCCTATCCAGTTCTAAAAGTCTACCCTAAGGTACTGGTAAGGTGATCAAGACTCTAGATATAATAAGAAAATAGAAGCCATTGCAGTGAATAAATTAACTTCACTCTGATGAGGGATTTTTATATTTTATTTTTGCAACGTTTGGACGATGAAGTAAGTCCCTTTAACCTACAGGGCTTTATTAAGGCTATATCTCACCCTCCTGTTCAAAAATTATTTCCTAGGGTGACTAAATCCGTTTTAAGGTGGTGAAATCAAAGTAAAACAAATCACTGTAACGAGAAGCTCACACACACACACACACACACACACACACACACACACACACACACACACACACACACACACACACACACACACACGTATATATATATATATATATATATATATATATATATATATATATATATATATATATATATATATATATATATATATGTGTGTGTGTGTGTGTGTGTGTGTGTGTGTGTGTGTGTCTGTGTGTGTGTGTGTGTGTGTGTTGGTGGTCTTTTTGTGATTTGATAGTGACGTAGTCGCTGTGGTTGTCGTGATATATTCGTAGGTGTGATTATGAATTTATGGCAGGGATGTTGTTAGTGTGGTGATGATGATTTCTCTGTGCAAGGAAGAAGGAACAAAAGGCCAGAAGCCCGCAAGCAAAACCAAAAAGAAAATAACAGAGCCAAATTCAAGATCCGTTAACTTAGAGATGCCTGGACACACCTGCGTGTGAAAGATTGGCGGTCGTAAGCAGTAGGAAATACAGAGGGAGACAGTTCCAGATTTGAACTGTTGCATACATGAAGGACTGGGAGTAACGGTTAACTCTTGCATTAGAGAGTTGGACAGAAAAGGTATGAGAGTTTTGTTGCTAGACTGGTACTACGCGCCCACTTAGTGGTGGAGGGATGCAAGCAGACAGTTCAGAAAAGCAGTGACCATTGAAGCAGCGACAGAAAAGAGATAAAGATGCAACGGTGCGGCGAAGAGACAGAAGTTGAAGGGACCCGGTAAGAGGAAGAAAGTTAATGGGACGAAAAGCCTTTGACTCCACTTTGTTGAGAAGAGCTGTATGTGGGGAGCCTCCCCACACATGAGAGTTGTACTCTACACAGGGGCGAATAAAACCCGTGTATAAAGTCAACAATTGTGCAGGAGTAAAGACGGTACGGAGTCGGCTTAGCACACCCAATCTCTTGGAAGCAGATTTTACAAGAGATGTAATATGATCTTTCCAAGATAAGTCCCGAGAGAATGAACCTCCAAGTATGTTTAAAGATGATGCAGGATTGATTTAGATATGGTTAAGATTAGAGGATACTACCAGTATGTTGGTGTTGGTTGTGATGTATAATGGTGATGACTATGTTGGTGATGTTAGTGCTGTGGTGATGCTGTCAGAGTGATGGTAGTGATATCAGGGTGGTGACCGTAGTGATGTCACTTGTGGGGGTGCTTGTGGTGATATCAGTATGGTAGGGTGGTGGTAATTTCAGTGTGATGTTGGCAGGGTAATTGTGGTGGAAGTGATGTCAGTTTGGTGAAATGGCAGTGGTGATGTCGATGTGCTGGGATGGTGAAGGTGGTGTCGACGTGGTGGGGTGGCGGTGGTGGTGGTGGTGGTGCTGGTGATGATGTGGCGATGGTGTCAGTGTGGTGTTGATGTCAATGTGTTTGTGGCGTTAGTGTGGTTGTTGTGGTAAAGTCAGTTTAGTGATGATGTCAGTGTAGTGGTGATTATCAGTGATGGTGATGACAGTGGTGGTGGTGTAAGCAGTGCGGTGGTAGTTATGTCAGCATTTTTTGGAAGTGGTGGTGATGGTATATTTGGTCGTATCAGTCTGGTGGTAGCAGTGATGTCACTGTGGTTGAGGTGAGGGTGGTTGTGAGGTTGATATCTGTGAGGTGGTTGTGAGGTCAGCGATGTGATGGCGAGGTTGATGTCTATGAGGTGGTTGTGAGGTCAGTGTTGTTTGATGTCAGTGTGATGATGGAGGTTGATGTTTGAGGTGGTTCTGAGGTCAGCTTGGTGATGTTGGTGATATTAGTCTAGTGGCCGTTGTGAAGTCAGTGTGGTTGAGGGAAAGATGATATCATTGTGGAAGTGGTGATGATATCACTGTGATTGTGATTTCAATGCAGTGGCAGTGACGTTCGTATGGTGGTGATGGTGATGTAAGTGTGTTGATCATACCAATATGATGGTGATAGTGATGCCTATGTGGTGGAGAAGGTGATGGTCATGTCGATGTGGTGAGTACCAGCGAGTGGGCGAAGTTTAGCCTATTATCGGTATTAGAGTTAAAAGTTACAATGAGCTGTCCTGCTGTTTAAAGGCTAATAACATTTTGTCTAATAAAGTTGAGCAGTGATTTTTTTTTCCCTAAATGCAGGGTCAATGGGCTAAGTTTTGTATTTTATGATTCACAAAACTATTATCAGGCTACACCATTACACTGTGCAATTTGCAATAAAACGAAGATGCTTATTAAAGATGTTTTGTTTTAGCTGCTTTAAATCAATGTGAATGTAAATGATCGAGGAATAATTCTCCCCACATAATTCGTTTTTATTTGTGTTACTTGTTCTGAAGCCACTGTTTTGTCGGAAGCAATGACGGACCATATACATTCGGGATTTGATGTCTTTTAGTTTAAGCTTTTATACTCCATATACGTTTTCTATTATAACTGAATATGCTGCGATCGTAAAAGAAAATGAAAAGGTGGAGCCCTAACTATTCCAAAGAGCATATATATATATATATATATATATATATATATATATATATATATATATATATATATATATATATATATATATGTTAGGAATCCATATTATAATTACAAATCATAATAGATAGATAGATAAATAGATAAATAGACAGAGCTCCAAGCAAGCCTGGGAAAGGGAAATGATCTTGCAAGTTAACTGAGGAAATGTTAACCATACACAGGAAGTAGCAAGTCAGGGGATGATATAGGTATTGAGTCAGCGAGATAGCATACGAACAAAGCCTAGTGACCATAAACACATACTCACACACAGATTCTGGAACTTTCCAACCACAGTGTAACACACGTGACACGACCCCTGTTTCACCAGAATTTAGGAAGCAGAGCTCAGAAGAAGGCTAGCATTAGAACTGACAGGTAGTGGAGAGAGTGAACAAGAAAGAGGGGCCCAACTAGACTTACTTATTATATTGTCTCTGTAAGACATACCCTGCTCAACTTAGATTTTCTCTGAAGATAATAAATTAAGATCAACTCACTGTATTCATCTTTAATTCCTACTACAAGAAAGCTACAAAGTTATTCTGAGATTTGGTGGCAGCTCCTTCTGAGCTCTGCTTCCTAAATTCTGGTGAAACGGGTCGTGTCACGTGTGTTACACTGTGGTTGGAAAGTTCCAGAATCTGTGTGTGAGTATGTGTGTATGGTCACTAGGCTCTGTTCGTATGCTATCTCGCTGACACACAACCTATATCATCCCCTGACTTGCTACTTCCTGTGTATGGTCAACATTTCCTCAGTTAACTTGCAAGATTATGTCCCTTTCCCAGGCTTGCTTGGAGCTGTCTATCTATCCATTTATCTATCTATATATTATGATTTGTAATTATAATATGGATTCATAATATATATATATATATATATATATATATATATATATATATATATATATATATCAATCAGTTTGGCATCAAAGGGTTAAGTGCAAAAGATCACAAAAGTTTGCTCGCTCGTTACAAAGAAATAAAAAGGAAACCAAACAGCAACAGACCTTATGGTCATTTCGAAGCTGTTTGTTACGGAGTTGAAATTGACCACGAGATCTAATTGTACATACTGAAGGACAAGGATTGTAAAGCAAGAAGGCTTCCCCTGCCTCCAAACCCTCCAGGAAAAAGTGAGAAGGACCACCATGCAGCATGGAAAAGATGACTTGGAAATATCTTAGGAAAGACTGAAAGGGAAAATTTACATTTATTTATAATACTATATCATATAAGCTGTCGGTTTGACTGACCTGAAAGAGAAAGTATAAAGTAAAATGAGTAATCAAATAAATAAATAACTAAGGCGTGACATGAAGTACGGGCACGTTGAGTTAATGGGGCGTCTGTAGACTGGAAATCGCACAGACTGCGCGCAAGCGCATTTGATACTGGTGGTAGTGATGACTGATGTACAGGTAAAAACACAGGTCTTTGCCACAGTCGTAGTTTGACCCAGAAACATCTTAGGTTCGAGAAACGAAGCAGAAGACAACAGTTCATTCTCCAGACACAGAAGTCGTAGGGACGAGTTTATGAAGGGAGGGACAAGGGAAGACGAGAAGCGGTGAAGTGATATCAAGAGGCCGAAGTGTCTGGTGACGAATAAAAGCAAGGTTAACATAAAATTTGAGTTCTTGTGGTAATAAAACGACAAGGATTTTTTTGGTTTTACTAATCACACACACACAAACACACACACACACACACACACACACACACACACACACACACACACACACACACACACACACACACACACACACACACACACACACACACACACACACACACACACACACACACACACACACACACACACACACAAAATCATTTGTAGCCTTATGATCCGAAGGGTCCGCCATGAGCTCATTAAAATGTTTTCGTGTTAGCTAGATTATATAAATATTTTTTCCGGGTTACAGACTAGCAGCAACGCTGGCCTAGCTAATAACCTAATTATCTTTAGAAGGTTACACGAAGTACGCATGTAACAATTTCATAGTTCATATTATTGACATCGCCTGTTGGTGGCCGTCAAGTCAGACGCCAGGAAGGCCATAAGCCTCTTTGTCAAATGGTAATGGTTATTCTAGCCAGGGGTTAATACTCATGGAGCAATATTCCTGCACTAAACCCTAGTTATTTTCAGTAGTATGTATAAAGCGATGTGTGTGTATGGGTTTGGGAAAATTCCCATAAATTGCCCCATTTAATTCATGCCGTAGATGTTAAGACAGCGCCACACACTTGTAGCCAGGGCTGTACCTTACCTCTCTCGTCTTGTTGGCGCCTTCCCTAACTGATGAATCAAGGTAAATGTAGTAGCTAGAGAGTAACCGATCACAGTTATCTGAAGCAGACACACTGGAATTTTCATCAGCGTTAATACTGTATGCGGTTATCGTAAGTGAGGTTTCGCTATCGTCATAACTGACAACACAGTGTTACTTTATCAGTATGTGGAGATTTATTTACTGAAGCCACCACCAATCGGACCTCTCGTGTCACCTCATTCCACACCCTCCCTTTCCCCCTCCCCTCTCCCAGAATTCCATATCTGTTGGCTGAAGAATGAACTGCTGTCAATTGCTTCAATCCTCGAACATTAGATACTTCAGGACCCATTGACGAATGTGAGTTGTTCAAGACTTGTTAACAGTACGTGTAGCTGTGTGGTCTCTGTGGTGGTGGTGGTGGTGGTGGACCTGGTGGTGGCTGTGATGTCAGTGTTGTCAGGTTGGAGTGTGACGTAGTGGCAATCGTAAAATCAGTGTGGTGGTGGTGGTGGTGGTCGTGGTGGTGGTGGTGATGATGATGATGATGATGATGGTGATGATGATGATGATGATGATGATGATGGTGGTGGTGGTGGTGGTGATAATGATGTCACTATAGATTTGGTGATGTCAGTGACCACACTGTTGATGATATCAGTGTGGTGGTGGTGGTGGTGGTTGTGGTGATGTCAATGTGGTGGTGGTGTTGTAGTGATCTTTGTGGTGGTGAGGTTGTGGTGGTGTGTGTGGTTGTGACCACACTGTTGATATCAGTGTGGTGGTGTTGGTGGTGTTGTGGTGATCTATGTGGTGGTGGTGTTGTGGTGATCTATGTGGTGGTGGTGTTGTGGTGATCTATGTGGTGGTGGTGTTGTGGTGGTGTGTGTGATGGTGGTGGTTGTGGTGATGTCAATGTGGTGGTGTTTGTGGTGATGTCAGTGTGGTGGTGGTTGTGGTGGTCAGTGTGATGGTGGTGGTTGTGATGATGTCAGTGTGGTGGTGGCGGTTGTGGTGATGTCAGCATTGTGGGGGTTGTAGTGATGTCATTGTAGTGATGGTAATAATGATGTCAGTGTGGTGATAGTCATGTAAACTGCGGTGAGGGTCGTAGTGGTAATCATGTCATTATGGTGGTGGGAATGTGCTGTCAGTATTGTAGGAGTGTTGGTGATGGTGATAGCAGCATGATGATGGTGATGCACTATTCTATACTGTACATTCGAGCACGTCTACATATGTGGAGTGTATGTATGAGACACGGTACAAAATCGTACGGTACAACATCCTACTTGCATGTATAGTGATGGTCGTGATGGCGGTGATGCCACTGTTGTTGTGGTGGTGATGTCAGTACGGTAGGAGTGATGGAGAAGGTGATGTAATTGTGGTGGTGGCGGGGTAGTGGCAACGGTAGCTTGATAGGGGTAGATGTGGTGGTTTCAGAGTATTGCATGTGCTTGCAAGCGTTCGTGTGCGTGCGTGCGTTCATGTGTGTGTGTGTGTGTGTGTGTGTGTGTGTGTGTGTGTGTGTGTGTGTGTGTGTGTGTGTGTGTGTGTGTGTGTGTGTGGTCAAAGAAGGAACCAAAGGTTGGAAGTTTGAAAACTTTTTTTTTTTTTAAGGAAAAACAGGCAAAGAAAGAGTAACTTGTAGATCTGTCGTATCGAGATGTCTAGACACATTGAGTTAAAATACTAAGGTCATAGGAAGAGGGAAATGCAGACAGTTCCCTAGGCCAGCTGTTGCATATGTGAAGAGTGTATCGATTAAGTTTTGCATTATGAATTGGATAGAAATGAGGTGTGAGTGTTGCCCACCCATAGTAATGAAGGAGGGCTGCGAGCAGACATTTCAGAAGAGCAGTGACCATTGAAATACGGTAGTCATAGCAGAGGAATAAAAATGCAACATCGGCGAAGGGAAAAGTTTGTGTGATGGTGGTGGTGGTTGTGATTGTGATGGTGATGTCAGTGGGGTAATGGTGGTCAGCATTATAGGGGTTGTAGTTGTGACCTCAATGGTGGTAATGTCAGTGTGGCAGTGATGATGGTGCTGGTAGTGTCAGTGTACTGCGGGTGGTGGGTTCGGTGGTGGTGGTATGTCAGTGTGATAGTAATGGTGGTGTTGATGTCAGTGTATTGCAGGTGGTTGAGAGGTGGTGGTGGTGACATCAGTGTGTACCGTGATAGTAATGGTGGTGGTGATATCAGTGTGTACTGTGATAGTAATGGCGGTGGTGACATCAGTGTGTACTGTGATAGTAATGGTGGTGGTGACATCAGTGTGTACTGTGATAGTAATGGTGGTGGTGACATCAGTGTGTACTGTGATAGTAATGGTGGTGGTGATGTCAGTGTATTGCAGGTGGTGGGGCGGTGGTGGTGATATGTTAGTGTATTGCGGGTGGTGGAGCGGTGGTGATGTAAGTTTGGTTGTGGTGGTGATGGTAATGGTGATGAATATGGTCAGACAAGGATATCAGGTACTCGTACTGATATTCAGATTCATTTGAATGCGTATTTAAAGTATTCGCATTCCAATACCGTATCAATACGTTCGTATTCTGCGAGTATTGCAGTGAATATGCGATATATTACGTTTTAAAAAATGTTAACTCTCTCTCTCTCTCTCTCTCTCTCTCTCTCTCTCTCTCTCTCTCTCTCGGCACGTCACAGATATGAAGATACTATTTAAGTAAGAAAGCGAAACATTTATTTTCATATCTATTTTAAATTTGCATGGATCTCTCACTCCATCATTAATTCTCACTCCATACCAATAACCTACATTTCATACAGTTACTGAATGGGAGTTTATGTACACAGCCTTGCATTTAAATCTGGCTAATCAGTCACACCTAACGAATATGAAGAGCAAAGTACTGTTACTCTCACTCATAAGTAAAGCATATTCATCTCTTAAGCAACATCTAGTCCATGCTGTAACATTCTGCAATTCAGTTACGGCTTCCGGTATAGAAATGTCATGAGATCGACACCATGTTCGTTTAACTCCTTGAATTAGATGGCTTAATGTTTAAAAGTTTATTCCTGAAGTTTCACACAATTTTATTCATCTTATGGGCGATATGAAGGAGTTAATGGAGATTATATTTGAGCTCTGGCACGTAAAGTCTCTTAAGATGAAGAAAATCGTCTATAGCAAGAATAAACTTAAAAACACTCTACTGAGGTGAAGTTGTTAGGATGAACATGGTATCGAACTGATGAAATTTAGGTAGATTCCCTGAGATTACCCATTTACTATGATTACTACCTTAGAGGTCTGCAGTCAGTAAATTTAGTTTATTATTCTAATCACAAATACTAGAAAATTCTAAGGATAATATGGAAACGAATACTTAAAACACTTTAATTACTACGACAAATATAACATACACCACAATAACTTCAGCCTAACAGCATATACAAAGCACAAAGTAACAGCTAGGACATAACCGCCTGGTCACATTTCCATATTGTCACCTTAAGGAACTAATGAATAAAACAAATAAAGTCAAGACAGGACACTCAAGAACATTAAAGAATATATGCAAGTAAACTCAAAACTGGATAAGCAGCACAGAGCGAGTCCCAACAGCCGAATCCAGGGCTTGCTCTGCTAATACAGTACCAAGTTATCAACTCGTGTAGTCTGGTGGAGTATGCTGGCCTTGCCTGATTAGCTGACTGAGAAAGAAGTAGAGAATTCTATTGGATCACAAATTTTGAACTGCCACTTGCCAGCCATGACCAGGATCAGCCGCCTGCCGGCTAGCACATCTGACAGGCGTAGTAATGCTACTCTAGGGAGCATATCGGTCACAGGAATTCATTTCCATGTGGCATATTAAGTTTATAAATTCATAACTAATAAATTATCAGATATCAGTTAACAAAACACATGCCTGAAATCATTAGTGAATACACGTATGCATGAGACAGCTCTAGCATGAATTCAGTATGGACGGTGAGTATTAGCGCTGAAGCGGTGACGTAGAGGTGTATCGAATGTAGAAGGAATACTGGGCCTCGGAAGCAGGCTATGAAGCCATTGCCCTGAGTCGGACACGTAAATAAATAAATAAATATTTAACCCATTGGATCCCAGAGATGCTGGGAGTGGCATGGCACTGGGAGGGTACCCAGTGTACCGCCCTCCGCCTATCGGCTCATAGTAGCGAAGCTCATAGGTCCCTACCCGGGGGTTCCATGTTTTTATGGGGTCTGTCCAATACTCTGGACACTGGGCTCCAATGGGATATATATATATATATATATATATATATATATATATATATATATATATATATATATATATATATAGATATAGATATATATATATACTGTATATATACGAGAGAGAGAGAGAGAGAGAGAGAGAGAGAGAGAGAGAGAGAGAGAGGCCCACACAATACTTTGCGCTCATATTTTCATTCGTATTCATGAAAAAGTAAATGTATTCGTCTTTGAGTAATATGCTCTTCTGTTTGACTTATGGATACAGACTCAGGATGGGATAGTGTTCCTGGGTTGGTAAGGGAAAATCAACTCCCTGGCCCCCTGCACGGCGCCCCCAGCCGAACTAGGTACCCGGTGCTCTTCAACTTGGCCACTGCCGGGTTTCTGCGCAGACGGGTCGACAGTCCCTTCATCCTCTCGGCCACATTCTCACAACTAGAGAGGATTTGCATGGAGGAATCACGTAGGATTATCATGCTTGGTTGTACGATTCGGTTGTGAGATCATGCAAGCCATACGGTAACGAATGTAGATTCTTGAAAAAAAATACTGAATGTTCGACTAGCTGCACTTAGAAAAAATTAATGTGATATTATAGCCTGTTCCATCTCATTTGCGAAGAGATGGGCCGTAAGCTTATGAAAGCTGGCAGCTGATTGGCTGTCCGAGTGCATTCATTAGTAACGATGTTTTGTAAATAATTTTTATTATAACGGTTACAATAACCGTTTGACGATAAGACTGATCATATTAAATATGTATATTTTTTATTTGCTTTGATTAAAATTGAGACCTTACAAATTCTGCCCGACGGCTTAGATACATGTGAAATTTTCCGTTTTCCTACCAAATCAAAATCGGACAATGTTTTACGAGTTTGTGTGTGTGTGTGTGTGTGTGTGTGTTATGGTAAATTATACGTCATTACTGCGACATTATGTTGATTTGACAGGAGAACCGAAATTTTGAACGTACATTACCTATTGTAGTCACTACGATAGACTTTCTAAGGTCTCGTTTTTAAATTAATCTCTGGAAATAACAATAAACATATTTTATTTCATCGATCTTATCGTCAAACGGTCATTGCAACCGTTATATTAAAAATAATTTAAAACACATTGTTACTAATGAATACCTTCGAACTGTCGGACAGTCAGTTAACTGCCAGTTTTCAAAAGCTTAAAGCTCTTCTCTTCTCAGATGAAATCGAATAGGCTATTGCAGTAAGTACCAGAAGTAGTATACAGTATTATTGCCAACACTCTTCCTTGTCAATGTTTCAGAAAATATACGTGAAGCGGTGATGCTGGTGAAACTGGTTAGCCTCTCGAGACACTGGAAGAGGAACTTCGGACTGAGGTCGTTCCATATCAAACGGGTGGCCATCAAGCACTACAACGACTTGGTACATTTGCCTCTCTGTGAGTCACTCGTATGTTTCACTTTGTTAAAGCAAAAAATAAAAAGCTTAGAACCAGCAAATTTGTCCCTTCCGAAAAGTTGATTCGTAGGACAAAATATCATTTTTTTTTTTTTTTTTCGAAATTCATCTGCACAAGACTAAACGTGATGGGAAAGACAGGCAAAAGAAGACAGTTTCAGAGATGGTGGTTATGCACATGAAATCATGAAAGTACCTTTTAACTTCTGCATTAGAGAGATGAAAAAACGGAGGCGTAAGTTTGTAGCAAGACAAATGTTGCTTGCCATTTGAAAAGAAGAAGGTATGAAAACAGAGTTTAGCAGAGAGTAAGAGGGGGAGGGGGAGAGACGATATTAGCTTCCGCATTAATTGTTATGGTCATTGGTGGTCACCTTGGACGAACTAAGGATTAAGCGTTTGGTGTAACATATATTCTGTTGTACATTTCTCAACACTTCCATGCAGGGTCAAGATACCAGGCACTGATGGACTACCTCAGTCAGCAGCTGTTTGAGGGCAGTATACAAGGCTATTTCATCCATGGCCAAGATGTTTTCTGCCAGGTATGGTATGCTTTATTTATCGTTTATTTATTTATCTATTGAAGTGAGGGAATTCAGTTAACACTATTGGCTTCAAATCTTTGAATACATAGAGTAAAATATTGACAAACATGCTATACAGATTGTCATTTAGAAAACATCACACTTTCAAGCCACGCCCCTTCTTTCCCGTGACCGCTTTGATCTGGTAACAATGTAAATAAGCACACAAATGTACGTACAGTCACATGTAATGAAGCTCTACATCTGAACTGCTCAGTTGCTCCACTTTTACCCCAGTGAAAGGAAGGGAGGGTGGGGGGTTGTGGGGAGACGAGGAGGGGAGTATTGTCAGGGTTTGGCGGGACATTGGCTGATGAAGTTAAGTGTTTGTGTACTCATCCACAATATGACTGCAGACCACACTGTTGGAAAGTATCCTAGTGATTTACAAGGTATATATATCATCATCATCATTATCATCAGCCGTTTGAGAATCCACTGCAGGACCGGCCTATCTCGACCGAACTGGGGACAATACAGCCTAAGTATCCTTACAAAGTGGCTTAGGCTGTCTGGTAGAGATTGTATGTAGGATGAGAAGTGCTTGTAAGTGTAATTGTGGTGTTGGAGTAGCTTTGGATGTGTGTGTGTAGTCTGTGAACCAAGTGTAATCGGCCCGCGCAAGCCGACTGGGTGCAAGCATACTTTACAGTACGCGACACTGGTTCAAACACAGCACCCCTTACGTCCACCAAAGAAGCACGTGACTAGCAGAACGCTCTCAAAGTTTATTACCCTGGCGGGGCGCGAACTCTCGTCCTCCAGTGTACGAAAGCGCACACACTGCAACTGTACCACAGAGGCTCCAGATATATATATATATATATATATATATATATATATATATATATATATATATATATAAAGTTATTGAAATTTAATAATAATCTAGCACTCAGTTGCAATGACAGCAGTATCTCAGCAACTTTGATATTTTTCTCAAACAGCGGATGATATTGATAGTTTCAATAAAGCACTGTCTCAGACTTAAAAACCCAGTTAGCCCTTTGACTTTTAAGAAGACTTTTAATTTCCATTTCAGTAAAGACCAGTAGCATTCCTTCTATTGCCTTGTCCACCGGGAACCCACCTATTAACCCTACCAGCCACAGAGTCCATCCATCCGAACACCCACCCACCCCACTAAGCCCTCCCTTCCCATCAACCCACCCCGCCCACTCACTCACCCACCAACCAACACTACCCACCCATGCACCCCGCTGGCCCACCCATCCACCTCACCTTTCGTACCCACCACCCATTCACCCACCCATTATTCACTCGGCTCGCTCACCCACCGTTTCACGCACTCCACTGTGCCCCTTCACACTGTTCACCCACCAACCCCATCAAATCAGCCACCCATTCACCTTGCTCACATCCCTCACATACCCTGCCCTCCCACCCAGCCCAACAACTCACCAACTCACTAACCCACTAACCCACATCACCCACCTATCCACCTTCCACACCCAGTCCGCCCACTGAAGTACCCACCTCACCCCACCCATCCTGCCCTCGCACACCACTCACACACCAGTCCAGTACACCCACCCACTCTGCACATCCTGCCCACCCACCCCGCCCATCAACTCATCTTGCCCACCAAGTCCACCCATCCACTATCCCTTCTCATTCACCCACTCGTTCACCCGCCCCGCCCCACCCAATAGATTAAAATTGTAAAAGGTAAATATTCGAGCACTTCTCACTGCCCAAATCATCCTTCGTACAACACTCAACTTCAACAGGAGAATTCGTCCCACCCTGGCTACCATCAGTCACCACACTATCCCATCCCACCCACCCCCAACCACATTCCTTCGCTTACCACAATGTCTGCTGTACACATCTTCACACCGTTTACTTTCTTCCACATCTTCCACCACCCACCACGAACTCAGCTCATCCCAGCCACTCCTCTTCGCACATCCCGTCCGTTTCGGCTCTATGTAGTGTTTATTATGAAAATGACTGCATAGAGTACCAGTCAACCTCCAATGACGTTTTTTACAAGGTTTTCTGACCTTGTCCAAACTCGTCATCCCACTCATTCTTCCTCGTCCACCCTATACACTGTGGAATGTGCCTAATAGAATTCTTAACTAATGCGCCCTTATGGCAGAATTATTGCACACTTCACCTCTTAGGCCTTTCTGAAATGTCTTAATCTTTATAAGCTCGGACGATATTTGCCAAAATAAAGAGAATATTTACACTTGAAGGCTGTTATGGCTCACTTTCAGACGAATATAGCCTAACAGATTTTAAATCAATTAGAAGAGTTGTCTCGACAATGAAACGATTAACATGAATTATTTGAGGCCACCAGTACTGCTCTGATCATAACCCATCGGGCTCACTCCTCGCCATCCACCCAATCCATTTCCGCTGCTGATGTGAATGTCATCACATTTACGGCTGTATTATAGGTGGCATAGGAGGCCTCATACCATCTCTTACTTAAGAATTTAGTTTGCTTATTGCACCATACCAGTCTCCTGTAGATTATTTATATCTTTTTAATGACAACATAGTTTTTTATCAAAAGCATACAAGAGAGTAGTGAGTTGTTCTCAGCAGAATTAATCGCTAAGCGAGAGTTGTTATAAAATTGACAGTGCCGCGTATAAGACGACCTTTAGTGCCTCGGCAATCAACCAACCGCAATTTACGGGCTTTATTTCGGGTGATGTGGCTGGATGCTCACAGTCATCTCTCCCACCCATCCAGTTTATGGTTTAGGGGATAGTTGTGTGAAAGTGGGTGGGTGACACAAAGGTAGGGTTGACTGATAAGTATATATAAGGAAGGATGGAAGATACATGGGATAGGATGAATGAATAAACTACGGAACATTTGGAAAAGTCAATCTGTAATCATACATAATAATGTATGAAACTAATTATTTTCAGTATCATTTATACTGTGGTGGTGTTGTCCTTAAGTGTTTAAAAATACCCCAATGGTATTTTTGAGCATTTTACCAACAGAATTTTCCCTACAGAATATAGTAATTACTACTTTTACACGTGTTATTCTCAAAGAGTTAGAAATTCCCGATAAAGCAGTTCATCGACCTACAAAAACAATTAAGTAGCAGTAAAGCATGGGAGGAAAAGGACGACTATGGAAGCGTTAGGGCAGGAAACTAATATTCCTGCATATCTACATTCATGCCCTGCACCCCAGATCTACCTCTGTTTATTACTGAAGCACAACTCTCCCTCCGCCCACCTTCCAGGCCAGAACATAAACAACGCTACAGGTAGATTTTTAACAGTGTATAGTGGCATTTCAGGGGACTAGTCTGAAAATTGTTATTAGATACTGTCTTCAGTGTTATTAATCCTGTCTTCAGTCAAAACTCATAAACCTTCAGCCCCTGTAATTTTGTAACATTGTTTTTTTATTCTGCTGCTGCCACACAATTTTATTCATCTTTCCAATAACTTTCGAACTTGAGAGGTTATCTGTCTTATTTACCCTTTCATTTCTGGAGGTCAGTCCTAAGTTGAACTAAGTTGTCTGTAAATAGCGAGCATAAAATACAAAACACGTCACTAATTTCAAAGGATTACACTACAGTATGTATTTCGGCACACACCATTGAATTGAGTGCTTCTCTTCCCAAAACCATCATATTTCATGACGAGTTATTTCCTTGTTATGACCTCAAACTAAAGATGGAGTTGTTCCTACAGATTCAAAACCTGCGTAATGCTCAGTTATATCACGTTACACTAAACATACTTCCTCCACGATGCCAGTCACATATTCACTCTCCTATAAACGAAAGCGCATGAATTTTGTGACTGATTTATTAAAATTGTTTATCTTGTTTCGTCCTCCAGTCATTCAATAATACAGACATATAATTACTTAGCATTCCGTGATACAGGTCCTACAACGCAGTTCTGTAATATACCGGTACTGTATAAGTCATATCATTCTGTGGCGGGTTATTGTTAACAGTCATTTCATATTATTATATGATATATTGTTGCAGACAATTTAATTCTGCGCGAAAGGAAGGGCTTGTGGGTATGAATTATAGTACCAGTTTTCGCACATAACAGCAAGTAATCTTTAAAAAACTGTCTTCCATATTGTGTAGTATTATAGTGCGATAATGGTTTTGTGAATTATGAAATGCAAAACTTAATTGATCGACCTAGAATATACAGAAAATATAATTGCTCTAGCTTTATTAGTTAAAAAGTTGTTAATCTCTAAAAAGCGTGACGGCTGTCCGGGACGGGCTGGGTTAGGCCAGGCCTCTCATTGTAACTCTTCACTCATACACCAACAGTGAAATTCTCTTGCTCGCCGAATTACGAAATGATGCTAATGATCATGGGGGATGCTAGCGTGGATAATGCAGGCGTATTTTTGTCACCACAGGGAAACGCCGAATGTTAGAGCACTACCACAGATATCGTAGTGGTGTGGATAGTTAACAAGGATTTTTATTTTATATTATCTGCCGAGAGAGAGAGAGAGAGAGAGAGAGAGAGAGAGAGAGAGAGAGAGAGAAGTATATAGATAGACAGACATTCTAAAAGTAGATGCACCTGCCCCTGTATCTGGGGGGGGGGGAGGCAGGTGGGTGTGTAAAGTTGCAAGTCATCCTGCTGGTGGAGGTTGATGGCTGGGTGGAAAGGCAAATGGGCGGATGGGTGAGTGTGTGGGAGGGGTGGCCAGGGTGGTTGGGTTGGGTTGACAGACAGAGTGGGGTGGGTAAGAGGGTAGGGATGGGTGGGTGTGTAGGCAAAGGGGATAGATGGTTGGACAGGGTTGGCTGTGTGTGTGGGCAGGCTGGTATGGGTGGGAGGGTGGCATGTGTGGAAAGTAGTTCCATGCTGTGAATCGGTCCAGAGTAGTAGTAGATCCATGTGGGAAAATAGGTTTATGGAAAATATCATCCCAAGGTTAATAGGTTCAGGTAGGATCATAAGTCGAATGGATAATGATAAAGCCATGTGAGAAATTATGTTCATGTGCAGATTTAGCGTGGAGAAGATGGGTCCATGTGGAAATATAGGCTTATGGTAAATAGGACCATGAGAAAAAATATCTTTTGAGATATTTGGTTCATGGAGGAAAATATGCTCATGAAAAACAATTGGCCCATGTAAAAATAGGTCCATGAGGGGAAGGTAGGTTGATGGGATAAGTAGGTGCATTTTGCCTGTGGGAATGATAGGTCTATGGAATAAAATATGTTCATGAAAAAACAGGTCCTTAGAAAAGGCATATCGTGAAAGTAGGTACATTTTTTATTTTTATAATAACTGAACAGAGGAAGGAAAAACAACTGAAAAAAAAATCCATACACCTGATTACAGGTGTCCTCTATTCATAAAAAATATGTAACAGTTGGACTGAAGTTTGAGGGGAAAACCACTCTAGGGAAGCGAGTTCCAAGGAGATGCAATTCTGGAAATAAAAGAATTCTGATAGGCAAGAGTTCTGCAATATGACAGTGTGACAGTCAAGTTATGAGCGCTACCAGATGCCCTTGTAGCAGGAGGGAAGGCGTGGAGAGGTGACACAATGGATGCAACTTCGTTTGAGCCTTTGCCATAGAGGTATCTGTAAAATAATGAAAGGATGGCAACATTCCTTCTTACGTGTAGGGGAGGTTGTACATTTGTAATAGTAGGGTTATTAATAATTCTAATAGCTTTGTTCTGAATTTGGCAAGTTGTTTCAGTGCAACCTCAACACATCCATCCCAGAAGTGTATGCAATAATCCAGCTGAGAGTGCACATGACTCTTGTAAATTATAGCTAACTGCTCGTCAGTAAAGAAGTTACGGATTCTGTACAATAATCCCAGTTTCTTTGAACCGGTTTTAGCAAGTGATCTAACATGAGATGTCCAGCTGAGGCCATTGTTAAGTGAAACACCAAGAATTTCAAAACTTTTAGAGACAGGTATATTAGTAGCCTTAAAGGTAATACAGGAATCAGGCAATACCTGTCTATTAGTAAACTGTATATATTTGGTTTTCCTAGCAATAAATGGTAATGTATAAAATTACTTTGTCCCCATTCCGTGAGCTTAGAGAAGTCTTGATTTTTGTGAGTTAGAGATATTACAGTTTGTGAATGGGTGTTTATGTGTGAATTACTGTGAAGTGGTGAGTTATCTGCATATGAGTGAATGGGATTATAGGTGACAAATAAGAGATCATTAGTATGAATTAGGAATAGGGTTGGAGCCAGAACTGATCCTTGTGGCACGTCGGCATCACTCGAGTAGAAATTAGAATAAACATTATCTACTTCTATCTTTCTGTTGCTAATATATGAGGAAATCAGAGGAACAAAAGATGCTGGGCCATAACAAGCTTGGATGGCAGGGAACGGTGCAACACTCTGTTAAAAGCTTTAGAAATATCAAGGGCTACTGCATGAGTTTCTCCATGTTTGTCAGTTGTCTGATGTATGGCATGAGTCCGGGGACTGAGTATATCAACAGTGAATCTTTCATGGCAAAAACCATACCGTCTATCACAAATTATGTTGTTGGAGTCAAGACGTTTAATAATGTGATTAATAGTTACAATCTCAAATAATTTACCAAGAGACGTTGTGATAGCTATTGGTCTGTAATCAGAGGGGTCAGAGGTAAAAATAGGTCTAAAAGAGGAATATCACCATGAGCAAGGTCCATGGCTGAAATTGGTACACAGTGGAAGCAGGTCATTGTGAGAAAAGAAGCCAAAGGGGGAAAATAATTCCATGAGGAAAATTTTTTCAATACATAGCCACAGACGGGTTAATGTCTATCTGTCTATTCCATACGCCTCAATCCCGTTTGGGGTGGCCACAAACAAATCGCCTCCACGTCGCCCTGTCCCCCGCCATTTCACTGCCCTGCTCCCAACTCACACCCCCCTCTCTCATATACCTCTCCACCTCATCCCTCCATCTCATCCTCGGCCTCCCCCTCCCTCTTCCCCCCTCCACCTCACTCACATACACTCTCTTCGTCAGTCTTTCACCCTCCATCCTCTCCACATGGCCAAACCACCTCAGTGTATTCCTCATAACGCTTCCTATCACATCCACATCCACACCACAACGCTCCTTTATATCCTCATTTGTCAGCCTGTCTCTCCATGTGACTCCACAGGCTCCTCTTAAATAACTCATTTCCACTGCTCTCACTCTTGACTTGTGTCCTTCCAACAACGTCCAAGCTTCACTTCCATACGTTAGAGTTGGTATCACAATACTATCATGTAGTAACTTTTTCACTTCCATGCTCACTTCCCTATTTCTTATCACTGCTTTCAAAGAACCAGCAACCTTTCTTCCCTGCTGTACCCTTTCAAGCACTTCACCCTCCAAACCTCCATCCTTACTCATCACACAACCCAAGGACTTAAATGTACTCACATTTTCCAATTCCTCACCATCCAACCTTGCTGAACATTCACTGACTTCACCTATCTCAAAGACCATCACTTTACTCTTTCCTACATTCAACCTTTAGATTCCGTTTCTTACACACTCTCCCAAACTCATCCACCAAGCCTTGCAGCTCCCCTTCGTCTTCACTCAACAACACAGTATCATCTGCAAACAACAGTACAGGGAGTTTCCAAACACTATCCTCTCTCACCAGGACCACTCCAACATCCACTACCCTACCTTGTATTGTACCTCTTTTATTACCCCATCCATGTACAGATTGAACAACCATGGAGACATGACACATCCCTGTTTCAACAAAACCTTCAAAGAGAAAAATTTACTTAGTTCACCATCCACACGCACTGCTGCCTTAGCACCATCATACATACTCTTCACAGCATTCAACAACTTCCCATCTACTCCATATATTCTTAATACTTCCATAATCCTTGTCTATCCACCCTGCCATATGCTTTCTCCAAATCCATGAAAGCCGCATACAACTTCTTTCCCTTCCCTAGAAACTTTTCCACTAAAGATCTAAGAATGAATATCTGATCTACACAACCTCTTCCCCTCCTAAAGCCTCCCTGTTCTTCTCCAACTAATTCCTCTGTTCTTTCTCTAACTCTGTCAATAAGTATCCTACCATACACTTTTCCTATTATACTAAGAAGACAAATGCCTCTATGATTACCACACACTTCTTTTCCCCTTTTCCTTTGTACAAGGGAATAATTATACCTGACTTCCAATCCTCCGGGACTCTACCTTCCTCCCAGGCCAATCTACACATCTTCCACATTCATTCTACTACTATCTCTCCCCCATGCTTCAGCATTTCACCACACACTCCATCAATTCCTAGGGCTTCCCAATTTAACTTTCTTCATTGCTTCCACAACTTCTATCCTACTGATTTCTTCCTGCCTTCTCACCTCCTTCCTTCTCCCAGCCATTCCCCAGCCACTAATACTCGCATTACTTCCATCCTGTATGTTCAACAATTCCTTAAAGTGTTCTCTCTATCTGCTCACTTTTTGTCCCTTCTCCACTAGTAATCTACCATTTTTATCTTTCACTCCCCTGCTAACCTCACTTCCGCCCTGTCTTACTCTCTTCACCTCTTTCCAGAACATTTTCGTACAGTCCCTCCACTTGACACTCAAATTCCTTCCAAATTCCTCAACCACTCTCTTCTTACTCTCTCTTACTAATCTTTTCACCTCTCTCTTTCTTTCTACATATAACTCTCTTCCGCCTCTCAGCTTCTTCCACGCCCTTATTTCTCATCCATTCATTGTATGCTTTCTTCTTTTGTGCCACAGCCTGTCTCACCTCTTCAGTCCACCACACTGTTCCTTGTACCCCCCTCCGTCTTCTCCTCCTCCCACACACCACATCACATGCTGCACATATTTCTTCTGTAAATATCCTGCACACTCCTTCCACGTCTCGCATCTGCTCCAATTCATATTTGCCCAATCGTTCCTCCACTTCTCTCTTATACTCTGCCTTTTTCTCATCCTCTTGTAACCTTGCCACTCTCCTTGCAACTACTCCTTCCTCTCGTCTTTCCTTTCTTCTATTTCTCTATCTTAATTGGATCCTAATTCTGGCCACCACCAAGTAGTGGTCAGAATTCCACTCCCCAAACCTCTATAAGCTCTTGCATCCATTACACATCTTCGCATCCTTTCATCCACACACACATAATCAATCATTGCCTTCCTTTCATTCAATTCACCACCCACCCTTCTCATCACTCGCCATGTATACCTGTGGATCATTTTGTGCCTGAAGAGGGTATTGGCTATCATCAACCCCCTCTCAGCACAAATGTCCACTAACGCACTCCCATTCTCATCTATTTCAGCAGGCACACCCCACTCATCAACTATTCCATCCACCTTCACATTCCCTACTTTACCATTCATATCACCGATCATTCCTTCCAAACTTTTACATGCACACTTCCACATTTGTCCAGAACTCTTCTCTCACACTGCTAGCACGATCTTGCGTTGGCGCATACACACACACAATCGCCCACATTTTTATTCCAACTTTCAACTTTACCCACACAATCCTTGACCCTACTGATCCATACTGTCTTATGCTCTTCTTCCATCTTTTACTCACAACTATATATACTCTTTCTTTGCCCTCTCATTCTCACCTACTCCTGCACATACACCCCATCCATACTCCCATTCTCTCACACTTTCTCCTCGCCATTTTGTTTCAGTTATTCCACATACATCCACTTTCGCACCCTCAAGCACCTGGACAATCTCTCTCTCTTTCACCTCATCATTCGCTCCTCTTACATTCCATGTTGCCATTACCAAGTCCTTTGTCCGGTCCTGGGTCGTCATCGTTTGGTCAGTCCTTGTCCGAGGCTTCCTGTTTGTCTTTTTAGTTAGTTGTTTTACGGGGAGGGGCACAAACCCTCCGCCAACCCTTTTAGTCGTCTTTTACGACAAGCAGGGATACTGGGGGAGTTAATGTGCTGGTAACAAATAAAACTGTCAGATTACCCTTGCAGATACAATTACCTGGTACTATGTTTGTCTGGTAAGGTTGACTAGACGTATAGGAACTGCTGCGTGTAAAGTGCGTTACCATGTACATTATGACATGTTTTTCTCCCGTTACAGCCCGCGGAAAAATGTCGCAGGCTGGCTCAGGATGTGGCGGTGGCGAGACGTTCTGTGACACCGAACACACTCCTCAGCCTCCTCCTTGCTCATCAGGAAAGGCTTCACATCCTGTTCAGGAACCTTATGCTTTAACCCTAATGAACCCACCTTGTGCAAATGACGGCTTGCCTTCACTCGTAGAGCTACCACAAACTCCCAAGTCAAGGTCTGAACTGAATATCACAAAACCCAAATTATTTCTGAGAACAATAAATTGCTACTGAGACTTCGCAAGCCTACACATTGGTTAACAACCTTGATAAACACGAACACTGACTCACTGATTACCTCCTTCAGTCGTACTCCCCTACCTGCTGAAGTCCTACTAACATGGTCACTCTTCACACACCCATATTAATTTCCACTACATGCCTGTAATCATTGTAGTCTGACCAGGTATGTGTCATGGTTAAAGTTTATTTCATTGTTTGTGTTAAATTTCTCCCACACTTCTATGGCAGCCCCTCTTAGGCGTGTATTTATAGGCCTAATATAGTGTGAGTGTTGGTCTTATGCACTTTTGTTGAAATAGTATCTTTCGTTGGTGACAGTGCACGGAGTTTTGTTTGGCACTCGCTGTAGTTTGTGCGTTAGATTTGTTGAGGCCGACTGGGTGAGGATTGGTAAACAGTCTAGTGCCGGGAGCATCACTGTTTTAACGAAATGGAGTCAGGCCTACCCAATCTCACCTCAATCCCATTACGATTCAGACAACATTTTACTCTCTTGTTATACCTTCCCCCCAATATCGGCCCTACTTCGGGTCACGTGCTTGTTGGCTTACGAAAATTTGTAATAACTCTTCCACAACGATTAATCGAACACAATATAGCTTAATATTTATGTGTGTGTGTGTGTGTGTGTGTGTGTGTGTGTGTGTGTGTGTGTGTGTGTGTGTGTGTGTGTGTGTGTGTGTGTGTGTGTGTGTGTGTGTGTGTGTGTGTGTGTGTTCTTACCTAATTGTATCTCTACAGGAATGAGTCAAGCTCGTACTGTCCCGTGTATTAAACCATTTTTATCATACATATCCTTAAATTTATGAATAGTTTTGGCACACACTGTTTCATGCGGTAGTGCATTCCACTGATTAATTGCCCTGTTTGGGAAACTGAATTTGCTTATGTCTTTATCGCCTCCCTTTCTATGTAGTTTTTTGCAGTGTCCTCTTGCTGATGCTTCCCCATAGGTTAAATATTCATTTATGTTTATTTACTCTTTCCCTGAGATGCAATTATATAGCATAATCATGTCTCCTCTTTTCCTTCTCTCATGTAGTGTTGGTAGATTCACTTTTTCTAGTCTTTCTTCGTAGCTTAGATCCCTTAAGCTTGGTACTCATCTTGTAGCTGCCCTTTGTTACGTTTTCAATATTATCTACGTGCTTTTTGCGATGAGGTCTCTAGATTACTGATGCATACTCCAGGGTTGGTCTGATGAATGATGTTATTATCTTTCTCAGCGTGTCTTCATTCATATATGCGAATGCTATTCTCATATTAGCAAGCAATGTATACATGTTACGCACCTTCTCACTGGTGTGGTCATCTGGAGATAGCCTGTTATTGAAAATCACTCCTAGGTCCTTTTCTCTTTCTGACATGTATAGGGTTGATCTTCCTAACTTATAATGTCAATCTGGTCTATTCTCACTGTAGTAACTGAAATGAAACTTAACAAATTAATCACTGGTTTAGCCGAGATTCGATCTCGGACCCCCGCGCATCATACGCGCGCACGTTACCACTGAGCCAAAGAGAGGATCCTTTCTTTGCCCTTAAGCAACGCGGGCTTTTATACACCCCATTACATCCCTCTTTTCTCCCCTTGGTGATTAATTTGGTGAGTTTCGAACACACAAGGTAGCGTAAGCATCGGAGGCCACCATGGGGAGGCTGCGGACCACACAGAAACAGCTCATCCCCGGGATGTAAGGACAGGGATGTCATATATATATATATATATATATATATATATATATATATATATATATATATATATATATATATATATATATATAATATATATATATATATATTCACCTCCACAGCTCGCCAAAGTGTGGGAAGGAGGGGCTGGTCAAGTAGTACGAGTAGTGAGGTGGGCGCTGTTACACTCCGTGCCAGCCAACTCCTCCTTAGGGCTGTATCGTCTCAGCCACCAACGGAGACTCACGGAAGGTCAATGTGAAGATTGCGAATAAATATGAATATTCCGTGTGACATCGATCACTATCTGAAAAAAAAAAAAAAAAAAACTTCTGTATTTTTCCAGACTCCTTAATTCCATTCAGTATGGCCACAAACTAATCGCCTCCACGTCGCTCTGTCCTCTGCCATTAGACTGCCCTCCCTCCAACTCCTACCTCCATTTCTTATAAACTATTGTTTCTCCACTTCATCTTTCCATTTCATCCTGTGTCCCCTTCCCCACTTCATTCACTCCTCCACCTCACACGCATATAGGCTACTCCTAGTCTGTCTCTCATTCTCCATCCTTTCCACTTGGCCGGAGAAAAATAAACAGATTATTAGAGGTGACTTCGTCCTCTTTTCAGTTTAACGGCCTAAAATTGTCATCTCTCCGTCTTGAGTGCTGAGTTGAAACAGTAGATTAGCACAAGAATTTTATATTAGTCATAGAGAAATGCAATGAAAAGGATATAGAGCCGTATAGTTTTCCGCCACTGAGCTACGAGAAATAAGCTGTAAAAGGACGAAAATCTGAGCCAAGTTAAACTGAAAGATTATACGAGTGAAACTACGGGCAAGTTAGCTAGCGTGGAGCAGGTACCGTTGGTTGTAGTCTCCTATGTTAACCACTCCAGTGACAATTTGACTTCATTTGTGCTTTCTGTAGTCCGGATTTTTGTTCTCCCTTTGTTCTGCTCGCTACTTCTAAGATTCTTCTGTTGGCTAACATTCCTGTGATAAGAAGCTTGGTGTGGTCCTCCACAAACGGACTATTCTTCTGTTGGCTAATATTCCTGTAATGAGAAGCTTGTTGTGCTCTTCTGCCAACGGATTATTATTCTGTTAAAATTCGTGCGATAAGAAGCTTGATGTGATCTGCCAAAGGATTATTCCTCTGTTGGTTAATATTCCTGTAATGAGAAACTTGGTGTGATATTCTACCAACAGATTATTCTTCTGTTGGCTAATGTTCCTGTAAAACTTGGTGTGATTTTCTGCCAACGAATTAATCTTCTGTTGATTAATATTCCTGTTATGGGAAGTGTGGTGTACTCTTCTGGAATCGGATTAGTCTCCCTGATATGATATGTTAGGGTGGAAAGTGCCCCTATGTCCTAACTGTGAAATAGACGGAGTAGACTAGTAGGTGATTCTCTGTCCCTGATTGTACCGTCTTCATTAGCCCACATCTAGTGTCCTCCCAATATTCATTCAGGTTTATTTTCAGCTTTGACATTCCATAAGAATTATACTGAAGAGAATGAAGCTGTGATGTTTACATGGTGATCCAATAGAAAATTTATCTGCTGGGTTGCTCATAAATAACAGGAAATATCAGACGTCCTGTGGATTTGTTCTGCTGAAATCATATATATAAGTTTATATTATAGATAGAGATATGCAATAGCAGTATGTATCCATATATGTTTACTGCAGTACAACTGTATAATAAACATATTTTCAAGATATTTTTTTATTCATTCCTTAGCGAATTGCTGTAAAGTTACTATATTAGTACTGGAAGGCATTCCTTGAGCGGACTGCTGTTAAGTTACTGAATTAATTCTTGAAAGCATCATGCTGAACTTGTTAGTGCTGTACCAGCCACGGTGGTAGAAACTAACTGGGTTCCTGCTCAGCATCTTGATTTCTCCAAACGACTGCAGCCTACGTTAAATCCTCGTCATACAGCGGCATATGCATGTTTCCTGTTACCACAGACAACAGCTGATCCAGGGGTGAGTTTGGCAACACCTGATATTCATCTGACATACCACAGACCTCTCTAGAACTTAATGAAATCGCCGGGCAATGTCAGGAACGAAGCACAGAAGATATCATCGTGAAGGAGTGTAAAATGCAAAATAAACTGGTGAGGAAAACTGCTAAAAAGCTTCCTAGTGCGACAAGAGCAGCAGCATAAACTCTGTTGTCGCTGCCAAAAGAGATGAAAACACCTTTTGAAAACAAGTTCACTTCAGTAACGTCCTTTTTGTATTGTTTTTGTTTTCTTCAGACCGGTTTGTTCAGCATTGGAGACAATTTCTGAACTGATAGATATAGTCTTCAGTGACCCTTTTTTAAGTTGAATAAAACCATCTGGAGAAAATAAGGACAAATGACAAAAGACGTCACTGTATTGAAGAGATGATCACTAGTTTGTTTGTTACTCGAAATTATTTTCGTTATGCTATCAAGATTAAACCTTTATTATTCACACACCTAACATCAGTGATACAAGTTGTCATTTGCACTCAAGTTCCTGTGACAGCCAGATAAATAAAATTATTTCACGTTGATTGGAATGAAACAAAGAACTCTCTTGACCATATTAAGGTTAATGGTAACAATAGTAATACGTTCACGCCGCGGAAGCTGAATGGTTAGTATTCCTGGCTACGAAGCTGCAGGCCCCGTAGTTGCTGGGTTTGAATTCTGATACTAAAAACGCAGGAACCACACGACGCGGGTGTCAATCCCTCCATTGTAGGTTGGAAGGAAAAATGCGTTTCCAGCTTAACGCCTTAGGATGGAGACACTAATAACCTGGATGATGGATGGGCCTTCTGTCCCAGGAAAGTTGTTGATTACTCACAACAAATTCAAAGACATAAATGATGGAGATGAGCACCTTGACTTACCGCCTCATGACGTCTGCCTCGCACCCTTCACATTACCCTCGTATAATTCACTCTCAGTTGAATAAAATCACAGGCGTAGGCTGGAACATACTGCTAGAGTTGTCCAGCATCCACCTATTTTCCCTCAGGGGTCTGTAAACGCACTGACAAATTTCCCCGTATGGATCTAATTAATCCATCATCCTTCATTTGCTTACTTTCCCCTTTCAGTCTATCTTATCCTATTGTCATCATGAACTTTTGGCCACTGGAGATGTTTCCATATGAGCCTACTTTTCCCCATGGATCTATTTCCCTGTGGACCTGTTTTCACCATGGACCTATTTTTCACCATGGACCTATTTTTCATCATGGACCTATTTTTCACCATGTGCCTATTTTTCTCCACTGGCCTATTTTCCATCCATGAACCTATTTTGTCCCTCAGACCAGCTTCCCCACTTGACCTTATTTCACCATGGACATAACTATACTCACAGGCCTCTTCTGTCCCCAAGAGAAAACACTGAATCCGCACACAGACTTACAGTGTCCTCTCAAATGGACCTATTTCTCACAGGGCCTATTTTCTCCAAGAGTTTTATTTTTTCCATGAACTTATTTTTATCCACTGGGCCCATGTTTCCCCAGGGACATAGTTCTCATGGACCTATTCCTACAATGGACCTATTCACACCATCAACCTCGTCCTCATGAGCCTTTTTTCCCATTACCCGCCCTGTCATCCTGCCCAGTCACCTTACCCAATTTCTTACCCGCCCACCCACCACATACCCCCTGCAAACCCTGCCCACCTCAGTAATCCTACTCACCGTCTTGCCCTCTTACCCCACCCCACCCACACTTCCCTCCCACCACCCAGCCCACCAATCCCAATCACCTTGCCAACCCCAACCCGGTCGCATACTTCCTTTCTGTAAGCATATTCTTCTCACCACCGGGATCCCTCAGCCAGGAAGTACGTTCGACCCGTCGTTTTAAAACTGACCATAGATTATTCTCGAAAATATGTTCAATGTGTTTCCCAGGCAAAATTAGTGTGTCTACTTTATCCCGCTAGGGCTGCTTACCTAAAGTGGCTGGCTGTGGTACTGAAACAAATACCCATACAGAACGGAATTATGCAACCCGGTCACCCCCCAACCCACCCAGCCCAACCCATTCAGTTAACCACCCCACCAACCCATTCAGTTAACCACCCCACCAACCCCACTCACCCTTCCCATCCCATCCAGCAGACCACGAACCCACGACCTGGCAACCAACCTTCACCACCAGATAACTTTCAATTTTACACACACACACACACACACACACACACACACACACACACACACAAATATAGGTGAACATGGTAAATGAATGTGTGAGACAGTGAGATGTGGAGATTCGGGAGGCTGAGGAATCGAAATGGAATCAGTTTGGAGTGACGAAATGATAAGGGTTTGGCATTCCTCCTATTAATGGTGACAGCATTAACACTCTCAGGCTGCTGTATCACTCAGCTGAAGAAAACCGTCTCGCGTTAGCTGGAAGAAAATACTAAAGCTGTCCCGGCCGTGAGGGGGTTAACTATTGAAGAGATCATAAAGAAACATTACATTCTGCGTGTGTGTGTGTGTGTCCGGCTTTGGGCACATACCTAATAACCCGCTCCCTGAAGCCCATTATCTCTCCTAAAAGTCATACACCTTCACGTGTCACCACTTCAGCACTGATACCCACAGTCCGTATAGATTACATGGTATGAAGTGTCTTGTTCAGGACCGGTGTAATGATATCAGTGGGAGTGTTATTATACTCGTATATGGGGTGAGTGGGAATATGAAATTAGGAGTCAAATGATATGGTTATCATTAGCTAAGCGATAAGTATGCGTTATAAATATGGGCTTAGTTGACTGCTCTTATCAAGTTTTAAATATACGAGTACTTGTATCGTGTAACAGAGAGAGAGAGAGAGAGAGAGAGAGAGACTAAAGGAATGTGATAAAGAACTTGGGTTCAAGTCACAGACTATTGTCAAATCACGCCATCATTTCGATGACGCAATTTTGGTTTTATTCTTATCTCCATTTTTTTTTCTTTGCTTGAAGCAAAGCTCATGTGCTAATGAAATCAGTAAAAGCGATGTCTAATCACTCTAGTTCGAAAAAAATCTATCCAGAGCTGATTTAAGCAGTCTGAAGATTGCAAGATTAATATACTGTATATGTTATCGGAGTGCATGGATTAACGGAGATTTTGAGACGAAATACGAAAATGGTAACCCTTTTATTGCTTAGATGTTCAACTGCAGTCGACAACAACAACAATAATAACAGTAACAATAATAATAATAATAATAATAATAATAATGCCACATTTGACGATAATCTACTAAATTTAAAAATGTTTACCCTTAACCCCTGCAGTCTTCAATTTTCTCTGGAAGTTCTGGAATGGACGAGACTGCAATGGCGCCGCTGTCACGTGGCAACCATTGACACTAGAGTGTAAACAAAACTTAGCTGACTCAGACCTAAACAACCCACAAGAGGCCGTGCTGTGTCTTTTACTGAGCTATGAACAGAAACTATAAGTGTTTAGACACAGAAACTGATAGAAAATGAAGGATGAAAATTAGTGCTTAGGACACTGCGAAAATGATGCAGGATTCTGTGTGACCCTTGAAAGAAATGTCGGTACTGCAGCTGCGGATAACAAGTATGCCGAGCAGTGGTGTGGATGTACGACAAGGGCATGACATGTCAAATTTTAGGTGTCATCTAAGAGGTTCTGGAATGGATACTGAAGAATAAGGCCAGCAAGAAGGTAAGAAATGCAATGTGGTTTTGCACAAAATGTAAAGCAACAGTGATACTTGTCATCGATTTGGATTCCATGAGAGGTATAAAGAAAATGAAAAGATGAAGACTGAGTTGGTGGATATAAAGATAATACAGTATAAGCAGATGAAGACTGACTTGGAGGAGAAAAAATAAACAGATGAAGATTGAATTAGAGGATGTAAAGAAAAAAATAAAAACATAGACCGAGTTGAATGATGTACAGCAAGAATATAAACAGATGACTTCACTGGGTTGATTTAATATTGCAAAGTAAATGACGAAAGTATTATTATTATTATTATTATTATTGTTATTACACTCATCATCTCTCCCAGTAAGCGATATTTTATGAGAGACCGAGCTGTTTTGGTAAGCGATGGGTGCTTTGGTTTTTGCGCATAGCAAAGTAGTGCCATCTGAGTGCGTTATAACCTCTTCTGTGTCAGTTGAATGAGGTTAGTCAGTGTCTTAGATCGCGTTTCCTATAACTGCAACATAGGATGAAGTCACATGGTACAACCCCCCCCAAAAAAAAAAAAAAAAAATCATAAAGTAAATATTGACCAATGAAAATGCTGGAGGAAAATTTGAGAATGAAGACAGACATTCATACAAAAATTAAGGACGACGTATCCACAGCAGAGACATTTTCAGTTGAATTTGAGAAAACATGAAGGAAGAATCAGAATTAAAACGAGACAAGGACAAAGAATGATAAAAGTTGTAAATCATGGGACGAAAGAAGGTGAAGATGAATAAACAGTGCTGAGTGAAGATCGTACAAAATATATGAATCCACTACATTATGGAGGCAAAGTTTGTACCAGATATTGTTTGAGATAGATTTAGAAATACTGTACATGAATTACACCTGACATGGAAGAAAAAGGAAAAAAAATTAAACAGACAAAAACTGAAACGGAATTAACAGTAAGGCAGTATATTCAAAGTGCTGTTCGGTACGAAAGTAAGATTGTTCATTCGAATCCTTTTTGTACCAGTACAGAGAGAGAGAGAGAGAGAGAGAGAGAGGAGATGGTTAAAAGGATAGTATGTTCAACATATTTTATATTTTTCAAACAATACCACTGTATACATATGTATAATCCCCGCATCCGCCACATGAAGTACTGGAAGTTGGTAGTGATAAGCTGTGATGACAAACAAGTGAGTCACACTAACGCGTACCGTTCACGTCCGTAGTCCGTCCCGCTCAGGCATCTGCTCACAGCGGGGGTTATCAGTACAGGGAGCGGCGCGTTGGTGGCAGGTTGCATCATCTGAGTCGTCTCTCATTCAGCTGCAGGATGTAAGTTGCATACTGTATATAATGTTTACAGCACATATACATACATTATAATATACTATTTCACATGCACTCCCAGGACAGGCAGGGACGTGGATTAAAGCGTGCAGATATGGGAATACTCAATTATACATACACGCCTGCTTTCACAAACATATCCGAATACCTTCACACATGCGTAGGCACACATTCTTTCATTCACAGTGAAGCACATACCTGTACAGTCACGAACAAAGACCACCAACACTCCCTGCCAACACAGTAATTGCCAACACAGTAATTCTGAGTCTTGTGCAATACATTAATTCAATCCGCCAGCTGTAATACTGTAAAGAGTAAGACAAGGGACAGGGAGGCTGTCAAGGTAAGGTACTACGATATCTAATAATGAGGCGATAGAAACAATGAAAACAGTAAGTGTCGGCGAACGTTTGCCAGTGACTATTAATTTCGCACACAAGTACGGATGTACATATTTACGCTTGCACACTTTTCAAGCACTCACACACACACACACACACACAGGGTACGATCATGTAGTCGCTCTCGCTCATATATACAATGGTATTTGTATATCTACTTATTTTTAACATCAATTTAAGCAGAACTTCCTTATTAACTGACTGATTCAGCCGAACATTATACAGGTTTTTCGTGACGTAACTGAGTGTATTATTTAAATTCAACTGCGCTTTAGTAAAAAATAGGTACGAAATAGCGGTTCGATAAAAATATCGTCCAGGCACGGTGCGAAACTATGGACCTGTACAATTTTCTCAAGCAGAAGTACGATAAAGAAAATCGCACCTACTGCCAGCCTTGAATCCAGCTCAGGGTTAACGTGGGAGTTGGGCATGGAGGGTCATGAAAAAGCAGTGACAAACCTGACCTCCCCAGTGCACTCATAATTATTAAGGCCTAAGTGTATTAATGTAATACTTCTGTAAAATGTTAAAGCATGCTGATTAAGGAATGATTTCAAATTACATATGGACAAGAAGCGTGCCAAGGCACATTAAACCCGTCCCCGACAGTCATTTCAGTGCTGACGTATAAACACAACTGATATCTAGTCAAATATGGCACATATCAAATTTGGAGTAAATCGGATGGAACTTGATTTTATGCCCATTTGAAATTTTAGGCCCGACCCACCTGACATTGACCTCCCTCCCACTAACTTGTGGATGACCCCTGTGATGTAGTGAGGCATGTTATAGGATGCAGATTTGAAAGGTGCACATTTTCGTTTCGGTTTCATGTGGATATGGCGGATTTGAAAAGAGTTATAACGAAAATATATGGTATATATATATTTTTGCATTTTGGGGGGCCTACAGCCTAAGCCGTGGCCCCATTTGGCCCAAAATTTAATCTGGTGATCAGCAGGTCATAGCCCAACATTCCTGTAATTGTAGTCAAAATCGCACCAGTAGTGTTCGCGTGAAGTTGTTAACAGACTGAGACAGACAAGCAAACAAACATAAACCAGATGAAAACAGTATACTCCTCGAGCCCTTCGGGTCGGGGACGGGTAAAAATTATAGTCTGTAACTAAAGAATTAGTGTACTCAGTTACACATATTAATCATTGCAAACTTTGTATTTTACATAGCTGACATCTGTAAACCCTTGTCAGCTTGAGGGTAGTGTGTTCCTGAGATGTGATTAGCACTTTAAGGAGCAGAAGGCAGGGAAAGCCAACAGTGGCGTATTCCTCACAAAAACCATAGAGTAGGACATTTAACATGATGCTGTATGATAAACTACTATACCTTTTTTTACCCGTCCCCGCCTCGGAGGGGCTCAGGGACGGGTATTGTTTTCACTCGCTTTGTCTGTTTGTCTGTGTGTCTTGTCTGTTAACAACTTTTTGCCAAAACCACTGGTGCAATTTTGAATAAAATTACAGGGATGATGGGCTATGACCTGCTGATCACCTGATCAAATTTTTGGGCCAAATTGGGCCAAGACCCAGGCTGTATAAAAAGGAAAAATAGTTTTTTTTTTTTTTTTTTGCAATAGCTCCTTTCAAATTCATATCGATATGAAGTCTAAACCTAAAGGTGCATCTTTCAAATCTGTATTCTATAACGCGCCTCATTACATCAGCGGAGGTCACCCCTCAGTCAGCGGTAAGGGAGTCAATGTCGGGTGAGTCGGGCCTATAATTTCATATGGGCATAAAATCGTAAATTTTAACCCGATTTACTCCAAATCTGATATATGACATCTTTGACTGGATATCCTGTTGTCTATACGTCGGCACTAAAATGACTGCCGGGGACGGGTTTGCTGTGCCTTGGCACCGCTTTTTGTTTACTCTGAGTTAGCCTAAAATAGCCATAGCTTAATCTTAAATACTGAGTTCTAGCAAGAAATTAACAGTGGAATATGATGCCAGTCACGAGAATTGGTAAGGAAATGATGAAGAGCCACAGTACTAACTTTTTCTGCCACTGGACTACGTAGAATATGATTCAGAAGGATGAAAATCTTGGCCAATTTAGAGTAAACGCACTATCGTGTCCATTTCACAGGCCTTGCCAAAACCACAGGCAAAAAGGATCATACACTATAGGTTGTATACTGTCTACAAATGAAGCAAAAGAAACTCAGTCCCGCTAAGGCAGGAAGAGAGCTAAGTTGTGGGTAATCACCTTTTGGCCCTGACAGAAATAACGTAGGTAATGAAAAAAAAAAAAAAAAAAAAATCTGGTGTCGAATTGTCGCGCATTAACACATGGCAACCCAGGCCCAGGAATGAAGACAAATTTAAGTCAAATAGCCAATGATTTATTCTGTTTAAATATGGATACATACCGGGTACATTGTGTTCATCTTGACATAATTTTCGTGAGATGATAGCATTGTACCATTTAAGTTCACGCTGGGTAAAGATTCAGTTACAAGCCCTTTATTTATATATATATATATATATATATATATATATATATATATATAATTTGGTATATTTTGATGCTGTATTAAAGTCACACTAAAATTCTCATTTTTGAGGAAATGATGATCCGAACCCCAAAATAGTGACTCATACCGTCAATCGCATCCCTTAGGCCTGCCTTGGGGTTCGGCCGGACCTAACCTTGGTGTCTTGCAGCCTTGACAGGAAAAAAAAAAATGCCAGAGGAGGAACTGAAATGCTGACACTCCTTACACATCGGTAATTATCATTACTTCACAAGTTACTACCCCCAGCATAAAAACTTGCACTGAAAGGAAATTTACATGCTTTTATTTTTATGTAATATTGTGTATTACTTAAATATGGTTAACTATTAGCATGACCGTTCATGAGTTCGTAGTACAGATCAGTACTGTAGAAGTTTTTCCCTTGTCACTTATTATTTTCATCTTCCATCATCTCATTTAAGTATAATCTACAGACTATTACATAAAAAGGAAGCTCCATCTACCAATCACAAGCTAACACATCCTACTCTTAGCGAATTAGGTGTTGTTAAGAAGGCAGAGCTAGTCAGTCATTAGAAATACACTCTCATAAGCTTCTCCTACAGTTATGTCCCACCCACTTTGTCAAGGACAAGGTCGCTCCTACATAGTATATGGAAATTACAAAGTGTTATTTTGCCCAGAAACAGAAAATAAACAAAATTATTTTGTGATCTTTTTCGCAGCAGTACATATAGTTGAAAATGAATGAGGTCATTTTCTCTAAACTCGGGTGTCAATGACGTTCACAAAAATGATTGTGTTTTCGGCCGTTCATCTTCCATTTTCATCCAATTCCACTCTGCTCTGTCTCCACTCCGCTGGGTAACCACACTGGTGAAAATATCCAGAAATTTTTTCAAGGACGGACACCGGGCATATACCTTTTTTTTTTTTTTTTTTTCCGTGTGACCCATGTCAGCGTTAACCATAGCAGATACAGGCGATTTAAAGTGTTAACTTCGTTCCTGGATTAAAGTGTTTTATGCAACTTGACACATTTTACGATGACTGATCCTATAGCTTCATCGCATAACCTGACCAATACGGAATTTTAAAATGCCAAGCTGTAACCCATTGCCGTCTGGGATTGTTGGGCATGGGATTTTCCTGGATGGGTTCTTTGCGTACCACCCTCCGATTACCGGCTCATAGTCGCAAAGCTTACAGGTTGTCTTTGGGATTCTCATTAAACTAATTAATGAAAATGCCAAATTCAGCCTTTTTAAAGGACTATGGGTCCTAATGGGTTAACCCATTTGTGCCCAGTGTCCTACATGTAGGACGGAAGTGGGTATTTTCAAAATTTAAAAGGGAACCCCGGGGTAGGGACCTATGAGCTTCGCGATAATTAGCCGACTTGGGGAAGGCGGAACGCGTAGCACCCCTCCAGCAAAATCCCTAGCACAGGAACTCTGGGAGTTAATGGGTTAAGTCAGTACATTGGCATGTTAGAGCTAAGGAGTTGGTGTAAGATACCATTTAAGCGTGAGAAACTAGCGAGACAGTGTAACACAGTTTATCGCTAGACAGATTTGGGACGCATATCCCACTGTAAAAAATAAAAATAAAAATAGTCTATCACTAGACACAATTGTGCAGACACTTGTTCGCTTTGATTACTAAACGCACAGACAGCACTATTTCCCATTTATGGTTCACCTCTCCATATAATATTGGTGTGGATTATAATCATCACCAACGAGTTCTAGTTCCTCAAGCTGTAAATATGTAGCTTCGACTTAATGTAATTTGGTTAAGTTAGAAAAAGAGCTTATTTTACATTTGTATTTAAGTCTATATGGATCCCCTTTTGTAAACGAATCCTGGTTTGTTTTTGTGTGTATGTTACAGTGCAGAGCTGGGCACTGCAAACGAAAATTCATTTCTGCAGACGCAAATCCGCAGACTCAAACCATTACTTTCCTCAACCGCAAATCTACAAACTTCTTCAATTTGCTGATCCATATATGCAAACGCAAGCGCAAACCGACTGTATTCCTTTCAGTACCACGGCATCAGTTCATATTATTCTGTATATCAGTAGAGGATTTTATTAAGACTATGATGATATTTTTCGTAATCAAGGGGGTGAAAAGTCATCTCTAGTTATCCACTACAATTATATCATCATTTACTCTATCCTGACTAACAATAGGTGTCTTTATGAAGTTGAGAAATTTTCTGTAGTACTGAACGGGATATATAAAACTAAAACTAAAATGTTTATTTTAAATAATATAATATTAGTACCGTATATAAGACTGATTTTACTAGAGAACAAGGGTTTTACTACTGTAGATAAATGAATTATTACACTTCACAGCTCACATTTGTCAAGTTGACACACTAGTCCACCTCTATTCCTCCGCTCTAACCTCCTCAGTCGTCACTCCTCATGTCACAGACTCCTACAACTGAGACAACTCCATCTTCAGCAAGTCCATGTTGCCTTTCATAAAAACAAACCGCTCAAAATTCTCAGAGGCCAGGCTGCTTTGCGGGCAGGTATGCTTTTGCGGAAGTACTACCGCAGATGCAAAACCACAAATTTGCGTAAAGCTTGTCGCAAATGCAAATCCGCAGACGAAATAACACCGCAATTGTGGACTTCCCGGTTTGCGGAAATGCCCAGCTCTGTTGTAGTGTAAAGTAAGTTTTCTTGTGAGCTTTACCCCACCCTGTTGGTGATAGGTTAAGAGTGCACCAGTTATTTACTCATAACAATATCAAACACTACGTTTGTAATTACTAGTTGAATATCCAGTGCACGTAAAGAAATAGGCCTGATGCGGAAGGTTGCAACGTACAAGAATTATTATATCCCAGGTAAACTTGACTCCCGTACGGTTTATAGTGATTTTTTTTAAGAGTAATAGTTTAGATAAACACAAATGACCAAGAATAACTCAAGAATAATATAATACGAAGTCTCAGTCCCTTGTCGCTAAAATCATTTGGATTTTTTTTGGCTCTGTGCATAGAGAATTAAAACAGATACTTGTTAACAATTATAGTAAAATCGTGCTAACATTATTTTCTATCATTTCTGTACATCGCACAAGTATTATTTTATACAATATATGAACTGTTACTAAAGAGCAGTTTACCACTAACGAGGAAAAGGGAGGCGGCCACCCCCTTTCCTCTGGATCCATCACGGTACTGTTTTTGTACTCTAACCTGGCCCAAAATTTTCATCTCTCCCTATTGAATGATGAACAATAAAAATAGACTGGCACTAGAATATGGTGTTAGTCACGAAGAAGTGCTATGAGAACTATGTGGAGTTATAAGTCTTTTTCTGCCACTGAGCTATAAAGACATGCCACAGAAAGGCAAAAATCTGGGCCAAGATAAAGTAAAACTAGTAGGTCTATAGGTGGAATAGATGCTGTACTGTACCGGACCAGTTCGTGTTCATCAACCGAGATCCGTGGTAATCTTTGCAAGAATGAATGATACGAAGCTTATCAGTGGCCCTGTGGTGCAACTGAGATAAGGGAGTGACTGTTAGGGCAAGGGAGCCAGAGGATAAGGGCAGTGTTAATGTTGCCATCGACACGCTGCCTCACCTCACGCTCCCCTCACGAATACTTATGGTGAGTAACAAAATATACTGAAGCGTATATGTATGTATATATATATATATAGAGAGAGAGAGAGAGAGAGAGAGAGAGAGAGAGTATATATGTGTGTTTGTGTGTGTGTGGTTCCTATCGCTAGACATCTTTATACTGTTTTGAAGATTTTTTGAACTGCAGGAATTAGTTACAGCCTTCATTAACCCCTTCACCACTACAGGTGTGTCGATAGTTATTTTAAATCGTATGGAGGTAACAAGATAAAATAAAAAGTGTCATCGGCTTGAAGGAGTTAAACTCTCACCCTGGATTTAGTGGGCTCATAAAAATTATTAGTGTTAATTTTAGAGCTTCACCGTGTTCAGGCATAGTCGGAGACCATAGTTCTCCCTGTATTTCTCATTTACCACTTGCCACTTTCCCCTGCGCGGTAATTTTCCAAAGGTGAGAGAGGCCTCTTGCTTGTTGCTCATAGATGATTCTCTCTGATACAAGGAAAATACCGGTAACGGACGTGCCTTAGTTGCAAAGAATATGAAGTGGAGTACTTAGCAATCTTTAGCTCATTAGGGGTGTTTGAAAGCCCAAGACCTGCTATTATGCTGAGATTGCTTATAATGTTTTACTTTTTCAGTCAGGCGAGATCTTTTTCATGAAATCGTACTACCACCAGACGATTTTATTCAACTCTAGTATTATCTACTACAGTTGAATAAAAAAAAATGATTGACGTTTTCACACTGACGACCAAATTTTCAGTTTATTGTTCCTCTTTCCTGACAGTTTAATTCGGGTTAGAGATTTCTCAATCTGGAAGGGCTAAATATGGCATTTATTAACCTCTTCACAACAAGCAGTCTTTTCTCCATCTGGAAGGGCTGAATATGGCATTTATTAACCTCTTCACAACAAGCAGTCTCTCCCAACTTGGATGAAAGTGTTTGGCAGTAGTACGAAATATAAAAGACGTCCCCGGGCAAAAGGTCTTAAGACAGGAAGAATATGTGCAATACACACACACACACACACACACACACACACACATTATATATATATATATATATATATATATATATATATATATATATATGTGTGTGTGTGTGTGTGTGTGTGTGTGTGTAATAGTAATTGATGTGGTACAAGCATGGGCAGCCACTCTGAGTCACCGGTCCAAACTTAGTATCGATCCGCAACCCATTTTCATTTGGAATAATTGTACAGATTTTTCTGCTGCGAACTAGATGAATATCAATATGAATTAACTACAATATATTTTAGTAATTGCAATAATAATATTCAGTATTCAGTGTTTAAAGTATAATAAGTGATGGTCAACTTTATTGTTGTGAAGCAGGAGTGCCATTTGGGTGGTACTGAAAGGTTCGCGATGGTTCGCGCTTTTTCAGTTGCTAGTGAGAGTTGCCAGGTAGCCTGCTGTTGTGAGCAGAGGTATTTTGTTAAGAGTCCCGCTTTTAGGCGGGACAGTCCCGCTTTTTTTACGTCTGTCCAGCTTTTTAAATTGTGACTAAAATGTCCCGCTTTTTGAACAAATTATCTTAAATGTCCCTCTTTTAGAAAATTACTATTGCATGAGATATAAAATGACCTTCTTTTATGAAATTATGATGAATTTGTAGAATTATGCATATGTAATACTAACCGGTAACTTTGGTGGGCCCGTTCACCGTACCGTATGGTATGTTAGCACTTCTGAGACGTAACGTGTTTGATTTTATATATATATATATATATATATATATATATATATATATATATATATATATATATATATATATATATATATATATATATATATATATATATATATATACGTGATAATGTCCCGCTTTTAGCTCCAGTAAATCTGGTCACCTTATATTTTGTAAATATGCATTAATTTTTATTCCTTTTCTATCTATAATGTTTTATGTGGATGATGGTTGATTTTAAATTACAGAATATATATATATATATATATATATATATATATATATATATATATATATATATATATATATATATATATATATTATATATATATATATATATATATATATATATATATATCAGATTTAATTTAAGTTTGTATGCTAAAGCATTTAAAGTGCTATGTAATGTAAGAAAACTCTGGAATATTATAGATGTCTCAAACATAGAAAATTGTTGTTGCTAGGAGTACGTCCTAGAACATTCGAGTCACAAGGAAGGTTAAAAAAAAAAGATGGGGAAGAGAATAGAGGAATCAATTTACTTGTGGTCTTGTGAAGTTAGTGTAGCTCGGTAACTTGTGAAATCAGTGAAGTTTAGTTGGCAAGCATACAGTGTAGTTACTCGGAAAATAAAGACAACGAACGTGAGATGCCTGTGTCATTACGATGCCTGAGATGACCTTGTGCACACTGAAAGGCTGACGTTACGAAGAACGAATTCACTGTGCGACGTATTTCCTATACTGAACTATTGCAGTTGAAGCCTGTGACATTGTGCAACGAGGACGTAACAAGTAGTGTCTTGAGTTGGGATAGAAAACTGCTATAGAGTCATATCTTCGACATGAAGCCGGAAGATGTACAGACATGAAGCCAAGCTGGGCAGGAGGAGGAAGCACAAAGTGAAGGACAGAAAGAGTTCAAGAAAGAGCTTAATGAGCAACTACAAGCACAAATTGAAGGACAGAATGAACTCAGTGAACAACAACAAACACAAACTGAGGGACAGAAAGAACAATGTGAACGGCCTCAAGAGGCATTACAGGAGCAACAGAAAGGGTTACATCTGAGGATGCAGGGACAGCTGGATGTTTTCATTGGGAAAATGAAGGAAGAAAAGCGGCATCTGATGGAGGAAGTATATGCTGAGCTACAGCAGCAGAAACGTGAGGTGAGCAATAACGTGATAGAGTGCAGACAGCATTTAGACGACCTGTTGAATATAATTAGTGAGAGAATTGAGGCTGTAGAGAAATTGTGCACTGCTAAGGCTGAGGGGAGCATATGGAAAAAAATGGGCAGTGTATGGTCAATCCTGACGTATCCCAAGCATCTACAGTAAAGGTAGCTTGACAGGGCGTAATAATCAGAATGCAGAAGTTTTGACTCCTGGACTTAGTTATGATGCCCCAGTTTTTATGCCCCAAACCAGTGAAGTTCATGGCTATAATGGGGGTCCAATTAAAATGAAACCTCAGGAATTAGATGATACAGTATTTTGGAAAGCTAACCATGCGCAGTTTGAGTTACTTGCAGATCAAGATGGTTGGGGTGATAGGCAGAGGGCAGTGCAGCTTGCTACTAGCCTCAAGGGTGTCGCAGTGAAGATTCTTGACCAAATGTCAGTGAAGTAGAGGAACATTTATCACTCTGTAGTAGAAGTGCTGGAGCACAGATACGGGACTATGTTCCAGACTGAGGTTTACAGAGCAAGATTCCGGACTCGTGTACGGGCTCGAGGCGAATCCCTTCAAGAGCTTGTTCATGATGTGGAGTGTATGGTATACAAGGTGTTCCCTGGAACAGCACCTAACCTGTTAGCTATTCTTCTGAAGGACCAGTTTATTGAATCTCTTGATAGTGCAAAGTTGAAAGTGCAAGTGAGGCTAGCACATCCAAGAAGTATGCAAGAAGCACTAGCCATGGCTCTGGAACTTGAGTCCTACGTTAGGTCCAGTACATTCAGTTTGCAGGTAGGACGTAGTGCAGGATTCAAGGCAAGAAAAGGGTAGGTGTGTGAAGTGGAGAAATTTGAAGTAAGTTGCTGGTATTGTAAGAAGCCAGGACACAGGAAAGAGCGCTGCAACAAGTGGAAGAGGGAACAGGAGAAGATCAGAGGAGGTTGCTGGTCCTGCGAGAAGCTAGGACACAAGAAGGAGGATTGTTACGAATGAAAATAGGAGCAAACATAGAAGAGTGCATGGAAACCTATGATTGCAACAAAAGGGTGTTAGACATGTGGTGAGATGGGACACTAGTTCTGATTATCTAAAGTAGAAAAAGGAGGATACGAAGAAGGCTGCAGAAGACAAGAAAGAAGTAGAAAACTAGTAAACGTTGGTGTTAAGGGGCAACAACCAGCTGGTTTTTCCCAAGTAGCCCCACCACCGAGAAAATGCAAGAGAACTTCGATTGACAGTGTAAGAGAAAACGGAAGAACAAATGGCAAAAGGTGTTCCCTGGTGATTGACTTAGCCTTAGAGCAGACTTTCATGAGGCCTGATGTGATATGTCATCGGTATCTGCCTGAGCCATCAGAACAATTGTGTGACGTAACTAGGCAGAGCATAGAACTAAGGGGACCCTTGGATGTCCAGAGTGAGGTGGCAGGGCAAGAGGCTATGCTTCCAGACTATGTAGCCAGCATGGAGGAGCCTTGCCTTCTTGGTCTGGACTTTCTGATGTCCATGGGATGTGAGCTGGACTTCTGCCCCATGAAGCTTAAGGTCCGAGGGAGGTCGGTTCTCGACATGGCAGTGAGCCATACTAGCACTTCCAGGCACAGTCACGCGATTCGCGTGACGTGGTGTGCATTGTGAAAAAGCACAGTCACTCGAATCGCGTGGTTTAAGCACAAAAATATTCATCAGAAAAAAAGTTATCGGCCGATTTGCGTGATTTTTTTATGCGTGATAGCACCGCCAGTACTCCCTGAAGGCAAGTCATTGGCAATGCTGCGTTGCTTTATCTACCTCAGCCCGCTCCCTCCGACCTCAGTGTTTGTCAAGCAGTCAGGCGGTGGTGTTTGACAGCTCGTGGTTCCCTTTAAATCGTCCATAATTCTCCCCCTCTCGCCCGAGGCAAAGGCCCTATTGACTCAGTGAGATAATACATTGAATGTGAACATATACTGACGTGATATTGTCGATAGAACATACATATATGTATTGAAAAGCAATTCTGGCCGGTAGCAATCGTTGGGCCTTGGAGCCAGATGCATGGTCAGTGTAGCGGGGTTTTGCCACTCCGCCCCCCAGTAGACCATATGGCGTGAGTGGAAATACGTATATAAATGAAGCCAAGGCATAAATATATATTGTGTGAAAGATACTGTGGATAGCTTGGTGAAATTATGGAGCCAGCAAGCGTTATGTACGGCATGAAACAGAGTGTTGTGAAGGGGCAAACCTGAAGTCGGGAGAGGACAATTACCGGTGTTTTAGGGCTGGAATTTTTTGTGATTCTGATAGTGTAAATGCATATGGAATTGTATGAAATATACGTCAAACAAGCTGCGAGTTTCCGTGAACGAGTGTGGTGTGTGCCAAAAATAGCGTTGCCTCATATTCTCAGGGAGAAGCTGACTCACACACAGCACACACACTCACACACTCACACACACACACACTAACATACACACTCACACACACACACTAACATACACACTCACACACACACACTAACATACACACTCACACACACACACTAACATACACACTCACACACACACACTAACATACACACTCACACACACTAATACACACACTCACACTAACACTCACACACACACACACACACACACACACACACTAACATACACACACACACACACACACACACACACACACACACTAACATACACACACACACACACACACACACACACTACATAACTCCTCATCTTCAAATCCCTGGTCTAACTGGATCAACACCCCTGGAGGAAGTGAGTTCTGCAAATTTTGTTGTTATATATAATAATCTGTTACCATTACCTCTCCAACTTTCAGACAAATAACCATTTTCTCCTACAGATTACACATATGAAAGAAAGTAAATCTCCACTGCAGTAACTATAGAAGAGTTATGTTTATGTGTAGTAGGTTATAACAATAGGAAAACATCCATGGAAGATGTAACAGTCTGTACAGATAGGGGGAAAAGAAGTTGGTAGCAGTCTTCAGGCAAGTGTGCAAGGAAAAAACAGTGTGTGTAAAAGTTGGTAGCGATCGGAAGAGTAACCTCACTTTGTCGGCCAATTACTTGAAAACTATTAGACTTATCGATTTCCTGTTACAACCATCATCAATACCACTAAATTCTACGTAAGATCAATACCAGAATGTAAGCCTTTGGTAGCGTTTTGGGGGGTAAAAAGCGAGAGAAATGTTTTTGTTCCTAGCGGTTGTTGTGTGACAAGCGCTCGGAGTAATAACATCATTTTGTCGGCCAGTTACCCGAAAACAATTAGACTTATCGATTTTCTGTTACAACCATCATCAATACCACTAAATTCTACGTAAGAACAATACCAGAATGTAAGCCTTTGGTAGCGTTTTGGGGGGTTAAAGGCGAGGGAAATTTTTTTTTCCTCGCGTTTGTTATCAGTGACAAGCGCTCGGAGTAATAACTTCACTTTGTCGGCCAATTACTCGAAAACTATTAGACTTATCGATTTTCTGTAACAACCATGATCTATACCACTAAATTCTACGTATGATCAATACCAAAATGTAAGCATTATGTTACGTTTTGTGCGAGAAAAGGCGGTGGAAATGAGTGTCTCTTCGCGGCTGTTACCATTAACGCTCTTAGTAATACTCTCACTTTGTCGGCCAATTACTCGAAAACTATTGGACTTATCGATTTCACGTTTGAACCATGATAAAGAGCAGTAAATTCTACATATGTACAATACATAACTATGTAATATTTGTGATAAGAATTCGTTGTTACCTAGGTGGGAACATTGAGTACGCCGTGCGCACATCACGAAAGTCAATCACGGACGGAGTGCCTAGTACATTCTTTCGATTTACTCGAGAACTATGACGCGTATGGGGTTCTTCTTGGAGTTGGGGAAAGCTGGTGAATTTGGGCATATTACTATGTAATAAAAACATAAGAGGTCTGGGAAAATTTAGCTTTCAGAGGTCCGTGAATTTTTTCCGAAAATGGATTTCAGTTTTTGGCCATTTTCTCGAAAAGTATACATCGTATCACAACCGGATTTGTTTCGTTAGAAAGCTGATGAAATTCTCTATAAAAACTTATTAGATCATTTTCCTGTATGATGGAAAACATTCAAACGGCGATGTTGGGAAGTGAACACGGTACACTCTACCATGCTTCCAGGGCTAATAACTTTGTGTGTGTGTGTGTGTGTGTGTGTGTGTGTGTTTTCCTGTGTTTTGGTCCTATTTATCAGATAGAACAAACATCTCTGCTTACCTTGAGAAAGGTTTGATGGGAATAAATGGATTTTTGGGTGGCAAAAATAAGGCAAGAGTTTCATTCGCCCAAATTTGCCGCGCGCGCGCTCCCGCGCCGGGCGGCTTTGTCAAATAAAATCGTGAGCCAGAAAACTTACTGAAACTTATCGTGCGCGAGAGGGCTACTTCTCGTGGTGAGGTGAGGACGCTGCACACTACAATGATATCTCCAGGGTCAGAACTACTGCTTCAGTGCAAAATGAGTGGCTCTTTTGACAGCTGTTATGGGTTGGTGGAGCCTGATGGACGGTGTAAGACGAAGGCTGGAGTGATGGTGGGGAGGAATTTGGTGGAAACAGGCACAGGTGAAGTGCCAGTTATGGTGGCCAATTTCTCCCGTGAGACACAGAAGTTCAACGAGGGAGAAATAGTTGGAATGGGCCAGGCAGTGGACCCAGAGTGGCATCAGTGGGAGGCCTGTAAATAAGTGTAATTAAAGAAGATGGGAATCTGACAGACCACTTACAAGACCTGTTTTCCGGGAGTTGCCCATGCCAGAATGACTCACAAGTGCTGCAATTAAGGCAACTCTTAGTGAAGTTTGCTGATGTATCTTCCATCTGGTAGAGCACCATATCGACACCAGGGATCACCGCCCAATTAAACAGCTTGCATGGAGGATGGAACCAACTCAGTGGCAAGAAATAGAGGGGCTGATGGAGAATCTTCAATGTCAAACAGTGATAAAAAAGTCCATCAGTCCTTGGGCGTCAGCAGTTGTTCTGCTGAGGAAGAAGGATCGCTCAGTGAAGCGAAGTGTGAATTATATAGCCTTAAATGAAATAACAGTAAAGGATGTGTACCCCTTGCCAAGAATTGATGACATGCTGGATGCTGTCAGGTGCCAGGTGATTCTCCACCCTAGACATGAAAGCAAGATATCACCAGGTCAAGGTGGAAGAAAATGATAAGGAGAAATCAACCTTTTCATACGGGGAGGGTGTATGACAGTTTAAAGTGATGCCATTTGGCCTTTGTAATGCTCCGGCTATTTTTGAACACCTCATGGGCAGAGTACTGGAAGGCCAGCACTGGCAGACAGCTCTCATCAATCCTGATATGAGATTGTTTTTGGACGGACTTTCAACCAGGAATTGGAGAGGGTGTTAGATATGTTCAGCAGGATCTGAGCAGCACACCTCAAGCTGAATCCTAAGAACTGCTACTAGTTCTAGAAGGAAGTGAAGCACCTGGGACACAGTGTAAGCGAGGACGGCATCTGTACTGATCTGGAGAAGGTGTCACCTGTGAAAAACTGCCTGGTTCCAACTTGTGTTAAGGAGCTGTTGAGTTTCCTGGGTTTGTGTTCCTACTACCGAAGTTTTGTCAAGGACTTTGCAATGATAGCTGCACCTCTGCAGAAGTTGTTAGGAAAGAGGCAGAAGTTTATATGGATTGCAGTGATGCAGAAGGCCTTCGATGAACTCAATCATGTATTGGCAAGCTCTCCAGTTTTGCTGTAACCAGATCAGAGACAATCATTCTTCCTGTAGTCTGATGCCAGTGACACGTGACCATGGCATTGGTGGAATCCTTTCACAGAAGAAGGATAGCAAAGAGTATGTGGTGGCATATTACAAAAAGAAGCTCAGCCCACTGAAGTAGAACTGCTGTGTGGCCTGTAAGGAGCTTTTGGCAGTGATGAAGAATCTTGATTTCTTCCATCCATACGTGTACGGGTCCTACTTCGTCATCAGGATGGATCATGCTAAACTCAAATGGCTGAAGACATTAAAGAATCCAGAAGGACAACTGGCACACTGGCTCAGGAAGCTGGACCAGCACAACTATGGGGTGCAGCACCATCCTGGGCGGGTGCATGGCAATACCAACAACCTGAGTCATCGGTCTTATGACCCGTATTGCAAGCTGCGTAGTTGGAAAGAAAACAGCAACAAATGCTGCTGTACTGTAATGACAAGGCCAGTGTCAGCTGAAGAAGACCTGAAGAGGATGCAGATGGAGGATACAGATTTACAACTAGTGCTAGAGTGGTTGTTCTGGTGCCAATATTGTTTCCCATGGCTAGTTGTAGTTTCACACTATTGTTACATATTACATACAATGTATAAGATACTGTGAATGATAAGCAACCAAACGCCATTTCACTGTAAAGTGTGGCTTGGGATGGGATGCACAATCAGACATCTGTTTTTAATCAAAAACCTAGAGTAAAGGGAAGGCGATAGAGAAATATGAGTTGTATAATTGTTTGAGTCTTGGGGGAAATATTTACCTTGCTGGTATACTTTAATGTAATCAATACTATTTTATTGAGGTGTATAATGTACATGGCATAGTTATGATTCTTCTATTCATATATAAATCCCAGTTGTCTGTGGAGGTTTAGCACCTCTGATTTTGCTGACTACCGGAGCCACACCCAGTGTGGGGAAGGCGGCTAACAGCAGGAAGCACGTATCACTAGAACGAGAGGGACGTATAACTCTGAGCTCTCTCTGTGTCACAGTTGTATCTTTCTGTGGCTAATAAAAAGAGAGATATCTGCTCTCAGTTCACCCTGCACACGCTACCTCTACATTCCTTCAACAGGATTCTACACTGATTCCCACCATCTCCAGTGTGTGAGAAGAGTTTTGGTGGAGTGTGTCAGCCGGAGGTGACTTAACCAGGAGCAACGTTTTAATCTTGCCTGGAAGTGTGAGGTCACGACTCAGCTGATATATAATAAACTGGTGATCAGTTGTGGGTTTCCAAGCTGATATATATTAGTGACTAGTTGAGGATTTCCATAGCTGAAACGATTACAGTGGCGAGATTCCTATGCTGCTCATACATATTTTGGTGGCAGCGGTGGGATGAAACCTATTTTTGGTGCCAGTGGTGCAACGACACTTGGTGTTCCGTGCTGGGATACGACAAGGTGCAACCACTCGTGATCCTGCAGGTGAAATGGAAAAATTTTACTCCTGTGCAAAAGGACTAATTGTGTAGTGAATAAGTAGAGCTGAAATCAGAGTAAATCTCGTTCTCTCTCTCCATCTCTGCCTGGCGAGATATCTCTACCTTCAAGCGTGAACTGGTAATTATCTTGCTCTCATACCGAGGCCAGTGCGGTGAAAGGTTGGATCGTCTGGACGCATCTAGCAACTCTGGACGTGGAGGAGTGCGACAGGGCGTGTGGCTTTACGTGGTGCGGCGAGCGGTGTCCAGCAACTCTGCTCTTCCACTTCATGCCTTCAGTCACCCGCGGACCAGTACCGGGGGTGGATCGTCGTGTGATTGGCGGACGAACTTTACAGGGCTTGTGGACTTGCAGTGCGATCTACCGGGAAGTACAGCATCATATGACACCTAGGTAGTGTACATGCACAGTGAACCTTCAGACACACTTTTTGCAGCACATGTTAGTTGGATAATGTGTGAAAAAGAAATAAAGGTTTCTTAGTTTCCCCTCAATTCATACATTTTCTGTATGTCTTGTCTGTGTCCCATTCTCTATTGCTAAGAGCCATAACTAATCTATTTGTCAGTTTATTTTCCTGTGGCTGGAAAGGGAATAAATTCTGCCAAGGTTAGATGGATGCAGTAAAGAAGTTAGGACGAAAATTAAGGGGAGATTCAGACAAACCAACCACAACGGAAGGTGAATCAAGACCCAGAATTGGGTGAGTGGTTAGACACTCTGGAGAAAGGTATCCAAACTTTAAGTGGTCAGGACACTTCTAAGGAACTGGATAGTGGGGACTTGAATACTTCACCTTTGCGTTCTGATTCTACAGTTCCTGAAAGATCAGTTAGGTCCAAAATGGCTACTAGTCTTGCTAATGAGGGTACTCTTAGTGAAGAGACTGTATATGTTGATCAGACTCCAACAGCACCCGTGATCACTCAGGATATCCAAGGTCCAATAATCTCTGCTAGCTCTGCAACCACTCACATACCCACTTACACCTCAGGTATGTACAGTACACCATTAACTTTTGGACAGCAAGGACAAGACCATTTATTTGCTAATGTTCCTTATGCTAATACATGGGCCATGAGTACTAACAGTATTGGCATGCAAACTCAGATGAATCTTCCTCCCTTATGGCAGATACCTAATATGGCGCCCACTAATCTGGCTACTGCTAGCATTCCTTCAACTATGCCTCCTGTTGCGCCAGTTAGACAATCCCAGGGACAGTTTGTTCAGGCACATTCGAACCCAGATTGTATGAAGGTAGTACCTACAGCCCAACTGAGTTTTCAGTTTACTGGGGAAGATGAATACAACTTTCAAACCGGGCCTGCTGCCCATAAGTTTAAGGAAACTTTAAACACTTTTGCAAGCGACTGCTACATGTTGGATGCTTGGATGTTTAGGTTCATAGATATAGCACAGCAGGATCCTAACTGTACTGTAAAGCCAAAAGTGCAAAGATGGTGTCCTTATTCTACGGATTATTGCCCAATTCTTCTTGAAATTCGTCAACGGGGAAATCTCCTCATTATATTCTTTATGGAGAGAAGGTGTTACCCTACGATTTGCTAGCTGGACCTCCTACCCCAGTGTATAATCAAGAGAATTACGCCAAGGTACAGCTTGCAAAGTTTCAACACATACATAGTGAAGTACGAAAAAGATTAAAAGCTTCAAGAGCGGAGATGATGGTGAAACAACACAAAAGGTAGTCAAGAAAAGACGTTGGAGATAGGCCAGAAGGTTATGATAACCAACCTTGGGAGAACTTCCAAGCTCAGACCTAAGTTCTGCGGACCATATACCATTGTGGAGCACGTGCGTGGACATACTTATCTAATACGGAATGATGCTGATGGAACTCAGGACGCAGTACATGCTGATAGGATCAAACCAGTAAGTCAAGAGCTAAGCTCAACTAACCAATCGTTTGATGTGTTGTCCCCTCTGTTTTCGTCGCAGTCTATGTCGTCGTCCGTACCTGTCCCTAACCAAGAGTATCGCAGCAAGCTACGATCCCACAGTAAGAGCGATTAAGGGAGTATCTTCTCTTACAAGCATGTGGCTTGTACTCCTCTCGTGTTGCTTGGAGTGGACCTATGGAACAACGTCGGACACGGACACAACTGCATTGATGCCAGGAGCACTGAAGAGCCCATTTGGAAGGATATCTCCAAGCTCCAGATACAAGAGGTCTCTAAGGGATTGTTTCACCTCAGACAGCAACTGTCGAAAGTCGGCAAGTTATTCAACCGGAACCCGCAATTGACGCTCAGGTAATGAAGCTTTGGTACAAACCTTGCATGATATACTATAACCGAGCTTCACACTGGACACATAGTTAGGCTCACAGACAGACTCACTAAATTGCATGTCGCTTTACCTAATGCAGATTCTGATCTTTCCAAGCATGTCAATGCATGTGCTAAGAGAGGGCTTGTGGATCTCATAAGTATTCTGTCTCAAAAGCCTTGTGGTACAGTGCTAGACAAGGACTTAGTGCAATTGGGTAGACAGATGCATGATTTGACATTGGCGGCAAATGTGAATAATAGGCTAATCGTACACATGTATGAACAGTTAGGTGAGTTCACTAACAAAGCTAACGAGATAATTAAGACTACCAACCATCTCGTAGGACTTGTGAACAACATCCAAACCACTTTACCAACCCTGGCTAACTTAGTGTTAATCGCTGAGTACTTACATGCTCTCGACGAGTCAACCACTGCTTTGGAGTCGCATGCAGCCAATATGGTGGACGGCTTAATCGATGCAAGTTTGAATAGGGTTAATGCTTTATTGCTTTCTACTGTCATTTTAATCAGTGCTCTTGACGTAGCTATGGTGAAGCATGGATTTACGCCACCTTTTGGTATGAGTCAGTTGCAATATTATTACCCATTGATAGAGGCCCAATTGACCCATGATGGCATCCTGATATTGGCGCCTATGAGGAATGCTATAACATACCATGCATGGCGGTTCATTCCTTTCCCTTTTGCTACTACTAACAATACACTTGTTATTCTGAATGAGGGACCAGAGGTGCTACTTATGTCGGATGACAAAGGGTATATAGCCAAAATGACTGGATGAATTTGAGAAGTGTTTTCTTAATCTCCATGCATGTCCTGCTCTCCGTTTGTCTTATTCCGTCAAGGGTAGAGAAATGCAAGATGACCTTGTTGGACACAAACACTTCCTCTACACTGCAACATTGCACCTTCCAACTCATTCAATTGAAGTCAGTTTTCCATGCTTATGTACGAGTACATGCGAAACAACACTTCTTCCTTCCTGAGACAGAGAACGTAACACTCACATGTGCCTCACAAAACCAGTTCCTTACGGTAAAGTGTTACTATGTTGCACCCTATTATTGTGAGTTACACAGTAAAGAGATAGCAGTTCTACCTAACAAGCACCATCTAGCCTTGTAGGTGAACTTCTCATCTCAGTTACGACCCTTTTTCCCTTCATTCAATGTTTCTATCTTGAATGTGAACAGGCTGTCTCATGAGCTCAAAGAGATACAGTTCCACACCCACCTGAATAAGACTGATTTAGAATCATATGTACTGTCCTATCTCCCTACATACCTTTCTTCTTCCTATTTTGGTCCTGGCGTTGGTCTTCTACTTGTTGTGGTCTTGTCCTGTGTTTGTGTTTGGGGCTACTATCTACGAAACCAAATGAGAAACCCACTAAAACCACGGATCCGTACTCGTGGATTGCAAGTGGACATGGATAAATAGTTAGCTACCCTACACATTGGTTAGGCTACACAGTAGTTAGGACAACAATGTCGACGGGGACGTCGAAAGGTGTGGCCGAGCGATGTTCTGGTGCCAATATTGTTTCCCATGACTAGTTGTAGTTTCACACTATTGTTACATATTACATACAATGTATAAGATACTGTGAATGATAAGCAACCAAACGCCATTTCACTGTAAAGTGTGGCTTGGGATGGGATGCACAATCAGACATCTGTTTTTAATCAAAAACCTAGAGTAAAGGGAAGGCGATAGAGAAATATGAATTGTATAATTGTTTGAGTCTTGGGGGAAATATTTACCTTGCTGGTATGCTTTAATGTAATCAATACTATTTTATTGAGGTGTATAATGAGATGTCTGAGGAGTATGTGTGGAGTGACGCGTATGGATCGAGTGCGAAATGATGAAGTGCGAAGGAGAACTGGAGTTGTTCGGGAGATGGCTGGTAGAGTTGAGCAGAGGGTGTTGCAATGGTTTGGGCATATGGAGAGAATGGATAATGAGCGATTGGTGAAAAAGATAACTAGATCTGATGTGAGAGGTGTAAGGCTGAGAGGAAGACCACGAATAGGATGCTTGGACAGTGTGAAGAGAGCGCTGGATGCGAGAGGGATGTCTGTTGAGCAAGGAAGAGTGGCTGTGCGTGACAGAAATAAATGGAGAGAAATTGTGAATGAATAAGTGATGACGCAGCCCTGAGGGGATATTCTCCCGCATTTGGTCTGATCAGCTAGTCAGGTCAGGTGCGGGTAAGGGGATGGATCTGTTATGATGTGGCAGGGGTAAACCAGTTCTGCTGTCAGGCCCTGCTGCGGATGTCACTGATTGCATTGCGCAGTTGACCCTTGTGCGGTGTGATGCGGTGAGGATCTGTCCGTTCTCCCCTTTGGAGCTAAGATGCGAATGAATGTGTTTGAATGGATGAGTAAATGGAGAGTGAGTCGTCCTGTCTCGGCTACCTCCCTTTTCTTGGGGGAAGCAGCCTAGGTATATAGATAGATAGATAGATAGTATAATGTACATGGCATAGTTATGATTCTTCTCTTCATGTATAAATCCCAGTTGTCTGTGGAGGTTTAGCACCTCTGATTTTGTTGACCTCGGCACCACACCCAGTGTGGGGAAGGTGGCTAACAGCAGAAAGCACGTATCACTAGAACGAGAGGGACGTATAACTCTGAGCTCTCTCTGTGTCACAGTTGTATCTTTCTGTGGCCAATAAAAGGAGAGATATCTGCTCTATTTCAGTTCATCCTGCACACGCTACCTCTACATTCCTTCAACAGGATTCTACACCGATTCCCACCATCTCCAGTGTGTGAGAAGAGTTTTGGTGGAGTGTGTCAGCCGGAGGTGACTTAACCAGGAGCAACGTTTTAATCTTGCCTGGAAGTGTGAGGTCACGACTCAGCTGATATATAATAAACTGGTGATCAGTTGTGGGGTTCCAAGCTGATATATATTAGTGACTAGTTGAGGAATTCCATAGCCGAAACGATTACAGTGGCGAGATTCCTATGCTGCTGATACATGGTTGCAGCCGAGTACAGTGCAACCATCTTGAGAAAAGGTTTCCAGGTTTAGCCCTGTGGCTAAGAGCTACTGGAGTCAGTGGGACCTTCTTCGTTTGAGCAATCGACCACTGGAGCATCAGTAGGAGACACCTGATGGCTTCAGCATATATTGGCAGCTGGTGGTTCCTAAGAAAATGAGGTCTTCGAAGAGTCTCATAACCAGTCACCAGTGAACATTTGGGACTGAAGAAAACAGAGTCAGCTGCAACAGAGGTTCTGCTGGACTGGCATGCATCAGGATGTTGAAGAGTGGTGTCAGGCTTGTGGTGTATGCTGTGCCAAGAAGGGACCCAAGAAACGTGGTTGAGCCCCTTATCAACTGTACCAAGTGGGTGCATCAATGGAAAATGTTGCAGTGGACGTTGTTGGACCTCTGCCACTCATTGAAAAAGGTAACCGGTATATATGTGTTGCCATGGGCTACTTCACAAAGTTGTCAGAAACCTATGCCATCCCCTAAACTTTTCTCCCCTCCCATCTCCACCCAACACCTCCACCTGTCAGCCATCCTCATATCCACAAACCTCTCTCTCATTGTCACCACCTAGATCATCCCCCACACAATCCCCTGACTGGCAGCCCTCCTCCTCACTTCCCCCCTCGTCCAGCACCACCCATCCAGACTTACCATCCTCCACCACCCCTCCCCGCCATGCACTTTCACATTCACCTTCTCCATTTCCTACCCTCCAGTTCAGCCTCTGCATTAACACAGCCACCCCCACAACCTTGCCTGACTTCATATCCATCATTTCACAGCCCTAAATCATCTGCTAGCTCCTTATCCTCCTTCTCACACGTGGCCGACAAGAGAAACTGCATTCCCGTCTTCACTAGATCCTGCCACCAATCATGACCACCCAAGAGATACAGCCCCCCACCATCATCAAATCTTGTCACACCACTCCCTGCAACCCCTCCAACCCTGGCCACCCACCAATCTCACCCCAGGGTGCAGCAGCATCAAACAATAAAGTCACTGACTAACACAACTTCCACCTCACCAATCCCCACTCCAACAAATACCACTCCCACTGCTCCTTTTGCGTCCACACCAGCCTGCTTCAAGCCAGACCCCGGGTCAAAGGTCACCATATGCTTGCCAGCCACCATTGCAGCCACAACCACCGCCGCCATCTCATCACTCTAGCCACATCCAACCCATGTCGCCATGTTTGTCCGATGCATATTCTGGGTCTCCTACTCCAGGCATGCCTAGAAAATCCAAAAGCCCAACCTCCTGCTGCATCTCATAACCTACCCTCGCCCAAGCTCTCTTATTCTCGTCGAGGCAGCATCAAGGGAGCCGGACTGCCATTCAATAGCTTGATACCATGCTTTGGAGAACATCAAACCAACCACAGTCACCAGTGACCAGAAAGTCTTCGACCTCCAGCCACGTAGACGTGGCTTAAAGAACGGCGAGGGTGGTAGTGCCCGGGACAAGACTTACCTTAGTCTCCACTCTAGCCATGGCCATGGAAAACCAGTGCTCCACAGAAAACCACCACTGGCAGCGAGGTTCCATGGCCAGGATAGCTGCAATACAAACGCCCGTACAAGAGGGGCACAAGGAGCACATACGCACAGCTACAGGCAGACCTTCTAGCCCTAAGTCATCACCCTCCTGCCATCACAGCCTGAGCCCCAAGTTCTTCTGGTGACTGGCGGCTAGAGGCGGCAATACAGGGAAAGCAGATGCTTCTCTGGTACCGGGTTTGCAATAGGCGATGGTTCCCCTGGACTTGCTAGATGCGACCCAGCAGTGCAGGAGCACTGACATCCATCTTCAGCCTCTGGACTTGCTAGACGCTGTCCAACTATGCAGGGGGACCAGCATCCTCCTCTGGCCACTAAACATGCTAGACGTGGTTCAGCCTCTGGACTTGCTAAGCACGGTCCAGTTATGCAGGAGTCCTGATGCCTCTCTTTGACCGCTGAACATGCTAGAGGCAATTCAGCTCCAGAGGAGCCACGACATGCCCCGTGGTTGGATCACTGCCACCAGATACTGCTGCCCTCGGAGTGAATCCCCTTCCCGTACTCACTGCTTCACCCCTCCTCAGTTCCCTTCCCCCTACACCTAGAAAGGAGATCCTGCGGATAACAGAAGATAACCTAGCTGTTCCAGTTTTTCTGGATCTCTTTTAGCTTCCCCGCAAGACCACTCTAGGAACAAAACACACTTGCGTCTGTCCTCCACAAGGTCCACAGACAGAACCACACATCGGGTTCCTCCCCTTTGGAGCCAAATTGGCAGTCTCTTCCTACGGGCTTTACCAGTATCTTACTTTACACACCACAATACCCACATGTGCAGATGTAGACTTGATCCCCTGGATTTCCTCACTTTCCAGTGCTTAGTCTTGGTGGTGATCTCCAGTATGAAGGAAGAATGAGCTTCCCTGTAGACCTTCAGATTGAAATCCCACACCCCAAAGTGGCTATTTTCCTCCTTTTGCCAATTGTCATTCAACTTATCCAGGTTGTATAAAGAGTCAGTAATAATAATAAACTTACACTATTGCCATCCTGAGTTTGTGGGCCTTCGTTGTGCTACCAGAAGATCCAAAAGGAACTAGGTTTGGGTCGGCATAACAATACTCTGGCAGTGTTTTGCGGATACAGGACAGTCACAGGGATGCACAGTCTCCCCAAGAAGTGGTAGCAAAGTACCATTCAGCGGAATTTTGTCAGCAGTAATGTTTATTATCTTCCTTATATCTCTCGCAAGATGAAACCTAGTTTGTAAAATTGTAATAGAAAATTATACATAAACGCTCAAGTACCTATACTTTTCAGAATTGTAGGAAGTCATTCGTTAGTTAAGATAATAGAAAATCATCGAATGGAAGTAACTGCAATTTAAGAACATTCGTTCAGGGACATTCCGGAATAAGTTGCGGAGTTTAAATCTTAATACCGTAACAAGTTAAGATTTTAACAGCATAAGACTGATAAGGAGGGGGCTTCCATGAACAGTTACAATCAGTCATTATTATTTATAAGATAATTTTTGTTAGAATACTAGTGACTAATTTATATTCATATATTTATGTTTCTGTTGTCTCATGGACAACGACAGAAAGCGGGAAAATTAGTAGGCTATTTTAAATGGTTCATCAAGGAACACGAATCAAAAGAACTATTACTTAAAGACAAGCAGTCATTACATTTGGCCAACATTCCATTAAGAATAATCTGTAGAAGACCTAGTATAAGCCCGAGAATTATCAGTATATGAAATTTAAAGGAAGAACCTCGAAAATTTGCCGAGCTCTTTGGATAATGCCAAACTTATGTCGTACCGTCGTATCCTCAGTACCTAAACGATTGACAAGAGTAATAAAATGTTGAGGCTTATAAACAAATCACTGAGTTCAAAACTTGCCAGTGAGTATTTTCAGATAAGCAGGACATAGCGATTTATCTGAAAAGAAACATATTACTGATTAAAAGAAAAATATATGTGCTTTTGCATTCCAACAATGTGTAAACTCTTGTTTTGGTCTTCTTTATTACCTATTGTTTGAGTAAAAAGTAAAACCTGCCATACTTTCTTAAAACAAGATTTTTTTTTTTCATCAGCAGGAAATGAAGTAATATTATAATTATTACAACCGTGGTGTATACAAGGAGTAAAAAGCAGAAAGGTCTAGCTGCTACCTCGGTTAGGGAATCCAAACTAAGAGTAATTTCATTGCTGTGGCATCCTTCGTGTTGCTGTAGCATCCCCATAGCATAAGAAAATCAAGTAGTGTATTGTATTCGCAAGAATTTTCCTCTAATGACTTTCGAAATTAGATCATCTGAATTTGAAATCCTGACTTCAGAAACATAGGTTTATACCGCACACCGAGCGCGGAGTACATAAGCTACCGCATTCATATTGGGAAAACGTGTGTTACATTGTTAACATCAAATATGTTTGTCTCAAGCTATTAATTTTACATAATTTTTAACGTTATGTACTATGTATTTTATTCTGTGATGAAGATACAGTCTGCAAAAGCAAACACATACACCTATGAAAACTTTCCTCTCATCGCGAAAATTTGCTTTTGTAGAAGGAATAGCAGACTCGAGAAGACTCGGAACCCTCATTTCCTTGTCCTTCCATGGACGATAATTCACAAGAAGGAGCAGTCAGAGAGTTCATTACCCGCAACCATCAACTGGTTGAAGGATGTAATATTTGACTTTGCCCTGTAACCTTGATCTTCGATATATTCTTAAAATCAAACTACTGCATTTTTGTTAATCGCTTAATCCTGCTACCAAGTTTGAGTCACATCAGGTCAAAATTGTTTGAGTTGACCTAGTCCAGTGGCCCTGATATCCGACCTTTCCCACTGCCCTGACCTCCGATTGATTGTTCTCACAATTGGATCTCTTTTTTTTCCTCGTTTTAACCTGAACCCTTCCACAGTCTGCACTGAATAGAAATGATTTTAAGTTGACCTTGCCATATGACTTTGACCTGCGACCTCTTGGGTGATCCTTAGCTCATAAGTCAGGATTGATCCAGATCAGATCAAAACACTTTTAATTATTTTGTTCAAACACAAACACACAGATCGAAATTGACCTTGCCCTGTGACCTTGATCTTTGTTCTGAAAAGTGAATCCTTTCGTTTTTGCCTGACCCTTAACACCTCCACACCACGATTGTTTCTAATTTCAAACCTATTTGATCTGACCTTGCCTTGTGCCCTTGGCATTTGACTTATCCCTGTGACTTTGATCTGTGGTTGATTGTTCCCAAAATCCACTTCATTTATTGTTGCCTTACCCTCAACCCTTACTCCAGGTTTGATTAAAAACAGATTTTAAAAAATTAGTTACCGCGTAATTAATAAGCACAGAAACGGCCGAACTTTGCGGTCTTGACCTTCGAGTGATTGTTCGCAAGACTGAATCCGTTCATTTTTTATCCGTACCCTCAACTCTTTCCCCAAAGTTCCACTGAAGCTGGATAAAAACAAAGTTAATTTTGCTACATTAACATGTGACCTAACCCATTGCCCATGATCTTTGACTTATTATTCATTTAAAAAAAAAAGTTCCCTGATTGGCCCACTTTCAACCTTTCCACCAAGTTTTGCTTGAAAAAAAAAAAAAAGTTTTGATCAACGTACACACACACACACACACACACACACACACACACACACACACACACACACACACACACACACACACACACACACACACACACACACGCACGCACGCGCGCGCGCGCGCCGATCAAAACATATAATCCAATTACGACAGAGAATTGAACGTAGCTGTGTAACTCTTGCTTTTACTCTTATCCCCAGAACCATTTGGGGTTACGCTGGTCAAGTCACGGCTTTCCAAACTTACACCTGTCTTGCAGTAGGTGTAACATGGCCAGCTCGGAATGTGCTCTCTTAATTCCTCCTATTCGAGTCACGAATTTTATATTTACAATTTACTTAGCAGTTATTACACCTGTGCTCACGAAATAGGAGCAGGTGTTGTGTTTTGGCTGGAGCGCGTGCATACTGTATGTGTGCCTGTCTGTGTGAACTAGATAAATCAAACAGATGTTATCCGGTTTTGACCAAACTAGGTGATTGCAATATGGGGTAGCTACGGAGTTGACCTATGGCACTTAACTATTGGTGAAAGGTAGCAAGATGAATTAAACAAATTTTATTTAATTTAGATCAAACTTAGTGGAAAGGAGTTTTTATCCGGTTCAGACCAAGCCTTGTCAAAGGGTTTATGGTAAGACAAGGGTAAAGGGATTAAGTTTTGAGAATCAGTCAAAACACAAGGTCTCGGAAAGGTCAAAGGTCAAGGTCACAGTGCATCGCCAACCAAAAATAATTACATCTGACTTGGACCAAACGTTGTGATAGGGTTAAGGTTTAGGCAAGATATATTTATTCATTTATTTTTAACTTATTTACTTTTTATCAATCTATATTAATTTTCAGCGTTCAGGTCAATGGTCCAGGCCGCAAGGCACGGTCAGATGTTCAGGTCAGCCCTTCTGCCATTTACTGGGCATGCGTAGCACCGTGTTAGCGCTCGTGCGTGTTTCATAACTGGGCATTAGTAAAAAAAATAACTCACAGTAAAATTTTCCCCCAAATTATTTCTTTGCCACCGTAGCCAGTTTCGTGAAATATATTCGATTTCTCTCAGGTTTTCAGGATCCTTCTATGAAAAATAATGAATTTTTACGCCTGCCTTCGCGAAACGAGAGTCTATGTTATGTTTTGCTCGATGTGTGTGTGTGTGTGTGTGTGTGTGTGTGTGTGTGTGTGTGAAGATTGAACTCGGATTTGTTTCGAATGTTAACGAAGTTTGGTGCAAAAATTCATGGTTTACCAAGGTTTATTTTTACGATCGGTGGAGGGTCAAGGTCACAGGGCTTGGTCAAAGCTTACCTAGCTAGTCAGTTGAAACAGTTTGTATCCGAATTATATCATATTTTGTGGAGAGAGCCGACGCTAAAGCAAGAACGAAGTGACCCAATTTAAAACAATTGGTCAAAAGTGAAGGTCGCAGAGCAAGGTCAGAGTTCGGCCCGTGTGTCTGTGTGTGAACAAAATAAAAGAGCTTTGATATGATGTAGAACAAAGTAGCTGGAAATTCTAAGGATCAGCCAAAGAGTTGGTCTATTATTTTAGAGCATAGGTCGAAGGTCAAGGTCACATGATAAGTTCAAGTGACAGAGTTTTTAACCGATTTAGACCATATTGCAGAAGGGTTCTGGGAAATGTGAAGGTAAATGGATTCGATATTGAGAACAATCAAAGAAGACAGGCACAGAGAAATCGTCGAAAGACAAGGTCACAGGACAAGTTCTGCTCAAAGAGTTTAGATCCAGTTTGGGCCTAACTTGGTGGAAGGGTTAAGAGTGAAACAAGAATTAAATGACTCGATTTTGAGAGCAATCAGTCGAAGGTCAGGGTCACAGGGCAAGATCAAATGTTCGGCCCCTGGGCCAAGTGATGGGTGTGGCTGTGCACGCTTTGAGTGCGTCTTCATTGTTTTCTTTTCCAAGAGAATAGTTGATATTCAGTGTATATTACATATTACAGTTTCTTGTTTTCAGAGCTGACAAAATATTATTATATTTCATGCAATTTATCCTTGTCATTCTTTGTGTGTGTGTGTGTGTGTGTGTGTGTGTGTGTGTGTGTGTGTGTGTGTGTGTATGCATGAATGATGGTGAATCTCCACACAGTAGTAAGATCAATATCTCTCTTATCAGCTTAAAGTGAAGACACTGTAAAAATACCTCTGTTGTCACTTCCCAAGGAAAGTAACACAGCCATTGTGGAACGACGGATTACAATATTTTAAATGATACGTGAAAGGTTGTGTGATTCCGTTCAACGGCTTTTTATATCCTGTGTTTGGTTTCCATAGTGCGAAATAAGGCGATGATGATGATGATGATGATGATGATGATGATGATGATGATGATGCCTGTGCGGCAGATGATGGCAGAGACGGAGAGGGAAGCTGAAGAAGTGACGGAGCTACTGGCTGAACTGAATCAGCGAATTCATAGCAAGCTTGAGGTCAGTGGCCGTATTAAGACATTTTCTTGAGCTTAAGTATAAAATGGTTTGTTTACTGATATGTGTTCTTTCATACATCTCCCAACAATTCTCAACCAAACTAGTGTGAACAAGTATCTCATCCATCCTCTTACGTAATTTTTATTTTCACCTTGTGAACATCTGACGAGTGTATTCATTCAGCACAAACTTTTCGGAATTGAGGGGTTCAATATAGTGTTCATTATCCTCTTCAGTATGGCTTGGCCTTCCTAAGGTAAATAGAAACAATCTACTAGTTGCAAGAATAAAATGTGACATCACTGGACTGAAGGGGTTAAAGTAAATAACAGATGCAGACAGAATGATTTCCGAAAATAATTGATTACTGTGGAAAATTACTTCATAAGAAGTAGTTAATACCCTTCGTTACTACTGCTCAGGCACGTCATCACCCAGCACATGGTCTGAGTCTCATATTCATGTTGTACGCACTTCACTTGTTCTGGAAAGGGACGCCTGCACGCGGTAGCACCGATAGAACCGGACAGCAAAACTGACACTGATGCTTTGAAAATTTGCAGATAGTACTACGCTTCCTTCAAGACCTGAAGAAGCAGCTGCATCAGAAGTGTCGCATCCTCGGCCGTGCAGTTTTGCGGTACTACGGCAGTGCATTTGAAGGCTCAGGAGTTTCAGAGAAGGCAGAATTTAACATTCTGCTAGTACTGCCAAACCCCTACCGAACGGATAATTTTCAGGTAATCTTCTGTTTTTATTTATTTTTTTTCTCCAGATTTATCTGTCTTTCCACCTATTGGCAGACTCCGCAATCACATACCGTAAAGGGTACCGAGAAATAAATCCCCTCCACTATGCCCTCTCCTCTACCATTTGTCTGCCCACCCTCCTGCTCACACACATACCTCTCTAATACGTCTGTTTATTCTTCCATCTCATCCTTGATCTCACCCTCTACTTCACCCCCATACACTCTCCAAGTTAGTCTCTCATTCTCCATCCTCACCATATGGCCAAACCATCACAGGGTATTTCTCTGAACACTCATTAACATCCACATGTATGCAGACGTAAAATGCCAAGCCAGCTTAGAAAGAGTGCAATGCACACCTTCCCAAACTCATGCCATGGGCAAGACTGCAAGAATTAGTGGCTGAATCCTTCACCTTAAAAACGGTTCCTATTATAGCTGTTGTTTCATAATACTACACTTCTTTAGTACAAAGCCTCTTAAAGTTTATTTATGCTCTCTGTGGTCTGTCTCACTGGGCTTAGGAAACTACATTCATACTATGCCATATGATTAGTAAGTCCTCCCATAACTGTAGTCAACATCTGCCAAAAAGCTATGATTTCTTAAATGGACGACGTTATTCCACTCTCTCAGTATTCTCAACCATCTCACTTCACACCTAACTCACTTTATATTAGACAAAGCTTTTTCGTATCTTTGGCGTCTTATACAGTAGGCAATCACTTCACACACACACACACACACACACACATACAGTATATATATATATATATATATATATATATATATATATATATATATATATATATATATATATATATATATATATATATATGTGTGTGTGTGTGTGTGTGCACACGCGTGCACGCTTTTCTATATATATTTTTGTACAGACCTGTGCAGGTTAGCATATACAGGTTATCTGAACATGTTTCCATGTTTTTCAAGTTCCTACAGTACTCAAATCACTCTGTCTCCCGTTCTCTGATATTTACACTCGTATGCGCGGAGGTATTGTGTTGTGTGTGTGTGTGTGTGTGTGTGTGTGTGTGTGTGTGTGTGTGTGTGTGTGTGTGTGAACAAAAAATCTCACTTTTGATCTCATTCGAACCAAACTTGGACAAAGGAATGATAGTGAACCCACTGGTGTTCCTTGTTTTTCACTTTGGCACCCCCAAAGGGCAGCCGGATATAGTGTTTGTCCCAGGCCATGTCACATCCTCCCTCCCTCACCCACCAACTGAGTACTGTCTTGGAGAATTGGGTCCAGGCCTCATGGGAGGAGTGTTAGAAAAAAAATTTACATAGTAGTAGACCTACCCCTGGGTCATGTTTCAGGCAGGGAGGGACCTCCAAGAGCCCCCGATGGCCATCTCTCTCTGGCCAGGAGTAGGAGCAGGGGGGACATCAAAATTTGCACAGTGATACAACTATATGCAGTGACGTTTTGGTCAGAGTAAGACCCGGAGAAAAAAAAAAAACAGAAGGTTGGGTGGTCCCAGGGGGGTCTTGGTCAAAGCTCTCATGCACAGTTATAGCTTTTAACCTGAGAGGACGAAATTTACCAACTGTTAGATGTTGACTAGGGCTCGACCAAGTTTTGGGCAGAGTGAGACCCCTGATGGCCATCCTCCATGAGGGACTCTTCCCTTAATGGTAGGGGATGGGCGTGGGGACAACACAACAGTTTTTACTTAGGCTCACGAAATTTTGTACAGTAGTAGACCTTCGGCCAGAAAACAATTTATAGAGGATGAGACCGTCGGCGTTTGTCTGTCTGCCTCTACAATATTGCAGGAGTGGGTGTGGCTATCAAAATTTTCCGTTATCTTTTTTCTTGCCTTCTTTTTTAATCACTTTTGAAAGCAGTCAGTCATAGATGAAGGTCATTAGTCAAGATCAAAGCATTGACCCTATAACTCGATTACTTTTTTTTTTTTTTTTTTTTTTTCAACCAACTTAGTGGTAATGTTGAGGACCAGTCAAGGATGAAGTGTTTCGATTTTGGGAAGCGTAGATCTTAGGTCAAGGTTTGAGGGCAAGGCCAAATATGGATCTGGCAGAGAAGAAAAGTTTGCATGTAATGGAGATGAGAAGTCTGAGCAGTATGTGTGGAGTGACGCGTATGGATCGAGTGAGAAATGATGAAGTGTGAAAGGGAACTGGAGTTATGCGAGAGATTGCTGATCGAGTTGAGCAGAGAATGTTGCGATGGTTTAGGCATATGCAGAGACTGGATGAAATGCGACTGGTGAAAAAGATAACTGGATCGGATGTGAGAGGTGTAAGGCTGAGAAGAAGACCACGAGTAGGATGGATAGACAGTGTGAAGAGAGTGTTAGATGCGAGAGAGATGTCTGTTGAGCATGGAAGAGTGGCTGAGCGTGATAAGAATGATTGGGGAGCAAGTGTGAATGAATAAATGGTGATGCGGCCCTGAGGGAATATTCTCCATCATTAGGTCTGATCTGCTGATCAGGTCAGGTGCAGGTAAAGGGATGGGTCCATTATTATGTCGTAGGGGTAAACCAGTTCTGCTGTTGGGCTGTGCTGCGGATGTCACTGATTGCATAGCGCAGTTGACCCTCGTGCAGTGTAGTGAGGTGAGGATCTGTCCCTTCTCCCCTTGGGGCTAAGATACGAATAAATGTGTGTGTATGAATGAGAAATTTGGGAGTGTGTTGTCCTGTCTCGGCTACCTCCCATTCTTTGGGGGAGGCAACCTAGGTATATAGATAGATCTGATTTGAACTAAAATTCGTGGAAAGGTTGAGTCTCTGTTAAGAATAAAATATTCTGATATGAGAAAAAATGGTCAATGATCATTGTCCCAGGAAAGTCAAATGTCTGGCCTTTAACCAACTGTATAGTGCCGATTTCTTGGGTATTATTCATATCCCTTCCACAATAGCAGACCTTCAGTTTGACAACTGTAATTATGTTAAAAAAGAAATTAGTTTCGACAAGAACATAGCTGCCATCTGTTGCTATTCCTGCTCCATATTCAGCATGACACGCTAAGAATATACCTGAAATGTCAAGTTATTGCCATATAATCTGAAATGACAAATAAACTCTCTTTCACACATTTTGAGAATAAAATGCAAATACTACAGGCACTGCAATGCAACAAGCCAGGGTTCTACAAACTGAAGTGGAAAAACTCCATCTACTTCAGACCTGAGTTTGTTAACAACAATGGCTACCTCGAGGTAAAGGGTCTCCGTGACTACTGTTTAAACAGGTAAGACTGGACACTTGATCTCTTTAGCTCGTGCGGGGTTAAAACATAAGAGCTAATGTGGATAATGGCAAAAACAGTTTTGTTAGCTTAAGGTACTTTAGTCTAACGCGGAGTTAAGAAACTATTATGAGGTGGAATGAAATAAATTACAGAAATTTTAAGGTCTTCTGAATACTCAGAGAAGGGGTAAAGAGGATATGGTTAGTTGGTGAATGAGGAGTGGAAGAGCTACATAGATGATTATGTATGTAATGTACGTACCACCTGTTGAACTCATGGTACATTTACAGAAATATCAGGTTTAAGATGGATAAAATGGTTCAGATGGTCATTTATGCACGTTTTGATCATGTGAATAATATTTTTTATTTTCTTCATTTATTCCCGTTTCGGGGTGGGTTAGTTCAGCAATTCCACAAGAAGCCTTCAGCTTGACAAGGGAGACCTGAACTTGTCCAGGTAATGAGTAATAATCGTTAATAACAACTAAAGTTACGTGGGTAGAGATGGAAAAAACTCGATAGGGTGGTTGAAAACGTCATTTATAGAGTGTGTGTGATGGGTTATTTGAACAGAAGAGGTGGTATAGTTCACTGAAATATTTAAAAGAACAATGTTTCAATATGCCAGGCGGGAAATAAAAGATGCTGATTAAGATATGTCAGCAATAAAGTTTCGAATAAGCAATACATCCTTAAAGCATATGGAATTCATAAATAGACGTGGTATAGAGTGGAATGAGTCTTGAAAAAGCCAGTGTTCTCTTTAGAAGGAAGATGCCTGGACGTGTTAGGGACACTACTGTACAGTTGATGAGGAACTTTCAGTATAATTTTTTGGTAATATAATTAAGGTGTGGAAAGTGAAGTAAGAGAAGCACCGAAGAAACAGGACAAGAGAGCTGCTTTTAGTAAAAGAATCCACCTGGAACGAGCAAAATGAGCGTGTTGGCACGCACCACTGTTGTATACTTGGGTCCCGCAATGCAGATAAGAACTGAGGCAAATATTCAGCAGATGGAATAAAAGAAAAAAGTTGTCTCAGTGACTCGGGAGCAAAACAGTTTAAATGGTTTGTGAAATGTACACAAATAAGTTCTTGATTAGAAATGCCGAAAATGTGTGTGGTATTGCAAAGCAATGGACTAATTAGAGAGGACTAGTATGGTGGAAAATGGAAAGACCGATGAATATCATGGTGCTTTGTAACTTATGTCTCGTAAACTGAAACTAATCCCCTGGTGAGAGCAAGAAATAACAAGCACAAAACACGCTATCAGACTAAAGAGGTCAAATTGTCATTCACATAACCAATTCTCTCTACCTGATTGTAACTTCCACTCATCTTTGTTCGGCACTGTATCATCATCACTACCACTCGTTTCTTTTCCCAAGTGCTCTTGCTCTTAATACCTCTGCATCACACACATACACACACATATGCACACACACACACTGAATAATCATGGTAATAAAACACAGCGCTGTTTCAGTTTAGCCATCACGTCGAACCCCGCATTCAACTGCTCAGTAAAATTTAATAGTCCACCCTCTTACCATTTTCTCCAAGTACCTTTCTGCCACCTTTATAAAATGCCTCCCACGCGCAGAAATGTTACAGACAACTTTCTGTTTTCTACCAGTTACCAAACACTTCTCTGCCAAACAGTTTAATGCAGATATTTGATGGACACTTGGTATGCACACTCTGCCTTTCATAAACCATCCCCGTTCTTTGCGTACTAATTATTCCATGCATACCCTCCCCTAACACTTTCGGTCAGTATTCAACCAAACACTTTTCCTACTGCACTACGAAAGCAGTTACCACTGTGATTCTCCTATATTCTCCTTTCACCCTTTCCCTTATCCATTAATCCTTCTGTACACATCCATTCCTTGACCGCTGTGGTTCCCATACTTTTCCCCTTCATCCATTCCCCTCTTCATCGATAATTCTGCACTTTTTTCCCCCCTCTCGTCAAGCACCCCCCTCTGCATCCAGGTTGGTCTACTCAGCTCCTGGGCCCAGTGTATTAATAACTTCACTCCTCAATACCAGTTCTTCTCTCAGACAGCCATGCCCAGTACTATTTTTGACTTTTCCAGTGCCAGCCAGGCTTCTCCTCTGCCGATTTCTTGCTTCACACTCACCTTTGCTCTCACACGTCTTGCTATCCTAAAATCTAATATCACAGACTTCCTAATTCGTTTGCCTTCTTGATACTCAGCTGCCTCCCAGGCTCCTCATCGTCTGTTGAATATTACATTCTGTCTTTGCTCATATTTACACCCCTTTTCTTACCCTACACCTCATATATCCCTGTGCTCTCCATATATTTTTTTTATATGCTCCCTTTCAATAACCAGTACTACTCGCATGTCACCACCTATCTTCCTTATAAAGTACTTGCTAAATCACTTAAACCCAGTATATGACACTCCTTCATGATCTCAATTTCAGTTTAGATGATGTGCTGAAAGACTTGAGGCGTAGCTCCACCGTCCGATATACTGTGGCGTTCTACCATCGCCAACAAATAATCATGAGTGTAACTGTGAGGAATGCGGCTGGAGTTTCTGCCAAGGTGGATATTGTGACTCAACTGTCAGGTGAGTAGATAGTGTTGTAGGTTGGATATGACACTCAGTGCTGCTTATCTGTGAAATGAAATAAAAAAATAGTAAAAGAAACCAAAGATGCAAGTTGCTAATACTTTCTTATTTTTCTAATATTGAGGCCAAGCATTATTTTACTTGAGAAAATACAGGAAAAGTACACACTTGCCACTATTACCAGACATAAAGAAATATTGAAGAAAAGGCATCGTGCATTGAGTCAAGAGACAAAGTGTTGGAAAAGTAGCACGTGGTGGCGTAGAATACTCTCCCTCTTTGTTCACTAGCATTTTGTCAAATGAAGGTTACATATCTCACGAATAATTAACTTTCAGCCCGATTCCGTTATTTTTTCATTTTATTCTTGACATCGCAGGCCAGTTTTATTCAGATTAGGAGGGCACCTTATTGACGTGATTATCAAGACCCTGTCTACCATCTCCTAATCAAAAATTCTTTTCTAGGGACTAAGGTGAGTAAAACCGTCTAGAGATAGCAAGAGAACAGGAGATAACAACTTTACTTCGTTGACTTATCTCTCTCTCTCTCTCTATTTATATATATATATATATATATATATATATATATATATATATATATATATATATATAATCTCTCTCTCTCTCTCTCTCTATATATATATATATATATATATATATATATATATATGTAAAGAGAGAGAGAGAGAGAGAGAGCTAAGTCAACGAAGTAAAGTTGTTATCTCCTGTTCTCTTGCTATCTCTAGACGGTTTTACTCACCTTAGTCCCTAGAAAAGAATTTTTGATTAGGAGATGGTAGACAGGGTCTTGATAATCACGCCAATAAGGTGCCCACCTAATCTGAATAAAACTGGCCTGCGATGTCAAGAATAAAATGAAAAAATAACGGAATCGGGCTGAAAGTTAATTATTCGTGAGATATGTAACCTTCATTTGACAAAATGCTAGTGAACAAAGAGGGAGAGTATTCTACGCCACCACGTGCTACTTTTCCAACACTTTGTCTCTTGACTCAATGCAAGAGAAAGTAAGATAGATATCAGAAGTCCTAGTGAGTGATGAACAGGGTGGCTTTAGGAGTGGCAGAGGATGTGTGGGTCAAATATTTGCTGTGAGACAGATAGCAGAGAAGGCTTGTGAGAAGGACCATAAGGTGTTTATGACATTCATGGATCTTGAGAAAGCATATACGACAAAGTAGACAGAGAGGGATTGTGGAAAGTTTTGCGCATGTAGATAGTAAGCTGCTGGGTGCTGTCAAGAGTTTTTATGATGGTAGTGCAGCATGTGTAATGGTTAATGGTCATCTAATGGTTCACGATCGGTGTGGGCGTGCGACAATGTTGTGTAATGTCCCCATGGTTGTTCAATATATATATATATATATATATATATATATATATATATATATATATATATATTATATCCCTTTGGAGCTCAGTGTCCCGAGTATTGGGCAGAACTGGGATTTTTCAAGTCATTATAAAGTCAGGAACCCCCGGGTAGGAACCTATGAGCTTCGCGACTCTGAGCCGATAGGCGGAGGGCGCACGCTTAGTACCCTTCCAGTGCAATGCCTCGCCCAGCACCCCTGGGATCCAATGGGTTAATGACTGGCAAACCTATCAGTCTCTCTCTCTCTCTCTCTCTCTCTCTCTCTCTCTCTCTCTCTCTCTCTCTCTCTCTCTCTCTCTCTCTCTCTCTCTCTCTCTATATATATATATATATATATATATATATATATATATATATATATATGAAACACGTAAAAAAAAAGAAGCCATGTGACCTTAACCTTTGACCTTGGGTGATGTTTACTCATCACCGTGTTTGACCCATTTCAGAACAAAACAGTTTGAGTTATTTTGTTCACAAGCAGACACACAGGTCGAACATTAAACTTGTATTGACCTTTGTCTAATTCTTAACAGACACACAGGTCGAACTTTAAACTTGTATTGACCTTTGTCTAATTCTTCTCAAAAAGGAATTTATACCTTTCCAGACCCTTAACCCTTCCACCAAGCTTGGTTCAAAATACATATAGACTGAGTTGTGCTTCACCTATGACCTTGGCCTTCGACTTTTTCCTGTGACCTTAACTTTTAATTAATTGTCCTCAAAATAGAATAATTTTATTCTTCCCTTATCGTCAATGCATTGACAGATTTGCTGCATATCAGATTAGAACTAAGCTGACTTTGTACTGCGACTTGGACTTTTGACTTATTGTTCTGAAAAACAAAATATTTATTCGGTGGCTGAACCCCAGCATTTCTACCAAGCTTTGTTAAAACTGGACCTAAATTTTTTATTCTTTTTTAAAGACACACACGGGTCGAATTTCGACCTTGCCCCTTGACCATAACATTTGCCAGTTCTCAAAACTGAGTCATTTCATTCTTGTGTTACCCTCAACTGTTCCCCAAAGTTTGGTCTAAATTGCATCAAAATCAAACTGTTGATGTTGATATTGTAAGGTTAACGTTTGACCAAGCCCTGTGACCTTTAACTTAAACCGATTGCTCTTGAAAGCATTAGGTTTATCAATGGCTGTCTCTCAACCCTGCCATTAAGTTTGATTAAAATGGGATCACACACATGTATGTATGATATCTCACACACACACACACACACACACACACACCGAACAAAACATAACACTTGCTCTCTCTTCGCCAGCGCGGATTTAATAAATTACGCAGCAGATAACAATTCTAAGACTGTTAGGGTGAGGTGAAGGTGATAGTTGTGATGATTCACTCACTGTGCTGTTGTGGTGGTGACGTCAGTGAGGTGTGGTGGTGATGTCAGTGTTGTGAGGGGTGAGTATGGTTGTAATATCAGTGTGGTGGTAGCTCTGGTGATTTCAGTGTCATGGTGCGGTGTTGATGTCATTTTGGTAGCGATAGCAAGCGATGTCAGTGTGGTGGGAATGGTGATTGTGATGTCACTGTGGCGGTTGTGCTGTCAGGACAGTTTCGTAGTGGTGATGATATCCGTGTGATGAGGTGGTGGTGGTAGTAGTTGTGATGTCAGTGTAGTAGGGTTGATGATGGCGATGTTAGTTCGGTGTGGTGGTGGTATCGTCAGTGTGGTGGGGTGGTGGTGGTGGTGATTGTGGTAGGAAGGTGGTGAGGTGGTGTGGATGATATTACTGTGCTGGGGATGGTAATGGAAATGATGTCAGCGTGGTGAGGGCGGTTGGTTAATGGTGATGTTAATGTGATGTGGATGGTAATTGTGATATCAGTATGGTGTCAGTGTGGTGATAGTGTCAGTGTGGTGGTGGAGTCAGTGTGGTGGTGGGGGTGTTGATAAAGATGTCATTATCGTGGAATGGTGAAGATAATGATGTCAATAAGGTGAGTGGTGTTGGTGCTAATATCAGTGTGGTGGTGTTGGTGGTGATGGTGATGGCAGTGATGTCATTATGGTTGGGTGGCGGAGGTGATATTAGGTGGACGACGGTGGTGAAGTCAGAATGATGATGCTAATATCATTATCGTAGGGGGCTGATTACGATGTCATTATAGTGAATAGTATTGTTGATAGCAGGATGAGGTTGTGGTGGTGATGTCAGGATGGTGGTAATTGTAATGTCAGTGTGGCGCAAATCAGACAAATAACCAGTTCAAGGAAAACCTTTCGTCATCCAAGTACAAAAGCATTCATGATTCCCTGAGACACCTGTAGTGGAAGGTGTCTGGCCCGCATATAATGAAGCGTGATACATAATGAAACGGTAACATGACCGTGATAACCCCCACAAATTCCCTACAAGAAGATGAATAGAAATAAAAAATATTCCCCACACCATATATATATATATATATATATATATATATATATATATATATATATATATATATATATATATTATGCTAGGAAGAAGAAACCAAAGGTCATGAGCCCGCAGTAACAGTTCCCTCCAAGAGAAAAACAAAATACAATCGAGAGCCAAATTCAAGATCTGATCATTTTGAGATGCCTGGACACACTGCGTTTGAAAGACTGGAGATCATAGGCAGCAGGAAATACAGACAGAGGGAGACAGTTCCAGAGCTGACCTGTTGCATAAAGGAAGGACTGGGAGTAACGGTTAACTCTTGCATTAGAGAGTTGGACAGAAAAGGGATGAGAGTTTGCTGCCAGACGGGTGCTACGCGCCCGTCGTAGAGGTGGAGGAATGCAAGCAGACAGTTCAGAGGAACAGTGACCATTAAAGTAGCGATAGAAAAGAGATAAAGATGCAACAGTGCGACGAAGAGACAGAGGTTGAAGGGAGTCAGTAAGAGGAGAGTTGATGAGACGAAAAGCCTTTGACTCCACCCTATTGAGAAGAGATGTATATGGGGAGCCTCCCCACACATGAGAGTTGTACTCCACACAGGGGCGGATAAAACCCCTGTATAGAGTCAACAATTGTGCAGGGGTAAAGAGAGACGGGAGTCGGCTTAGCACACCCAATCTCTTGGAAGCAGATTTTACAACAGATGTAATATGATCTTTCCAAGATAAGTCCCGAGTAAATGAAACCCCAAGCATGTTCAAGGATGATGCAGGATTAAGCTGAATATTATTAAACATTAGTGGGTATACCTGTGGAAGATTTTGTCGGGTTGATAGGTGTAAGAACTGAGTCTTAGATGCATTAAAAATAACCATATTATTTTTACCCCAGTCAGAGATATGAGCCAAGTCAGACATTAGGTGTGCCATAGCCTCATCCCTTGTTTGTTGAAGTAACTGTTGAGATGGGCGTTGCGGGAACTGAATGGAAAGGTGAAGGGTGGAGTTATCAGCGTATGAGTTGATAGGGTTAGATGTACAGCTTAGAAGATCATTGATGAATAAAAGGAAGATAGTTGGTGATAGGACAGAGCCCTGAGGAACACCACTGTTGATAGATCTAGGAGAAGAACGATGGCCGTCTACAACAGCGGCTATAGAACGACCAGAAAGGAAGCTAGCGATGAAGGCACAGATAGAAGGATAGAAACCGTAAGAGGGCAGTTTGGAAATTAAAGATTTATGCCAAACTCGATCGAAAGCCTTTGAGATGTCAAGTGCAATGGCAAAGCTTTCGCCAAAGTCCCGAAAGGAGGATGACCAGGAGTCTGAAAGGTAGGTGAGAAGATCGCCAGTGGAGCGTCCCTGACGGAACCCGTACTGATGATCGGAAAGAAGGTTGTGATAGGAAAGATGCCTTAAAATTTTTCTATTGAGAATTGACTCGAAAACTTTTGAAATACAGGACGTTAAAGCAATTGGACGATAGTTGGAGGGTTGGGAGTGGTCACCCTTCTTTGGGACTGGCTGAATGAGAGCAAACTTCCAGCAAGAAGGAAAGGTACAAGTTGACAGACAAAGGCGAAAGAGTTTGCCTAGGCAGGGTGTAAGCACAGAAGCACAGTTCTTGAGAACAACAGGAGGGACCCCATCAGGCCCATATGCCTTGTTAGTACTGAGGCCAGTGATGGCAGAAAATACATCAACTGAAGAAATTTTAATGTCAACCATGAAGAAGTCAGAGGGGGGAAGTGATGGAGGAACAGCACCGGAATCGTCTAAGGTGGAGTTGGAGGAGAAAGTCTGTGCAGAGATCTGCTTTATCAGTAGAAGAAATAGCTACAGAACCATCAGAGTAGAAAAGAGGAGGGAAGGATGATGAGGTAAAGTTATTAGAAAGATTTTTGGCAAGGTGCCAGAAGGAGCGGGAAGAATTCGAGTTGGAGAGTTGAGAGCATTTACTATGGATGAAATTATTCTTAGTAGAGCGAAGAACAGACTTAGCATGATTCCGGGCAGAAACGTAAAGATGATGTGATTCAGGGGTGAGTTGGCTCCGGTACCTTTTGTAGGCCCTCTCCTTGTTGCGGACAGCATTAGAACAAGCGTGATTAAACCAAGGCTTTCTTGCGTTAGTCAAAGGATATGAGAAAGGAATGTATGCTTCCATGCCCGAGAGAATAACCTCCGTCATGTGCAAGGCACACTCAGATGGCTCCCGGCCATGGAAACAATAATTATTCCAGGAAATTCAAAGAAGTACTGCCTGAGGGCCTCCCAGTTCGCGGCTCCAAAATGCCACAGACGACATTTCCCTGGAGGGTCCACAGGCTGTACCGGAGTGATAGGACAGGTTAAGGTAATAAGGTTGTGATCGGAGGAGCCCAACAGAGAGAAAAGATTAACAGAGTAAGCAGAAGGATTAGTTGTAAGAGGTCAAGTATGTTGGAGCTCTCTCCAAGGCGGTCAGGGATACGGGTAGGGTGCTGTACAAGCTGCTCTAGGTCATTAAGGATAGAAAAGATGTAGGCTTGTTCACCAGGTGGATCCGTGAAAGGAGAGGAGAGCCAAAGGTGGTGGTGAACATTGAAATCTCCTAGAATGGAGATTTCAGAGAAAGGAGAAATGGATAAAATGTGTTCCATCGTAGAAGTAAGATAGTCGAAGAATTTTTGATAGTAGAATTAGGGGATAAGTAAACAGCACAGATATATTTAGTCAGAGAATGACAGGAAAGCCGAAGCCAGAGTGTAGAGAATTCAGAAGAATCGAGTTCAGGAACACGAGAGCAAGATAAGTCGTTGTGTATATATACACAGCAGCCACCTTTGGCTTTGAAATGAGTATAGAGAAAGTAGGAGGATACAGAAAAGGGTTTGCTGTCAGTTGCCTCAGACAGCTGAGTCTCCGTTAGAAAAAGAAGGTGAGGTTTAGAGGAGGAGAGGTGGTGCTCAACAGAGCGAAAGTTAGAGGAAAGGCCGCGAATGTTGCAGAAATGAAGAAGAAGAGAGTCAGACAGTGGATCCAGGCACCTCGAGTCGTCACCGGGAGAGGGGCGGATGGTGGGGGCATTTATGCCCCCCCCCCTGGGGACTCCGAGGCTGGGTGAAGAGACGCCATTTTTGTTGTATTTTGAATAGGAAGTGTAGTGTGTACTGTGCATGTAGTTTGGTGTAGATAGTTAGAGAAATTTGTACTGGAGAGCATGCTGGCGTATATATATATATATATATATATATATATATATATATATATATATATATATAAGCTGTATTCTTTTTACTACAGTGTGGGTATATTTAAATAAGTAAATGCATTACTTAAAAAATGTCGCATCTTTTACAGGACCAAAGTATTGGTATTTAATAATTCGACCAGCCTTCCTCTTTCTCAATTACTGCATTTAACCTATCCGGCATGGAGGAGACAAGGTTTCGAACCATTTCCGGTCGGCCCCTGGTGTGGGGAATGTTTTTTTTTTTTTCTATTCATCCTCTTGTAGGAAAATTGTGGGGGTTATCTCAATCATGTTACCGTTTCATTATGTGTTTCTTTGGAGTTATTGCATGAAATGAAAAATGGTTTCCTATCCCTGCAGTAGATATCTTTTCTTTGCTTTGATTGTCTCGTACCCCAGGATACCATTACAGTGCTTGTGGTGCAAATATCACTGATAACAAGGGTAGAACACCTGATACGTGTAACAAATATAGTACTGAAATGTTTTTACTGATCCACTCAGTGTGACGACTTAAAGGGACTCGGTCATACAACGATGATATTGTGAAATATCCATACATTTCTATAATACATTTATTATTGGTAAATAACTAATAGGCAAACCCGCAGTATGTAGAGGAATTTACTAATGCATTAATCACACGTCCGTAACAAATTCTTAGGGAGGTGAATGGCGGACAACAAACCACGTAACATATCTCTTCATCTTTCGAGCTATATGTAATCAGTAGGAGGTGGAATTATTTCAGAAAAATTATTCTGTGTTGTATCACCGTAGGTACAATGATACTGTCCATCATTATTGTTTATATCCCACCCATCTTTTTTTTTCATGATCTCCCTTTTATAAGAAGCTGTTCCATTTTCAGCTTCACTATGTTGGTAGAGCAGTCTGACTCGACTACTTGTCGTTCATCAGTAAGAGTAGAGCCGGCCAGACACCCTCCACCACAGGTGTCTCAGAGAATCACGAGCGCGATTGTACATTCAGATACGGACTGACGTATTTGCATTCCAGTACCATGCAGATATTTCACATTTTCTGAGCACTTCTTTGAGTAACTGCCATATTAAGTATAATTATAACCAAATGTTCAGTAACTGTTCCTTGATCTTTGTTTCCAAGACAGAGTGCAGTTTGTGTTCATGAATATAGATAGATAGATAGATACAGAGACAGATGGATAGATAGATATAGATAGACGGATAGATACATACTCGTATATACATAGAGAGACAGATTAATAGATTGATACACACATGCATACAAACATACATACATACAAATATACATATAGATAGATTGATGGACAGATATAGATAGATAGATAGAAAGACATATAGATAGACAGGTACATAGACACACACACACAACCACACACACACACACACACATATACATATATATATAAAGAGAGAGAGAGAGAGAGAGACACACACACACACACACACACACACACACACACACACACACACACACACACACACACACACACACCGCTCGCTGGTGCAGTGGTAACGTTCTCGCTTGCCATCTGGTAGACGGGAGTTCGCGCCTCGCTCAGGTTGCGAAAAGTTTCACTGACGAAGTGGGTGGTTACTGTCCCCCTTGAGCAAGGGGACAGGTGTGTGCGTGTGTGAAGGTCACAGCCTTGCCCTTAGATCGGACTATATGAGCTCTCAGCTCCCTTCCGGGAGGGTAAAAGCTGACGATCACTACCATCAGGTGATCCTGACCGACCCGGTGAATTACCCGGTGAATTACACACACACACACACACACACACACACACACACATAGAGAGAGAGAGAGAGAGACACACACACACACACACACACACACAACACACTGGTGTATATATAGATAGATAGATATAGGTAAAGATGGATAGATATGCATGTGTGTACCTATCTGTCTATCTGTCTTCTATCACGCTATCTGTCTATCTATCGAACTCGTATTTATCTATCTATCCATATCTGTCAATCTGTCTATCTGTCTGTCAGTATATACATGTATGTAAACACTCAATTAATCGTTGTTGCAACATCTGGCCCAACGCAATATTTGCAGCTGTCTTGGGTCTTTTAATGCAATATCCGGCTAAATTATGCAACATCCAATGCCAAAAAGGGACATAACCGACGGTCCATTGCAATATCCGACGTTGAGCTGTCTCAACCAGCTCGTAAGTGTTAGTTAACAGGCTCCAGGGGAAATCCCAAAACTTGGGAACCAATGAAAATGCCCTACGTGACAGCCAATCAGAATCCACCACAGGGGCAGTTCACCCAGCACGACGGGAATACCGCCGCCCACTCATTCTCGGCAGTGGATGTCATCCAGTTAGGACGTGCCTGTGCACTCCACTCTTCCACCCACGCTGTCACAAAACCCTTGTACTTTGACTAACTCTGTGGCATCATAAGTGTGAGGTAGGGTACTGTATTGTATGGCACAGCTAATGGCCTGTAAGTAATCATGTTCTAGTGCTCTTTTGTTATTGAAAAATTATCTGTGTACTGTACTGTTTCTCCTACCCCTACAGTGCTATTTCTTCTACCCCTTAGTGCTGTTTCTCCTCCACCCTCCCCCCTGTGCTGTTTCTGACGTGCCTCACCTGTGACCTCAAAGTGCTCGTTACTAGTTGTGTGTCATGACAGTTTGTGGCTTTTGTGGTGGTGCCCTGGTTGCTGCAGGTCCTGCTGGCCTTGTGTTTTGTCCTGGTTTTTGTCTCCATGGTGCTTCCACCACCTGTTAAGAGGTGTTGTATCATTATGTCTGTGGAGAAGATGATACAGATAATCAAGAAGATGGAGCAAGGTGGGACCTTCACATGGCTAATGGAGCGTTACAACATGCCCCAGACCACATCGCAGGAATTGCAGAAGAACTAGCACTTCAACAAGATGTTCTTCCAAGTCAGCATGCTGCGACTGGGATGGCATGAATGCAAGATGATGGGCAAGCCACCAGGTCTGCCTGAAGTGGTTTTGACAACAGCTAGGCTATAGTGTGATTGTGTGTCTCATTGAGCTTAAGGCTACAGCCGCCAAGTTTGTGGAGTAACTGGGGATCATGGATTTCAAGACGTGTGAAGGTTGGCCGAATCGTTTCAAACTTCGACATGGGCTCTCCAACAAGATGACGTTTGGCGAAGTATTTGATGCAGACACTAAAGGAACTGATGGGTTTTACACCAAGCTTAAAAACTTCATTGACGAGAAAGCGTTATGTCTCAATCAGGTTTATAATGCTGATGAAACTGGTCTTTCTTCAGGTCCGTGCCAACTAATACCTTGACTGACGAGAAGTCGATACCGTGTCTCCACTTGGTTTAAAGCCAAGATCTTCAGTCTTCTACAATCATGCTGTGGAGGAGATTGTCCATTATCAGATGAAGAGTCTTGGCCTTGCCAGTGACCAAGTGAAGACTTGACTGCACCTCAGTAACTCTCCTGCTTGTCTTTCTGAGACACAGTTGGTTGGAGATGGAGGTCGTATTAGGGTCATGTTCTTTCCCCCTAATTCGACCTCAGTCTTGCAACCCATGAACCAAGGTTTTATTGCTGCAAAGAAGCGGCTGCACCGGAAGAGGTTTATGGAAGACGTGATGGTTATGCTCGAGGACGAGGAGGAAGCAGCCTAAAGTGTTGACAGTAGGGGGGAGAGGACCTTGGATAACTTCAAGTGGTGTTCCCTCAAGTCTGCAATCTACAACTAGGTGCAGGCTTAAAGGGAACTCACTGCACTCACTCTTGAACATGGTTGGAACAAGCTCCTCAAGGGTGAAGAGGCCATTGCTGACTTAGCCGGCTTCGAAGCTCAGGACTTTGTCCGGTGTATGGAAGCAGCAGGAGAACAGGTAACAGAGAACATGATCCACGATTGGCTGGAAGTGGACGAGGGAGACCCCAGGTACCCAACCCTGTCCAGCGGGGAAACAGTGGATTCCGTGACTGCAGGGGGCACTGAGCCTGAAGTGGGGGATGAAGAGGAGGACGATGATAATGACGAAGTGGCAGAAATCCCAAGGCTCCAGCAGGTTCATGATACAGTGGGCATCGTTCTCAATGGCTGCAAGCATTCTAATTGGCGGCCCATCCTTGCCGATGCCATGGCCACTTATCTGTGACAGGGCTGTTAGAATGTGGTAAAGCTGCAGTCGAGAAGGATCGTCGGGGAGTTCTCCATTACGTCCTACTTCCGTCTCATGACACCTACCATTCTGTTGCCACAGCCCTCTGCCTTCTTGCATCACCCTCTGTCACTGCAGCCATCCACCTCCTCTGTCACCCCAGCCGTTTACTTCCTCATATAGGCGTTGTTTACCCCAGCTGGACAGCACCTCGGCCATGGCACCTTTATCAGTCACACTGACTGTAGTGTCTCCACCTGAGGTCTCCCCTCAGTCAGAGGCCTCACTGGAGCTCCATCTGACCCCCTCTGCCACTCCATCTCTAGCACCTACTCCAGCACGCGTGGCAGAGTGAGCCTGAGGTGGTGGAGCTGGAGTAAACTCTTAGGAGACATTCGGCACTAGACCACTTGGGATTAAGTGTACTGTGCAGTACAGTACTCTCTGCTGCATGGTGTACAACTCTATCCTCCTATGATGCCAGCATTTGGTGGGTACATACTATAGCACACTGTGTACAGGACTGTAATACTGTACTGCATTATTACTGTATTGTTTTTACATGTTTATTTTTCATGTTTTACTTATGGTAAAGTTCTTAGGACAGAGGATCAAGATGGATAGAATCACATTATCCCTCAAAACCTCAGTGTTGCACTGGATATGCAATATTCTGCATTTCACTTTATTTGGGATAGGGGTAAGCTGAATTACAGTGGATAATAAGAGTTTACTGAATACGTCGTGGTGGGGAGCTTGTGTGCCCTGTAAGTCTGGTGGGCAGTACCAGTGAGGGGAGATCTCTCCCAGACCCAGGAGGAGGATAGGGTTACCCATGATGGAGGGGTCGTCATTGAGGGGTCGGACTAAGTTTTCCCACGTCCACTGCCATGTGGGTTGCCCTTGGATGGGTTTAGGTTACGGGAGTATACCCAAAACGAAAAATCCCTAAGTAGACAGAAGGCAGGGCTCGACAGACAGACAGTTCCTGGCAGGCTCCTGCATCCCTGCTCAATAGATAGTCGTCGTGAATCTTCATGCTACTTTCACAGGTTGGGAAGGGCCATGTCATGTGGTGGTAAAGACTGCACACCTCCACATTCATACCAGATCCATTCATTGCACAAGCCCACTGCAATACTCATTTCCCATTTCATCCTTCCATCAAAATCAAAAGACTATGGCGAAAGGATTGGGGTCGGTGACAGGTAATGGAGTGGCTGGAAATCGCTAGTTCAAATCCTGCACATTGACGGCACTGGCCTAGTCTGGCATGACGGCATAGGAGCAGGTCATGCTTTCGGCAGAATCCAGTGTGACAAAGCAGCTGGAAACAGACGCCTGACTGCTTACCCTTGACAGGAAGTTTAGAAAAGGTAACTAAACATTTTCTGTTCTGCACCACCTGGGCAGATAATTGCATTTGTCAAGCCATCCACATTGTGGGTGAAAAAACAATGGAATCCCTCAGACTCCTACCACCTGGAATATATGAACCTTCCTTGATAATGATCATGACACACAACGACACCATAGAACTGTGCTTATTGCCCATGAACTGAAAAGATTTAAAACTGACATTGCTGCCTTGTCTGACACATCTCAGGAGAGAGCAACCTAACAGAAGCAGAAGGTATAACTATTACTGGAGGGGATACCCAGACAATGTAAAAAGGAACCATGGTATTAGATTTTCAGTCTGAAGCAGCGTACTACAGCATACCCAAGAAACACCTGTGGGTATATCCGAGAGGTTGGTGTCCTGGTGCATACCACTCTCCAAAGGCCAATAAGGAACACTAATCTATGCCCAGATGCTGAGGACACTGTCAAAAATTCCTTGTATGCCTCTCTGGATGCCATCATTTGCTCAGTACAAACTGATCCTTCTTTGAGATTTTAAGGCCAGAGTAGGAAAAGATAATCACCTCTGGCAAGGCGTTATAGGCTGCCATGGTGTTGGTAACATGAACAACAATGGCCTCAGACTGCTTTCCTTGTCCTGGGAGTACAGTTTGGTCATCACCATCACTATCTTTGAACTTAAAAGTAAACACAAGACCATGTGGATGCATCCACAATCTGGATATTGGCACCTAATTGACTATGTCACCGTAAGGCAGCAAGATCGAAGAGAAGTTATTATAACCCAAGCATCAGGAGGTGCTGAGCGCTCAACCTTATACCCACTAAACTTCAACTAGTCGTACACGCACAAATGTACCACAGACCATCCACGAAGAAACTAAACTGTAGTAGTTTGAAGGATATGACAGCTTGTAGCACCTTCTGCAGCACTATTACAGACAAGATATCTCAATGTCCACCACTTGATCCAAAGAACAGTGCGACAAACTTAAATGAAAGCAGATGAACTTTAAGGCACTGCTCCAAAGCGCTGCAGAAGAAACCACGGGCTTCTCCACTCGCTGTCATGAAGACTGGTTTGATGAAAATACTGAAGGCATACATGACCTTAATTCATGCAATGAAGAATAGAGCACATAACAACTTATTGGTTCATCCTAGTTCCATAATCCTAAAAACTGATTTCCAGGATCTCAGGAGTGAAACCCAAAGAAACCTGCATGACATGTAGAACAAATGAAGGACTGCGTAAGCAAAAGAGCTTCAAGGACTGGGTGATAATGACCACCATGGATCTTACAAGTCCATTAAAACCATCTATGAGCCAACCAATCACAACGTAACCTCAGTTCGATCGCGAGATCTCCAGAAACACCAGCAGGCAATCTTAGAAAGATTTGTGCAACACTTCAGTACCTTACTGAATCGAAAAAACCCGGTGGAGCACAATATCCTTGATAACATTCCAAATCCTCCTCATGCGGCAGATTTTGATGTCTCACCAACACTTCCAGAAACTCGTCAGGCCATCTGATTCCTAAAAAATAACAAAAGCCTTGGTCCTGATGTCATATCATCTGGATTGATCAAAGAGGGTAGCCATTTACTTCTCCAGTGCCTCCATAATCTCATACTATCTGGAACCAGAACAAAATCTATCTGAATGTCTTCTGATACTGTAACCATCTACAAGAAGAAAGGGGACCACTCAAATTGTGACAACAGTAGAGACATCCCCCTCCTTGTGAAAGCTGCCAAAGTACTTGCCAAGATAATGTTATGCAGACTGACAAAACATCTGACTGAATCAACACTTCCTGAAACACAATCTGGAATTCGGAAGGAACGGGGTACCTGTGATATGATATTTGTTGCCCGACAGGTACAAAAATAATATCACGAGCAGAACCATGACTTGTATATTGCGTTCATTGATCCTGCAGAAGCATTTGATACTGTCAACAGAGAATTTCTATGGAATGTATTTTCAAAATTAGGAGCTCCAAACACATTTCTTACCATCGTAAAGATCCTACATGACAACATAAATGATTGTGTGTCCATAGGCGGGAGCAGATGCGAACCCTTCAACGTGGATGTGGGCGTAAATAAAGGGAGTGTCATGGCTCCTGTCATTTTCAGTGTCTGTCTTACTGCAGTCAGTCTTCACTAGTAATTGAACCCTGATGATGGAATAAAAATCCATTCCGACTAGATGTTAACTTATTTAATCTCTGACGTCTTCAACCGCAATCAAGGAATGAATCGGCTCACCAAGAGCTACAGTACGCTGATGACTGTGCTATGGCTGCACATAATCCAGAAGCCCTACAAAAGTCTTTCACCATGATTTCCAACATATTCCATGCAATTGGGCTCCAACTAAATGTCAGTAAAACACATACAGTACCTCAGAGAAACAACACAGCATAGCCTCTTGCATTTCAGATCAATCAATCAATCAATCATTTCCTGTGGCACCCTCGGGGATGCATAGGGCCTCGATGAACTCACACCACCACATCCTATCTTGTGCTAACTCCTCAAGATCTCCCCAACACTCATCTCCAGCTTCCCGTCTCATTGTCCTCACCCACGTCTCTTTTGGCCTTCCTCTACCTCTCCTACCAAGTGCCACCCACCCTGGTGTACCTCGTACTATTCCCTGTCTCCTATACACGTGTCCTAGCCACTTCCATCGTGAGAATCTAACATATTCATCGATCGGCTGCACTCCCGTTATTTCTCTAATTCTACTATTTGGTATCCTTTCCCACCACTTAACTCCTAATATTCTTCTAAGTGCTTTATTTTCAAACACCAAGAATTTATTTTCCATAGTCACTGTGCTGTACCAAGACTCGTGTCCATAAATTAAGATACTCCTAACCATTACCTTATAAAGTTTGATTTTTGTATGCACAGAAAAATTATTGTTATTCCAAATATTTTAAAGCATTCCCATTGCCTGATTAGCCTTCTTTAACCTTTCCTCGAATTCAAAGTTCAAAGAATCATCCTTGGCTAAATAAGTACCTAAATATTTAAACCTATCAACTTGCTTTACAACCATACCTCCAATTACACATTCCTGCGCATTTTCCATATTCATATTGATTTTTTCAGTTTTTCCACAATTAATAACCAAACCCACCTTGCGACCTTCACTCACCAAACAGTCCAACACTCACTGCATCTCTTCTGGCCCATCACAAATCAAAACTATATCAATTGCATAATCTAAATCCAAAAGTTTCCTGTTCTCTCCCCAAAGTATACCTGCACCGGTTTCTGTTCCAACGCGTTTCATAATGTAATCAATGACCAATATAAATAGTAAAGGCGATAGAACACCACCTTGAATTACTCCGGACTTGACTTCAAACGAATCACTCAGACAACCATCAACCATCACTTTACAAAATGTGTCCTCATGCATGTTCATAATGACCCTTACAAACTCCTCTGGTATTCCATAATGTCTCATGATCTTCCCCATAGTCTCTCTCGAAACACTATCAAAAGCCTTTTCAAAATCAACAAAACAAAGACTTAACGGTACTCTCATTTCAATAACTTGCTGCATCAAATGCCTAACTATAAGGATCTGATCTTTGCAACCACGGCCCTTTCTAAAACCAGCCTGTTCATCCCTCAGAATACCCTCAACCACCGGCTCCAACCTATTTAACAACACTCAACTGAAAACTTTCAAAGCTATCGGTGACAAAGAGATTCCCCTCCAATTACCACATTCACTCAGGTCTCCCTTCTTCGGAACTTTGACAATTACACCATTCTTCCAAACTGATGGTAGTAACCCCGTCACCCATATCTTATTGAATAGCTTGGTCAAGATCATTATTAATCTATCCCCCTCCACTTTAAACATTTCCGGAAATAAACCATCCTCCCTTGGTGCCTTATTATTCTTTAACTGTTTTACTGCTTTCTCCACTTCTGCAAGCCTCAACTCTCCTGTTTCTATATTTAAATCTTCCTGAGCAGACGGTATATCCTCTTCTGGTGGTATTGGTCTATTAAGAACTGTCTCAAAATGCTCTTTCCATCTATTTTTAATATCTCCATCTTTGGTCAATAAATTTCCTTCCCTGTCTCTAACTGGTATTTCCTTGCGTTTACCTGCATTACCACTCAGTTCTCTAATCGATTCATATGCTATTCTTTGACTCTGTCCATCATTTTTGTTTATTAAGATTTCAGTCTCTGCAACCTTTTCATCCACACACCTTATTTTATCTGTCCTAGCTAAATAAATGGCAAAAATGTAAAACAGGTGAAGAATTTTACCCACCTTGTAAGTGAGCTCGCAGATAAAAAGAGCATTAATGCAGAAGTCCTAACACGAATCAGATACGCCTCAACCTCTCTTGGACGTCTCAGATTCAGAGTTTTTGAAAACATTAACTTGAGAAGTGAGACAAAGATATCAGTATGTACACTTGAATGTTTCTCCACCCTCTGATGTGGTGCTGAATCCATGACTAAATACCAGCATCACATCAGCTAGATTAAGTCTTTTCACAGCCAATGCTTACAGTGTATCATAGTACACAGATGGGAGAATAAAGTCACTCACTCGCAGATTCTTCAGTGAGCAAAGTGAACTAGCATAGAAACCATGCTGGCCAAAAATTAGTTTAGATGGGTCAGGCACCTGTGTACATACCTGAGAACCTCCTTCCTTACCGGGTTCTGTATTGCCAACTCCCTGTAGCACGTCGCAACCCAGGAGGGACAGAAGAAGAGATATAAAGATAATACAAGGACAACTCTAAAGAAATGCAACATCATAGCAAAAGATCTTGAAACCAATGCCTCTGACAGAAAACAGTGACTAGGCTGCTGCAGTGAAGGAACCATTCATCTCGAAGAACATTCATCTCGAAGTTCGAAACATGGCCATAGAAGAGCTTAGACAACAGAGGCACAACCAAAACAGTTCTCCCAGAAAACCCAGACTTGACATGCCAACTATGAGGCAAAGGTTGCGGATCGAGAATTGGTCTGCACAGTCACACACGTTGGCACCAAAAACTAAGAAACACCATCTTAGTGGGTATAACAGCTGGCGTGTTCTGTAGTAGGAGGACATCTTTAAGAATATATATATATATATATATATATATATATATATATATATATATACAGGTGATGATTAAAAATTCTGAATCTGAAAGTTAAATCTCCCAATCCCTCATTTTGTTCTAATAAACACTTGATGTAACATGACAGGTATTTATTAGAATATAAATTTATTCATGGATCGTGCAGTAAGGCAAAAATTTCAGCATTTCCTAAGTTTCTTATGAATTTTTAATATAACTTCTGAACCATGCATTTTTATGTGTTAGATCACATAAGCAAAATTATGAAAGAACTCTTAATGTTTACTGTGTCAAATTTTGGTATGTTTTCGGCCTAAGGGATGCCCAGGGGATGGCTTCAACTAGTGGGGTGTTCATTTTCTGGCCACCCGGGGGGGGGAGGGGGTGAACGCTTGCCAAGCCTAACTCTGCAACTACTTCAACTACTTTAGATAAAATTGCATAATTAGTTTATTTTAAAGCTTTCATTGGATACTACATGCCACTCTAATCTGACCTGCTACGTGCGTTGACTCCACCCTATTGAGAAGAGCTGTATGTGGGGAGCCTCCCCACACATGAGAGTTGTACTCCACAGAGGGGCGGATAAAACCTGTGTATATAGTCAACAGTTCTGCAAGGGTAAAGAAGGAGTGGAGACGGCTTAGCACACCTGATCTGTTAGAAGCAGATTTTACATGAGATGTAATATGATCTTTCCAAGATAAGTCTCGAGTGAATGAAACCCCTAGCGTGTTCAAGGATGATGCAGGATAAAGCTGAATATTATTAAACATTAGTGGGTACACCTGTGGAAGATTTTTCGAGTTGATAGGTGTAAGAACTGAGTCTTTGATGCATTAAAAACTACAAGATTACTTTTACCTCAGTCTGACATACGAACCAAGTCAGACATTAGGTGTGCCATAGCCTCATCCCGTGCTTGTTGAATGAAATGCTGAGATGGACGTTGCGGTAACCGGATGGAAAGGTGAAGGGTGGAGTCATCAGTGTACGAGTGGATAGGGTTAGATGTACAGCTTAGAAGGTCATTGATGAATAAAAGGAAGAGAGTTGGTGATAGGACAGAGCACAGGAACACAACTGTTCATAGAGCTAGGAGAACAATGACCGTCTACAACAGCGGCTATAGAACGACCAGAAAGGAAGCTATAGATGAAGGCATAGATAGAAGGATAGAAACCGTAAGAGGGCAGTTTGGAAAATAAAGACTTTTGCCAGACTCGATCGAAAGCCTTTTAGATCTCAAGTGCAATGGCAAAGCTTTTGCTGAAGTCCTGAAAGGAGGACGACCAGGAGTCTGAAAGGTAGGTGAGAAGATCGCTGGAGGAGCATCCCTGACGGAACCCATACTGACGATCAGAAAGAAGGTTGTGATGGGAAAGGTGCTTTAAAATTTTTCTGTTAAGAATCGTCTCGAAAACTTTTGAGATACAGGATGTTAAAGTAAAAGGACGATAGTTAGAGGGCTGGGAATGGTCACCCTTCTTTGGGACTGACTGAATGAGAGCAAACTTTCAGCAAGAAGGAAAGGTACAAGCTGAAAGACAAAAGCAAAGGAGTTTTGCCCAGGCAGGGTGTAAGCACAGTTTTCGAGGACAACACGAGGGACTCCATCAGGCCCATATATCTTGTTAGTACTGAGGGTAGTGATGGCAGAAAATACATCAGCTGAAGAAATTTTAATGTCAGCCATGAGGAAGTCAGACGGGGGAAGTGATGGAGGAACAGCACCGGAATCATCTAAGGTGGAATTGGAGGAGAAAGTCTGAGCAAAGAGTTTTGCTTTATCAGTAGAAGAAATAGCTACAGAATCATCAGAGCAGAAAAGAGGAGGGAAGGATGATGAGGTAAAGTTGTTAGAAAGGTTTTTGGCAAGGTACCAGAATAACCTCTAATGCGCAAGGCACACTTGGATGGCTCCCGGCCATGGAAGTAATAATCATTCCAGGGAAAATCAAAGAAGTACCGCCTGAGGGCTTCCCAATCTGCAGCTCCAAAGTGCCACAGACGACGTTTCTTTGGAGGGTCCACAGGCCTTACTGGAGTGATAGGACAGGTTAAGGTAATAAGGTTGTGATCAGAGGAGCCCAATGGAGAGAAAAGATTAACAGCGTAAGCAGAAGGATTAGTTGTAAGGAAGAGGTCAAGTATGTTGGAGCTCTCTCCAAGGCAGTTAGGGATACGGGTAGGGTGCTGTACAAGCTGCTCTAGGTCATTAAGAATAGAAAAGATGAAGGCTTGTTCACCAGGTGGATCAGTGAAAGGAGAGGAGAGTCAAAGGTGGTGGTGAACATTGAAATCCCCTGAAATGGAGACTTCAGAGAAAGGAGAAATGGATAGAATGTGTTCCATTGTCGAAGTAAGATAGTCGAAGAATTTTGGTAGTCAGTAGAATTAGGGGATAAGTAAATAGCACAGACATATTTAGGCAGAGGATGACAAGAACGCCGAAGCCAGAGTGTAGAGAATTCAGAAGAATCGAGTTCAGGAACACGAGAGCAAGATAAGTTGTTGCATATATATACACACAACAGCCACCTTTGGTTTTGAAATGAGTATAGAGAAAGTAGTAGGATACAGAAAAGGGTTTCCTGTCAGTTGCCTCAGACAGCTGAGTCTCATTTAGGAAAAGAAGGTGAGGTTTGGAGGAGGAAAGGTGGTGCTCAACAGAGCGAAAATTAGAGGAAAGGCCTCGAATGTTGCAGAAATGAAGAAGAAGTGAGTCGGACAGTGGTTCCAGGCAGCTCGGGTCGTCACCGGGAGAGGGGCGGAAGGTGGGGGCATTTATGGTCGCCACCCCCCTCCCCCCGGGACTCCGAGGCTAGGTGTTCAGAAGCCATGATTTATTTTTGAATTTTGGAAAAGGAAATGTAGTGTGTACTGTGCATATAGTTTGGTGTTGATAGAGAAGCTTGTATTGGAGAGCATGTCTCTGTGTTACTGAGACAAAAAGTTCAGCAAGGGGGATAGTCAGGAACTAGTCCCGAGGGCTGATGAAACAGGAGCTCTAGGTCTCCCTGTCATCAGCTTTCCATCCACCTTGGGAGTACTGCCCTGCTGTGTGTGTGTTTTATATGTATAGAAAGAGAGAGAGAGTTATGATAACTTTTTACCAGTCTCTTGATTTCATCATTAATTCTTAGGCCAGTCGACTATTCTGTATATTTCATATTTATTAATTTTAAAATTACTGAATCCCTACCTTGAGTACTAATGTGGTAAATCAGACACACATAATTAGTATCGAAATCCAAAGCCTTTTTCTCCAATGTTAATAGGTAATATGTTTATTTTAAGCGTTGTCGAGTCTAATCTAATTTTGGTAACGTTCTTGTATATCCAAATACCACACTTAAATTTATAAATGGAAACTAATGAACAATGAAATAAGGTGTTAGTTAGCAAATTTTTATTAACTAAACTTATCATAAATGTCATCGTATTCATATCGGCCTACTCAGTATTTAGTCTTCGTATTTGAAACGAGATTTCTAAATTAAAATAATAGATGTATTGGTCTTCAAGTAATAGGGCATGCCTTAGCCGTTCTTGAGCTAGGATATATAAAGTGAAATAACAGTTAGTATACTTCTTCGAGTATTAAATTCTAGTTTTTAAAATATCCCTGGTACAGGCCCGGGATGGGATAAAGTACCTGGGATGGTAGGGGAGAATCAACTCCCTGGCCCCATACAAGGCGCCCCCAGCCGATCAGACTACCCTATGCTCTTCAGCCTGCCCACAGCCTGGTTTCGACGCAGACAGCCGGACACTAACTTCATCCTATCAGTCTCATTCTCACAGCTGGAGATGATGTTCATGAAGAAATCAAGTAGGATTGTCATGCTTTTGTAAACAGCATAGTTTTGACGTCATCCAGAATACTGTGGATGTAGGATCGTGATAGAAATTTCTGAAAATTTAGAATTTGCAGTGGTAGAGGATCATTTTGATATTTTCATTTAAGTACTACTGTGCAGCATTATTGCCAACACTCCTCCTTGTCTTTGTTTCAGAGAAAATACGCGAGGCGGTGATGCTTGTGAAGCTGGTTAGCCTCTCAAGAAACTGGAAGCGAAATTATGGGCTGAGGTCGTTTCAAATCAAAAGGGTGGCCATCAAGCACTACGAGGTCTTGGAAGAAATGTGCCTTTGTGAGTCAATTTGATTGTTTTATTTTATATAAAAAAGGCTTAGAGTTAACAGATTCGTCCTTTCCAGAGAGAATTAATTACAGTACATGGTGAAAACCAAGATCGCACATGCACGAAGACAAACTGAGTCATGTCACTCAGATTATGCTTTACTTTATATAAAGGCTTAGAGCTTACAGATTTATTCCCTTCAAAAAGAATTATTTACCCGGGGAAAACCAAGGTCATACATGCACAAAGACCTTAAATTGAGTCATAAACAATAGGAACGACAGACAAAAGAAGATTGTTTCACTGATGATTTGTTTTCCACGTAAAATCTGAAAGTATCTGTTTACTCCGGAATTACAGAGACTGACAGAACGGTGGAAACGTGTGGCGTCCCGTCTAATGGGGGTGGTATGAGATCTTAAGAGTTGTTACAAGTGAGAGACAAACAGACACCGAATCTGCAGCATTAAACTGCTGTGTTCATCACTGATCGCTTTGGATTAACTACGGAATTACACTCTTGGTATGAGATATTCTTCATTACATTCCTCTGCATCTTACAGGGCCGAGGTATCTTGCTCTGATGGACTACCTCAGTCAGCAGCTGTTTGCAGGCAGTATAGATGGCTACTTCATCCATGACGAAGATGTTTTCGGCAGGGTATGATCAACTATTATTATTTCTTAGAGATAAGAAAACTCAGTTAACAGTACTCGGTTCAAAACTTATTAGTAGAAAGAAGTAACCTGGCGAGCAGCACAGTACACGTGTGCATAAAACAAGTAAAAACTCAGTTTACTATAGCAGATATAATGCAATTGGTACTATCTTGCACCTCTAAATTTGACTACACATGAAGGTAACACAACGTATACTTTGTGCTGCTTCATTGACGTGTTCGTGTTTTGACACAGCCCTCGCACAGATGTCGCTCGCTGGCCATGGATGTTGTAGCGGCGAGAGAGAGTGTGACACCGAGGACCCTGTTCGACCTCCTTGCCCGTAAGAGGAGGTAATTCCACCCCAGGATTAATGTGTAATATCCTACTGTTTCTTGCATGTGTAAAACACTGCTTGTTTGTACTTCTGTCTTCACTCATACAGCCAACACACGATTCCCAGCAAAAGTTTAGGGCGAGTATCATAGTGAAAGAATACGAAAACCCAAATCATTTCTAATGAGGGTAAACTATTATGGATATTTCTTTAGCCTACACAAAGGTTAACAGTCTTGGTAAACATGAACCCTGGACTTGCTGAATACCTCCTTCAGTCCTATCTCCTACCCTCCGAAGCCCTGCTGACATTGCCACTTCATAAAAGCAAGTTAATTTCCATTACATACCTGGACGTACCTCTGTCTAGGTATGTGGCATGGTTAAAGTTTGTTTCATCACTGGCGTTCATTTTCTCCCTCACTTCAAAGGCTGTCCCTCTTAGGCGTGCATTTATAGGCCTAACATAGTGTGAGTGTTGGACTTATGTGCTTTTGTTGAAATAGCATCTTTCGTTGGTGACAATGCACGGAACTTTGTTTGGCATTAGCTGTAGTTTGAGCATTAGATTTGTGGATGGCGAGTGTGTGAGGATTGGTAAACATTCTAGTACTTACAGTAACATTGTTTTAACCAAATGGAGTTGCAGGCCTACCTAGTCTCACCTCAATCCCAATGCGATTCAGACATTTTACTTCCTTATTCTACTTTCCCTCAGTCTCGGTCCAACGTCGGGTCACGTGCTTCTCGGCTTAGGAAATTTTGTAATAATTCTTCCACAGCTATCAATCTAGCCTCACATAGCATTTTTTTTTTTTACTGATACAGGCTACGCTGATACTAGTATATATATATATATATATATATATATATATATATATATATATATATATATATATATATATATATATATATATATATATGTAAAGGTACTGCATAATAGAAAAGGTAAAGTATATCGCGAAGAAAGAAGGGTTACGAAATCTGATTCTGTACCAACGACAATGCGGGTCAAAGATATAGTATTCGAGATCATGATTATAAATTATCCTAAATATCAGCTGTGTATACGGTTATTAGCATTTCCCTTCACTCATGTAGGGACTGAGCAGGTCACTTATTGGTGTGAATATTAAAGTCGTAAAACAAGTTGTAAGTGGTAATAGCAAACTTATGTAGACTTGTTCACCCTGTGAAATGGTTATGATCCTTTATAAATACTATCACTTGCCACCTTCACAGCACTTCCAACACCCACATTTACACCAGTCTTGTCCCTAGGGTTGTCTTCGTGATGGCATAAAAGTCCTTGTAGCACCTCTTCCTCAGCGATTAATTTTCTCATACACCATATAGGCGCAGTTTGCACCAGCAACATACAAGAGGGTTATTAAGGTGCAAAAGGCAAAATAAATCGGTATGAACTCCGAGGTATCTGTTAATACGGTACACAGTCTGACACAGAGAGATGTTTACTGATATGATTATGAACCTTCTCACAGATGTAGGACGTGGTATACAATGCACACTTACTTGTCAAAATTTATTGGAAAATGAATCATCAGTTTATAAAGTATACTATAGTGATTTCCTAGTACAATAATTACATGTACAGTACACCCATGTTCGCCGACAGTCTTCTGCCAACATTGCGTCCTGCCTACCCCCTTTTTCCTTTTTTTATTCCTCCCCACACGTCAGAGATCATCCCTCCTTATACTGTTTCATTGTGAGTTTCATATTGTTGTCACATAAACGATTCATGAAATATCCATCGCCACAGACAGCAGATAAGTGTCCGTGAATTTTTGCTCATGTCTTTTCTGTAGAATCCGGTATATTAATAAAACTCCAAACACGTAATTGAAGGGTGTTAATTAGAAGACGACAGTATTTAATCAATACTGACCTCCCTCCATCCCATCTCTCGACTTGTTAGTAACTTTGATCTTGGAGGGTGGTTGGATTATTAAGCCTGTTTTATTGTCAGCTTTATATATGTCAGAAGGATTTATATTCTTTTTATTTGTTACTCTAATTTGGCCTAAACTTGCCATCTCTTCTTGAATGTTCAGTGATAATTACAGATTAGCAGTGGAATATAATGCTAGTCGCGAATAGCTTCTATGGGAAGGAAACAGAGTCGTAGTGTTGTCTTTTTCTTCCAGTGAGTAAATAAGGTGAAAAAGGACGAAAATAACGTTAAAGAACTATGGCACCTCTTCATTTGTGATATACGAATATAGGGTAGTCAACATAGCTGCACTTCCACTCGACTTGTGACTTCTTGTCTGTTGTAGAGACGGCGCAGTCAGGGTTACAAGTATATGTCCTTCATCATTTATTCATGTCCTACTCCAAATGCCACAACCACGCCCACACCAACAGACGGAATCGTCACCACAACACATAAAATCTTGCTACGTGGGTTTCTGGTGGAGCGGTATTTACGGGCCACCCTGTTTTTTTTTTTTTTTTTTTTTTTTGCGTCTTACACCCAAGAGAAAGCTTGTGTGTGGAGGAAAGTAATGGCAAAGGTGGTACAAGGGAGGAGGAGGAGAAAAAGCCGAAAAGAAAAGAGGAAGACCGAGTTGAGGGACAATGGGCTAACTGGGGAGGAGGTCCGAGCTGTGTGGCGAACATTGGTCAGATACGTCGAGCTCATATGCAAAAACATACGAACGTAAGAAGAGAAGAGAAGTGCAGTAGGCTAGTTAACCCATACCGCAGTATGACGAGGATGGCGAAGAAGGCATACAAAAATGGGAAAGAGGGGTGGAAAAGCAGACCAGCTGTTTTATTGTATGTTATTTTTTTTAATATCGATATAAACAACTTGCAAGGGATATGAACGTGTCTCATGCAGGAATGAATTTTAGGAAAAGGTGCAGGGGAGCCCGCCTAACTAACCTTTGACTTTACAATTTGTTTTCATTTTGTTGTTTAAGATAGTGATCATAAGTTTTATTGTCTGTTACACTGAAAGCAGTGATGAGAAATAGGGAGGTGAGTATGGAAGTTAAGAAGTCACTGCATGATAGTATTGTGATCCCTACCCTGACGTATGGAAGCGAGGCATGGACCTTGCAAGAGGGGAACAAGTCAAGAGTGAGAGCAGTGGAAATGAGTTACTTGAGAGGAGCATGTGGAGTGACGTGGAGGGACAGGTTGACGAATGAAGAAGTGAAGGAACGCTGTGGGGTGGATGTGGATGTGGCTGAGAAGATTAGGAGAAATACACTGAGGTGGTTTGGACATGTGAAGAGAATGGAGAATGAAAGACTGACTAAGAGGGTGTATGTAGGTGAGGTGGAGGGAGGGAGAGGGAGAGGTAGACCGAGGATGAGGTGGAGGGATGGAGTTGAGAGGTATATGAGGGAGGGGGGGTGAGTTGGGGGGGAGGGCAGTCTAATGGTGGGTGACAGAGCGACTTGGAGGCGTTTTGTCTGCGGCCACCCTTTGCGGGATTAGGGCGTCGGGCTTTAGATAGATAGATAGACTCCCTCCTTTTAGTCACTTTTTGCTACTCCTCTTTCTTATTGTCACGTTTTACTACTCGTCTTTCCACTTCAGGTGATTCTGCGCTGAGTGACATGCTTAATAGTTTCCCGTAGGCCAGGGAACCATTTATGTGGCTGAGTGGTAACCATAATAACAACATTACGGGGTGACGTGGCGCCTACTACGATGCCCTGGTTAACTGGGTGGAGAGACGCAAATGTTTCATCCACTCAGGAACCATACCACCATACATTTCCCGCGCCTCGCCGTGATGAGGTGCGGTCATTCACAAGAGTACATTGGTTCACTGCACGGGACGGTTCTGCAGGGGCTTTTCTCCTGCGGTTGATGGGTGTGCTTGGCCAGACAGACTGGCGTTGATTAACAACAATAACTTGTCTATTGCTAATTCTTTACACCTTGAATTCGGATGACGCCATTATTGGATTAGTCTTCTTGGTGGCAAATGTTTATAAATAATTTAGGAAAGCCCCCCCCTCACACACACACACACACACACACACACAATGCCACTCATGCTGAAGGACTGTACCGGTATCTCACGTCTACCACTCGAAACTTCTGCCCTAGTTAATAAAGAAGAAGAAAAAGTCTTGATATATCAAGATTTTAAAAAGAAATAACTCCTGAGCTTAATTCCGTGATAAGGAGTGACAACCGATACACCAGTCATGTATGGGACAACTCCTATCATGTATTCAGTATGGACGGTGAGTGTTATGGCCGAACTGGTGAAATGTGAAGGTGCATGGTACAGACAGAGCCACAGGCAACTTTCCAAAGTCTGACGGATGCATATCGGTAATCCAGAACCATGTGAAACACACACTAGTAGTAATACGGTTTTTATTGTATTTCATCAGTTGGAAGATTTAAAACGGAACTAGAAAGTATTTTTTTTTTTTTTACTACATAAAACGACTGCTGAGCCTCAGGGAACGGGCACTTAAGCCTATGCCCAGGGCCAGGCGCGCGCGCGCGCGCACACACACACACACACACACACACACACACACACACACACACACACACACACACACACACACACACACACACACTGCCTCATCTCGCCAAAATGTGGGAAGGAGGGGCTGGTCAGGTAGTTGTGAGGTGGGCGCTGTTACACTCCGTGCCAGCCAACCCCTCCTTAGGGCTGTACCGTCTTAGCCATCATCGCAGACTCATCGAAGGTCAATGTGGAAACTGCGAATAAATAGGAATATACCGTGTGACATCGATCACTATCTTATGAAAAAAAAAATATATATATATATATATATATATATATATATATATATATATATATATATATAATATATAATATATATATATATATATATATATATATATATATATAATATATATATATATATATATATATATATATATATATATATATATATATGTGTCTTTATTTTGCCAGACGCCTTAAACCCGTACGGTATGGTCTTAAACAAATCGCCTCCACGTTGCTCTGTCCTCTGCCATGAGACTGTTCTCCCTCCAACTCGCACCTCCGCCATATACTGTCTCACCACCTCATCCTTGGTCCCCCCCATCCCCTCTCCTTCACGCCCTTTCCACCTCACTCACATACACTCCTATTCAGTCTCTCATTCTCTATCCTCTCCACATGGTGGGAGAAAAAAAACAGAAAAATGGAGAAAATTTCATTCTTTTTTCAGTTAAACTTGGCCTAAAATTGTCATCTCCCCGTCTTGAATGCTGAGTTGAAACGGCAGATTAGCACAAGAATATTTTATTTCTCGGGAAGCACTGCTATGGAAGGGATGGAGAGACGTAGTGTTATCTTTCTGTCATTGAGCTGGGTGAAATGAGAAATAAAAGGACGATAATCTAGGTCAGTATAAAGTGAAAAATTTTTAGATGTGTACGTACCTACGGGCAAGTTAGTCAACATGGAAAAGCTACCGTGGGTTGTAGTCTCCTAAGGTAATCACTTCACTCCAGTGACAGTTTTGATTTCATTTTTGCTTTCTGTAGACCTGGCTCTTATTCTTCCTTTGTCCTGTTCGCTGTTTATAACATTCTTCTTTTGGTTTATATGCCTGTGAGGAGAGAAGCTTGGTGTGCTCTTCTGCCAATTGTTTAGTCTCTTTGATATTTTGTGTTAGAAAGGATGGTGACCATACGTTCAAATTGTCCGTTAGAAACAGTGGGATAGTAGATGACGCTTTGTCCTGAATTGTACCGTCTTCACTGTTCTACATCTAATATCCTGCTATTGTTCATTCAGGTTTATATTCAACTTTGACGTTCCATAAGAATTATGCTGGAGATGATGAAGCAGAGATCTTGACGTTCCATAAGAATCATGCTGGAGAAGATGAAGCTGTGATCTTTTCCATTTATTAACATGGTGATTCGAAAGAAATTTCATATGGATTTTAGCGGCGTTTGGAAATAATGTAACATTTGACACTGAAGTAATCAGTCATTGACTATAAGAGTACCCTACTGTTGCTATACTCACAAATAACTAGTAATATTAGAGGTCCGTGTGTTTGAATTGCTGAAATCACGTATACTTCGTATAAACTTGTCTTTTATGCAGATGTATACATTAGCACTATGTATGCGTTTGTTTACTGCTGTACAACTACATAATAAACATTTTCAAGATCAGATGTTATAAATTCCTTGAGCTGATTGCCGTAAAGATACTATATTAGTGTTGGAAGGCATTCCTTGAGCGGACTGCTGTAAAGTTCTATCTATCTATCTATCTATTGCCAGACGCCTCAATCCCGTTTGGGGTGGCCACAAACAAATCGCCTCCAAGTCGCCCTGTCCCCCGCCATTTCACTGCCCTGCTCCCAACTCACACCCCCCTCTCTCATGTACCTCTCCACCCCATCCCTCCATCTCATCCTCGGCCTCCCCCTCCCTCTTTCCCCCTCCACCTCACTCATATACACTCTCCTCGTCAGTCTTTCATCCTCCATCCTCTCCACATGGCCAAACCACCTCAGTGTATTCCTCATAACGCTTCCTATCACATCCACATCCACACCACAACGTTCCTTTATATCCTCATTCGTCAGCCTGTCTCTCCACGTGACTCCACAGGCTCCTCTTAAATAACTCATTTCCACTGCTCTCACTCTTGACTCGTGTCCTTCCAACAATGTCCAAGCTTCACTTCCGTACGTTAGAATTGGTATCACAATACTGTCATGTAGTAACTTTTTCACTTCCATGCTCACTTCCCTGTTTCTTATCACTGCTTTCAAGGAACCAGCAACCTTTCTTCCCTGCTGTACCCTTTCAAGCACTTCACCCTCCAAACCTCCATCCTTACTCATCACACTACCCAAATACTTAAACGTACTCACATTTTCCAATTCCTCACCATCCAACCTCGCTGTACATTCACTAACTTCACCTCTCTCAAAGACCATCACTTTACTCTTCCCTACATTCACCTTTAGGTTCCGTTTCTTACACACTCTCAAACTCATCCACCAAGCCTTGCAGCTCCCCTTCTTCTTCACTCAACAACACAGTATCATCTGCAAACAACAGTACAGGGAGTTTCCAAACACTATCCTCTCTCACCAGGGCCACTCCAACATCCACTACCCTACCTTGTACCTCTTTTATTACCCCATCCATGTACAGATTGAACAACCATGGAGACATGACACATCCCTGTTTCAAACCAACTTTCAAAGAGAAAAATTCACTTAGTTCACCATCCACACGCACTGCAGCCTTCGCACCATCGTACATACTCTTCACAGCATTCAACAACTTCCCATCTACTCCATATATTCTTAACACTTTCCACAATCCTTGTCTATCCACCCTGTCATATGCTTTCTGCAAATCCATGAAAGCCGCATACAACTTCTTTCCCTTCTCTAGAAGGCATTCCTTGAGCGGACTGCTGTAAAGTTGCTGTATTAATACTGGAAAGCATCATGATGACCTTGTTAGTGTTGTGCCAGGCCTGGTGATAAAAATTTACGACCTGGGTTCCTGCCCAGCAACTTGATGGTTTCTCCAAATTGGTGCAGCCTACGTTAAATCCTCAGCATACAGCGGCATATGCATGTTTCCTGCTACCACAGACAACAGCTGATCCAAGGGTGAGTTTGGCAGCACTCGATATTCGTCTGATATACCAGAGGCCTCTCTAGAACTATATGAGGTCGTCGGCCAGTGGCAAGACTAAAACAGAAGATGTCATCGTGAAAGGGTGTAATATGCAAAATAACTGCCGCAAAAAGCTACTACATAGCTTCCTAGTGCGACAAGAACAGGAGCATAAACCCTGTTGTCGCTGCCAAAGGAGACCTGGTAACATCTCTTCCCAAACACCACACAAGTAACCTCCTTTCTATATTATTCTTGTCTCCAAATTATTTTATTCACCATAGGAACTGAACTGAACGAGATATAGCCTTCACTAACCCTTTTGAAATTTGAATAAAACCGTCTGGAATTAACAAGAACAAATTACAATAGACGTTGCCTTATTTAACATCGCTTTACTGTATCTTGTTACTCGCAGTTATTCTTATTAAGCTATCAAGAGTAAATCTTTACTGTCCACACACTTGACATCAGTGATACAAATAGTCAGTAACACACTAGCTCGTCCGAGTCACTCGAACAATAATATCTGGCGTTAGCTAAATAGAACAAGAGAACTCTCTCGACCATGACAGGGTTAATGGTAAAAGTATTAATACACTCACGCCGCGGAATCTGAAAGGTTAGTATTGCGGGCTACGAAGCTGCAGGCACAGTATTTGCTGGGTTCGAATTCCAATACGGGAACGGTACCACTCGACGCGAGTGTCCATCCGTCCATTGTAGGCTGGTAGGTAAAGTGAGTTTCTAGCTCAATACCTTAGGATGGTAACTGTAATAACCTGAATGATGGACAGGTCTTCTATCCCAGATTAGTGGTTGATTTCTTACCATAAAAGACCTAAATGGTGGAGAGGAGCACCTCGAATAAGCGCCTCATATCGTCTGCCCCGCACCCTTACCATTACCCTCGTATAACTCACTCTCGGTTGAATAAAAACATATGCGTAAGCTGGAACATACTACTAGAGTTGTCCAACATTCACCTATTTTCCCCCACGGGTCTCTAAAAGCACAGACAAATTTCCTCATATGGATCTAATTGATCCATTTAACCCGTTATCCTTCATTTGCTTACTTTCCCCCTTGGACCTTTCTCACCCTATTGTCCTGTTTCCAGCATGAACCTATTTGTGCCCATGGAAATAGCCATATGAACCTGTTTTCCCCATGGACCTATTTCTCTGTGGACCTGTTTTCACCATGGACCTATTTTTCACCATGTGCCTATTTTTCTCCATTGGCATGCTTTTCATTGATGGACCTGTTTTCCCCACTTAGACCAGCTTCTCCCTTGGACCTATTTTCACCATGGACATATTTTCACTCGTGGACCTCTTCTCCTTCCAAGAGGAAACACTAAACCTGCACAAAGAATTACAATATGTTTTCAGGTAGACCTGTCTCACACTGGGCCTATTTTCTCCGAGATGTATTTTTTCCTTAGATTTATTTTCATCCACTGGATCCCTGTTCATACGTGGATCTGTTTCCCTAGGGACATAGTTCTCATGCACCTATTCCAATCATGCACCTATTCACACCACGGACCTCATCCTTATAGACCGATTTTCCCATTACCCACCCTGTCACCCTGCCCAGCCACTCTATGCAATTCCTTACACGCCCACCCACCCCACTCATCCTGCTAACCCTGCTTACCCTAGTAATCCTTCTCACCTGCTTTCCCACCTACCCCACCTCACCCACTCATCCCTCCCAACCACCCAGCCCAATAAAGGTGGCATCACACTAGACCAAAAGTGGCTAACATGCGAGCAGCTTTTGTGAGGCAAATCGGCTAGCAGAGTCGAGTGTCCATCACACTAGTGTGTTTTTGCCAGCCAAAACGGCTAACAGTGTCGTCTGCCTTGGCGCCTCGTGGTCATTTGTAAACAAACCACCACGGAGTACCCACTCCCTTTTCCTCAGTTTCTGTAACTGCCTTACGTACTTTAGCAACTCCAGAGCCACAAAGCAGTCTACTAGAGTTTTCCTTGCCGCAGGATCCATATCGAAATCTGATTTCTCCTTATTGTTTGGAGACAAAACAGAAAGCTTCTGCGGCTGGTCACCCGAGTGTCCGAATATTTATTTCATGTTACAAAAAAAATAAAAATAAATAAAAACCACAAGAATTAAATTGTAGTTATGTAACAATTTTAAAGATTCCTTCTGTGAAAAACAGAATATTTTCTCACCAGTTACAAAATTAATATAGGCTCATTTGAGTTCTAATCTCACCAACAAGCTGTGAGCGAGAATTGTTATCCATTTCGCCTCCCAAGCGAAATCTCGCTCACCGTGAGTCAGTTTGGCTAGCGGGTCGCAAAACTGGCTCGCATGTTAGCCACATTTGGTCTAGTGTGACGCCGCCTTAACCCCAATCACCCTACCAACCCCACCCCCGTCATCCACTAACCCACCTAGCCCAACCCATGCAGTTAACCATCCCACCAACCCCACTAACCCATCCCATCCCGTCCAGCCTACAACGAACCCACGACCTGACAACCAACCTCCAGCACCAGATGTCTTGTAATTTTACACATACACACACACACACACACACACACACACAACGTGAGATGTAGAGATTCGGGAGGCTGGGGAATCGAAATGGAATCAGTTTGGAGTGATGAAATGATAAGGGTTTGGCATTCCTCCTAGTTATGGTGACAGCATTAACACTCTCAGGCTGCTGTATCACTCAGCTGATTAAAATCGTATCGCGTTAGCTGGAAGAATTTACTAAAGCTGTCTCGGCCGTGAGGGGGTTAAATATTGAAAAGATGATAAACATTATATTCTCTCTCTCTCTGTGTGGGTGTGGGTATGTGTGGGTGTGGGTGTGTGTGGGTATGTGTGTGTGTGTGTGTGTGTGTGTGTGTGTGTGTCCGCATCCGGCTCTGGGCACAAACTTGATCACCCGCTCCCTGGGGCCCGTCATCCCTCGTAAGCGTCATACACCTTCACCTGCCATCACTTCAGCACTGATACCCACTGCCTGTATAGATTACATGGTATGAGGTGTCTTGTTCAGGACAGGTGTAATGATATCATGTGGGGGTTTTGTTATACTCGTAAACGGGGCAAGTGTGAGTATGAAATGAGAAGGCAAAATGATTATGGGTGTTATCTTTAGCTGGATGATAAGAATACGTTATAAATAAGGGCATTGTAAACTGCTCTTACCAAGTTTTAAATATACGAGAAGTTGTATCGAGTAACAGAGAGAGAGAGAGAGGGGGGGGAGTACGACAAAATGATAAGAACTTGGGTCTGAGTCAGAGCCTGTTGTCTCATCACGCTAGCATTTAGATGACGCTTTGTTTCGTTTTGTTGTTATCACCATTAATTTTTTATAGCCTGAAGCAGAGCTCTTGTAGTAATGAGATCAATAAAGCGATGCCTAATCACTCTAGTTCGAAAAATAAAAATATCTATCCAGAGCGGATTTAAATCATCTGAAGAGATAAAGGAATATACTCGTACGTTATCGGAATGAATGGTTTCATGATATTTTTCAGACAAAATACGAAAATGATAACCCTGTTAACATTGTTTAACTGCAGTCGATAAAAATTAATATAGACGCCCACAGCCCGCCGAAGTCCGCTAATTGACGAAAAATGTCTACCTTTAACACCTACAGTCTTCAATTTTCTCTGGAAGTTCTGGAACGGACGAGACTGCAATGACGCCATTGTCACGTGGCAACCATTGACACAAAAACGTCAACAAAACTCAGTTGATGCAGCCCTGAACAACTACAAGAGGCCGTGCTGTGTCTTTTACTGAGCTGTGAACAGAACACTTATAGTTTCTGTTCATATCTATCTATAGATAGATATGAACAGAAACTATAAGTGTTTAGACAAAATAGCTGATTGACAATAAAGGATGAAAGTTCAGTGTATAGGACACTACGGAAATGATGCAGAATTCTGTGTGACCCTCGAAAGACATGGCGGCAAACTGAACTACAGCTGCGGATAAGAAGCATGCCGAGCAGTGGTGTTGATGCACATGTACTATTGCGGACAGGAGTTCTTAACCACCCTCGTCCAGCCAACCTGTGTATGTGGCAACGTCGCATTCACGAGCACAGAAGTTGCTTTCGATGCATTTCTGTCGAAAAATATTCTTTCAGTTTTGGGCTTGTACTAATGGATAAAGCAATAGTAATATTTACTTTGAAGGTTTGACTCTGATAACACGAATATATCATACTGATTATTTAATAACTTGTTTCTCGTGTAGAGCCAATGTATATTTGGTTCCACTCCACGACTTCCTGTAGGTCTGAACCAGCGAACACAGAGTGAACAAGTTCGAAGCATTCATTTGTTAACAGGAGAGAGAGAGAGAGAGAGAGTAGCGGGTGCCCGTGAATTTTAGAGGAATGAGGTTGAGAAATGAGGTGCTCAACACAGTTAAACAGGGATTTTTCCTTTTGTTTCGATTGGCTTTCTATGCTTAAATGGCTAAATGAAGGTAAATTATGTAATATAATAACTGGATGACGAAGTGGTAATAGGGTCTGGCTAATGGTTGTTTGGTGCAAGGTGTGCACTGTGCAGTGGTAAGCCTAATTCCAGGCAACGGTCGCTGTTAAAAGTTGGATGTTTTAGGTCCCATTTATTTTAAATATTTCCATGTGTGTTTAGGAGTACGTGTATGCCCCTATGGACCTATTTTCACCCCATGAATATTTTTATCAATGGACATTTTCACCACTCGGAGCACAATCCCTTATGGACCTATTTTCCTTAATGACTTTTTTTTTTTTCTAAGACGCCTACTTCCCTACGTAACCTATTTTCCCCCGAACTAATTTTCCCCATTGATGTATTTTCTCCCCACGGACCAATTTTTCCCTCGACCTTGAATCTCTATATGAATGCAGGTTTCCTACATGGTCGTATACCCATGGATGTATTTTTCACAATGAATCTATTTTCCTCATAAACCTGTTATCCGACGTGGTTATATCACCCACTGATGCGTGCAGTTGAAACACAGATCTCCTAACCAACAGACGTATTGCTCGATGGACCTGTTGTAACTCACTGAATATATATACATACTTTAGCATGATTCCAGAATAATATCCCCTGTGGACCGATTTTCCCAACTCGGACATTAACTCAGTTCACCTAATCCCAGTGGCCTGTTTTCCCACAATCCGTCCATCCACCTACACACCCACCCATCAACGCACATATCCACAACCTAACTCAATACAGTATGTCTCAAAAGTAGGACGACACAAACTCGTCTCTTGCCTTGTCCTACAGGTAGCCCCACCACCCACCTCACTTAAACAATGGACGAACCCCACTCCATCCCACTTAACCAGCCCAACAACCCTTTCCCTCCCTCTCGCCCACTCACTCCGCCTGTGAAACAACCAGCCTACGCTAACCAATCCACCCACCCAGTTACCAACCTACCAATCCGCATATCATGCTCCACAAGTCAGATGACTCTCAATTCAACACACACACACACACACACACACACACACACACACACACACAGAGGCGGGGTGGATTTCCTTACACGAAAGATGAGTCTCACCGCTTAACTCAGTCTGTCGATAGAAAATACTACCGGGTACTCTTTACAGGGAGTTTGCCAGGCCGTAGATAAGGGGCTTCATTCCGGCTACATACACATGATTTTATGCAATACCAGTAAATATGGTGCTCAAGCTAAACAGGGAATTTTTCCTTTCGCTGATGACGAAGGAGTTTATTTATCCCAGGATAACGTCTCGTCGGACAAAATGAAAGATGGGTTTTATTCTGGGTAACGCCAGTTGACTTTGTCAAATACTTTGGCAGGCCGCGTAACTTCTGTTAGATGCCTTATGTTCGCATTTTTTTCTCTCTCTGGTGGTTGGCACCTGGAGATTTTTGGCGAACTCATAAGTATTTTTCTCATTAACTGGATATTTCTCTCTAGACAGAGAGGCAAATTACTTTCTTAAGCACAGCTTTTTGTTAAATCAACAGCATTTATCTCCTAATTCATTATTCCAACGAAAGCAATCCTAAATATATATATATATATATATATATATATATATATATATATATATATATATATATATGTCACAAAGCAAGGCAAGTTTTAGTGACTGATGGAAGAAATACTCACACTGTGGCCTGTTTTCAATGGATCACAGGAATCCAGGGTTTCTCATCCCCTGCATTTCCCTGCGCCAGTCTGCCTCCACCTCATTATTCCAAAATTCACAGGCACCCACCATACACGCTCTCTCTCTCTCTCTCTCTCTCTCTCTCTCTCTCTCTCTCTCTCTCTCTCTCTCTCTCTCTCTCTCTCTCCTGTTAACAATTGAATGCTTCGAACTTGTTCACTCTGTGTTCGCTGGTTCAGACCTACAGGAAGTCGTGGAGTGGAACCAAATATACATATTTATCACTTGCTTGGCTCTATACGAGAAACAAGTTATTAAATAATCAGTATGATATATTCATGTTATCAAAGTCAAACCTTCAAAGTAAATATTACTATTGCTTTATCCATTAGTACAAGACCAAAGCTGAAGGAATATTTTTCGACAGAAATGCATCGAAGGTAATTTCTGTGCTCGTGAATGCGACTCTGCCACATACGCAGTATTGATGGTGTATAAGTCCCTTATCCGTTCTAAGCTTGACTATGGCTCACAGGTGTATGGTTCGGCATCGGATGCTGTACTCCGTAGACTGGATGTGCTTCAGAATGTATGCTTGCGTATATGTCTCGGAGCCCTTCGGTGTACTCGTGTGGAGCGGTTGGAAGTGGAGGCTAATGTGCCTCCCCTCCGTCTACGACGTGACCACCTGTTATTTTCTTATGGTATCACCACCCACCGTAAACGCTCACTTGGTCTTCCGACTTGTCGGATCCTCCTACAGTGGGAATACCTGCTGTATGCGGCCCTCAAGCCGGTGGCTGTGAGGCTTCACTTCCTCTGTGAGGCGTTAGGGTACGACCTTTCTAATGGGGATCAGGTTTTAACGTCAAAAATAGCGCCCTGGGAGTCACTTGCCACCACATTCAACACTGACTGGCTCCCCGTCGCAAAGTACAAGGCGCCGGAGGTGGAGGTACGACAGTTGTTCCGGATGATCCTCATTAGACACCTAGCGTCATTCCACTTGTACACCGATGGCTCTAAGATGGATGAATGTGTGGGTGCGAGTGTGTGGTCTACGGAGTGCCGCATCCGTTTTCGCTTGCCCCCGTACGTCTGTATTCACTGCCGAATTATTTGCCATAGATCAAGCTATAGACTTTGCTTTGCGTTCAAATCACAACAGTTTTGTCATTTTTTTCGGACTCTAAGTCAGCCCTTCAGGCACCATTCATGTAGGACTGATTCACATGAGGTCCTGGGCCGCATTATCAATAAGCTGCATACATGTGCTAAATCCTTCACTCTGATCTGGGTGCCTGGTCATTGCAGGTATTTACGGCAATGAGCAGGCTGTGACGTACTAGCTAAATCAGCTGTAGAACTCGAGGAGACTTGGGACGTTCCTCGTGAGCTACAGTCTAGTCTCTCTTTCGGAAAGAAATCAATTAATCTTCTGTGGCAAAGTCAGTGGACCGACCTGGCAATTCCATCAGTCAAAAGGACCATATGTGACTGGTCCAGTTCCTCTCGAGGAAACAGACGGGAGGAGGTCGCTTTAGCCCGCCTCCGCATGAATTCCACCCTAATAACACATATGTTACCATATATTAACAGACAATTTCCACCGCGTTGTACCACCTGTGACGCGGTGTTATCTATTAGTCACATCCTTTTGTACTGCAGTAGGTATGCTGGGGAACGTACCTCTCTGGCTGCCTACTGTAGGACAAATGCGCTCCCTTTCACACTTGATTCTGTCTTGGGTGATGGGGACGTTGGTGTGACTAATAAATTGATGACTTTCCTGAAAGAGACCAGATTACTCAGAGAGTTGTGATTTATTTTATGAACTTGGTTGTGGTTTCCTTATTTATTATATATATATATATATATATATTTTTTTTTTTTTTTTTTTTTTTTTTTTTGTATATAGGGATATGGTTTTTGTACATATGTGAATACGTCAATACACTTTTATATATTTGTGAACTGCAGGAGGAGGTTACATTTATATAAATGTTTTTTTTTCTTTTGTTCAGGACCAGTAAATTTGATTGTTTTTTATTTTTTTATTTTTTATTTTTTATTTATTTATTTATTTTTTTTGTATATATATGTATATATGTATGTATGTGTATATGTGTATATGTGTGTATATATATATATATATATATATATATATATATATATATATATATATATATATATATATATATATGTATGTGTATATGTATGTATATATATATATATAAATTTGATAAGTATTTGATTATTTTGTAGTAGAATAGTAATGAGTCTACATATGATGTATAGATGGAAGTATTTGTCCTGGTACTATCCATGTATACTGATGTATTCTTTATTACTTATTATGTTTCATAATCATGAATAATAACTTAATATTGGTATGAAATAGATGCAAATATTTCATATCATTATTTTGGCTTTCATGATTATCGATTCTTGCTGGCCTAATGCCCCTTCAGGGTGATGGCCAAATTTGTTATTAAAAAAAAAAAAAAAACATACGCAGGTTGGCTGGACGAGGGTGGTTAAGAACTCCTGTCCGCAATTGTACATGCACGACATAGGGAAAATGCAGGGAATGGTACCATCTAAGAGGTACTGGAATGGATACTGAGGAATAAGGTCAGCAAGATGGTAAGAAATGCCATGTGGTTTTGCACAAAATATAAAGCAACAGTGATACTCGTACTGGATTCCATGGAAGATGTAAAGAAAGTGAACACATAAAGACTGAGTTGGATATATATATATATATATATATATATATATATATATATATATATATATATATATATGAAATAATAGAACAGAGGAAGGAAAAAACAAATGAAAATAATGCATACACAAGATTACTGGCGTCCTCCATTCATAAAATGTCTGTAACAGTTGGACTTGAACAGTTGTAGGTTGAAGTTTGGGGGGAAACAACTCTAGGGAAGCGAGTCCCAGAGAGATGCAGTTCGGAGAATAAAAGAATTCTGATAGGCAGAAGTTCTGCAATATGGCTGAGTGACGTTCCAATCATGAGTGCTACCAGATGCCCGTGTAGCACGAGGGAAGGCATGGAGAGGAGGCACAATGGACGCAACTTCGTCTGAGCATTGCCATAAAATATCTAAAATAATGCAAGGGAGGCAACATTCCTTCTTACTTGTAGGGGAGATAGTTTATTTATAATAGCAGGGTTATTAATTATTCCAACAGCTTTGTTCTGAAATTTGTCTAGTTGTTTTAATGCAACTTCTCCACATCCATTCAACAAGGGTGAGCAATATTCAAGCTGAAAGCACACATGACTCTTATAAATTATAGCTAACTGCTCGTCAGTGAAGAAGTTACGGACTCTGTACAATAATCCAAGTTTCTTTGAGGCGGTTTATCAAGTGATCTGACATGAGAGGTTCAGCTGATGGCACTGTTAAGTGAGACACCGAGAATTTCAGTATTTTTGGAGATGGGAATACTAGTAGCACTGAAGGTAATATACGAATCTAGCAATATCTGTCTATCAGTAAACTGAATATATTTGGTTTTACTAGCATTAAATGAGACAAGGTTGTTTTGTCCCCATTCATTGATCGTAGATAAGCCTTAATTTATGGAGATGGCTGCTCTGCGTTGAGAGTCAGAGACTTTGTAAATGGGTGTTTGAATGTTTGAGAGTTAGAGACTTTGTAAATGGGTGTTTGAGTGTGAATGAACTGTGAAGTGTTGAGTCATCTGCATATGAATGGATGGGATTCTAGGTAACAGATGAGAGATCATAAATATGGCGCCAGAACTGACAGGCACGCCGGCATTAACTGAGTGGATATTGGAATTACATCATCTACGTTTACTCTTATTTTTCTGTCGCTGAGATACGAGGAAAGCAGAGGAAATATAGACGTTAGTCCACAGCAAGGAGTTTGGACAGCAGGGAACAGTGCCATTCTCTGTCGAAACCTTTAGAAATATCAAGGGCTACTGCATGAGTTTCTCCACGTAGGTCGATTGATTGTTGGATGGTATGGGTCAAGAGATTGAGTATGTCAATGGTGGATCTTTTGTGGCGAAAAACATATTGTCTATCACTGATTAAGTTGTTGGATTCAAGATGTTTAACTGTGTGCTTATTAATTAAAATGTCAAAAACTTTGCCAAAAGAAGATGTGACAGCTATTGGTCTGTAATCAGAGGGGTCAGAGGAACTTCCTTTCTTTGGAATTCCACCCTGTGGGCAGCCACCTTGTCGTGGTGGGGGGGCTTCTGTGCCCCTGTGATCCAACGAGCCTGCCCATGGATGTAACATCTGACAGGGTTTCCCATGCAGGTAGAGTTGTGGGTGAGGGGTCTGACTAAGCGCTGCCCAAAACGAAGCTTACCCTTATGGGTCATCGATGTTGCCCTCCAGGGGGGTCACCTTGGTGCTGTCCTGCGTTGGTTGGTTGGGTGTCTTGGCTGGGGGGTGTTGGTGAAGAGGGTTTTTGCACTGGTGGGAGCGAATTTTCGCATCACAGGGTATCCTTTTTGGGTTACCCTCTGGGGATGCGGTACCCCACTCCCATCAGACTGCACTCGATCCCCTCACTCCTGGGTAGGTGGTTTCCCTTGGCTCTTGCAGCCATTTTATCTCTCGCTAATGTACATATGGATACATTAAAAACTTCTTCAACCACTCGTGTAGTTGGTGACCAGTCGCATGAGTCGCCATCACCTGGTCACTCTCTGGCTGATGACCCTATACCCTCCACGTCATCTGCCGAAACTGCGAATCCAGATGTCTGTTCTAACGAACTGTTACCTGGTGACTTTGTGAAACACTCTTATACAAAATACATATTACTCAAAACGGCTGAAGGTACTTCCTTCCGGAACCTGAACTGTTTTCAGATTCACAGTGGTCTAGTTACAGCATCTGGATTTGCCTCCAAGGTCTCCTTGCAGGGCGATGGTTCTCTGATGCTAGAGGTCAGGAATGAAGGGGAGAGTACATGCATCCAGTCCCTTACTGTGGTTGCATCCAGCATCTGCCTCTCATCACATAATCCTAAATCAGTCCCATGGGGTTGTGTATTCTCGTGACTTGGTCTCTTATTCTGATTCTTCCCTCCTGGATGAATGGCTCCTCAGGGAGTTGTAGCAGAACAGAGAATTGTGAAGAAAGTTGATCAGGTTTTAACACCCACACCCACTCTTATTTTGACGTTTGATTGCCTTACTTTGTCAGAGGTTGTCACTGCTGCATGGTGGAAGCTTGAGGTTAAACCTTATGTTCCCCGGCCTAGAAGGTGCTATTATTGTCAAAGGTTTGGTCATGTCTGTCATTCTTGCCAGTGGGAAGCATCTGGCCTTCCTGAGGTCAGTGGAAATTGTGGTGTTTCCCATGGTATAGTTGATTGTTCTCAACGCTCTAAATGTTTGAACTGTGGAGGAGCGCATGTGGCCTCCTCAAGGGATTGCACTGTATACAAGTTTGTGTATGAGATTACTTCTGTCCAAACGAAGGAGAAAATTTCCTTTTCTGACACAAAGGCCAAGGTAAGGGAGACATTCACTCGCCCTGGGGTTACCTTTGCTGCTGCCTTGTCTCACTGTAAAGCTACCTGGCAGGTGCCCCTGCCATCGCACAATGCCTCATCAAATTCTCGGGGTTCTACTTCCAGGCCTTATCGGCCGGGGGGTTCCACTGAGGGAGTGTAGCCTGGAAGCAGATGTGCTTCCTCTAAGAAGGCACCTCCTGGCTCTGGGGGTGTCCCCTCTGGGGTGGTGCTTCCTGCATCTGGGAATGCCTTCCCCATCCCAGTTCCTCCGGTTCCTCCTGTAGCAAACACCTGTGTCAATCCTACACCTTGTTTAGACACATCCAAAACTCCCCATGTCCTTCCTGTGCATCGTAAGCATCACCATGGCTCCTCAGAGTGCTCAGAGATTGAATCACTGCTACCAAACATCTCAGCAGTGGACCCACTACTCTTGCCTGGGATGTTCAGGGGTTTAGGCAAGTGCAGGCTGAGGATGGCTTTTCACTGAAGGCCCAGCCACCACCAAACAGTGGTGGTAGCCAGGTCGTTGATGCACCTGCTCAGCTGCATGAGGCCTTGTCATGTCAGGGATCCAGTTCTGTGGCATGCGCTACTGATCATGCTCCCTCTCGTGATGGCACTGCCTGCTCTATTCCAGCTAAGGCAGCTTGTGGTCCCCCTACCAAGCCATCTCTTGCTCCACCACAGAAGAAGACCATTGTCTGGCCCTCTTCTTCTTCTTCTGGGTTATCTTCAGCCAGGCGGCACACTGTGCATCATAACGATGCCATGCAGTCCTATTCTAAGGGCAGTTCTAAGCAGCAATCTAGATCTGGTTGCTTGTTGGGGCATGGTTGTCTCACCCCTTATCCTGATTCTTCCTTCGTTGTGGATATTGTGGCATTCTTAGTCAGGATACTACAATGGAATTGTCAAGGGCTGCATGGTAATTGGGAGGAGCTGTGGACCCTCCTGACTTATTCCCCTTTGTCCATGTGTTTCCAAGAAGCTCTTGTAGGGTTTGCCACTCCTCATGCACCACCTGGGTTTAATGCTATTTGCTCAGTGCCAACCCAGGGTCCTGTTGGAGGTGGTGCTGTTTTGGTGAGAGGTGACATCCTTCATCGGCCAGTCCACCTCCAGTCTGACCTCCAGAGTGTTGCTGTGCGGTTGTATGCCCATTGCTGGTATAAAGTTTGTTCCATTTACCACCCAACACAGCAGTCGGTAGGGTGGAACTTCAGAACCTTCTTGGTCATTTACCTACGCTCATTCTTCTCTTGGGGGACTTTAATGGTTGTCACCCTTTGTGGGGTGACTGTCTTGTAAACCAATGTGGGAGTTTGATATCCTAATTGGAGGATGAGGATCTTGGCCTATTCAATACTGCAGCGTTTACACATTTTCACTTCCAAACGGGTTCATTTATTGCAACTGACCTCTCTGTCTGCTCTCCTGACTGTCACCTGGAGGATCTCCATGGAAGTGATCACTTTCCCATCCTCCTTACTGCAGCAGTATCTAGTCCCTGTTCCCATCTACCGAGGTGGAGATTGGATAAGGCAGACTGGTCCCTTTTCTCTGTCACTGGGGGAACTGGAAATATGAATAAAATGCTAATATATATATACATCAGTTGACACAAGGAACTGACTTGTGAAATCTAGTAAATTTTACTTTATGCCGGCTTACTTCGCCAATTCTCTAAGAACGAGAATTTTATCAGCTTTCTCAACAGTACACAGCGGTGACTGACTACTCACGAGTGCTGAATTGTTGAAACTGTTGGCCTCTGAGAGAGTGTGATCCTTGCCCCCATGGCAGTCAATAATAATAATAATCGAGACAAGTTCTTGCTGATGCTTAACTCCTAGTTGGCCCAACAGATTTAAGAATTAATACCAAAGAACTGGCCCTAATGCTAGTTGTGATTAATATAAGAAATTTGTGTAAACTGGGATATGCAATTTAAAGTAAGCACAGTATGGAGCAATCAAACACGATTCTATAATTACATTAAGCTCAAAGAAAGGAACTGTAAATTCATTAATTACAACCAAAATTTACGTTACAAGAATCCCAAAATGAATTCAAATATCAAAGGAAATACACTCTCTCACTCGCATTCAAATAGCTAATTAATCTTAAGCCTTGGAAAAAGAACGGAAATACTAGTCAGTGGAGGAAACGGAGCTAAGCCGCGAAGAGGCTGGGCATCTCTAACTGCTAAGGTCACTACAGCCGATCACCAGCTCGTGGGGAAATATGGGAAATCTTTGAACTACTGGAGAGCTCAGCACTGTGCTCGAGGATTCCTAATCCCGTGGCTGTCCAACACCAACTGATGTAACCAAGCCGGGTATGGGGGGGTCAGAAATGGGCATGTTCACCGCAAGTGGGCGTGGCCTAACTTCAACAGTCAATGGAGGCAGGGTGAATGATATACACATGCAATAAAATCACTCAGTGAAGAATTAATGTCGTGCATAAGAAGTCACTTTTGAAACAGTGACGAATGTCCTGAAAAACCATCCCGATCAAAGTGCATACAGGGACGGTTAAACTGAGTGATACATAGTGGGTCTGTCAGGACTCCATATTATAATTACAAATCATAATAGATAAATAGATAAATAGATAGACAGAGAGACAGATAGAAGCAGGAAGTCAGATGATGAGAAGGTATTGTGTCTGCGAGAATTGAGCAATGCTAAACATGTTTACACACTCTTAACTCAAGGAATGCTTTATAAGTACACAACAGCGCCTCGAGACCATACACACACATACACACATACTCACACACAGGCTTCTAGAACTTTCCAACCACAGTGAACACACGTGACACGACCCCTGCTACACCAGAATTTAGGAAGCAGAGGCGGAAGGAGACAGGCCATAGAATCGGGAGGTAGTAGGAAGAAAGGCTTAGCAACTTGGAAGAGAGAGAGAGAGAGAGAGAGACAGGGAGGTAGCTAACGGGACTCTTACTTAATTTCACTCGTGTGTGAGAGACTTTATTAATATTTCCAAGACTAATAAAAATAGTCCCATACTATTCTTTACCTCTCCTGTCATTGCATGACAAATGGGAACCAAGATTATCTACTTACAAACAACTCAAGTATAACAACCGCTCGTCCACAAGTCTAATATATAACTTCTCTACAAGTATATACAAAGTCCTTTTTGTGACATTTGGTGGCAGCGGTGGGATTCGAACCCATGCCTCCGAAGAGACTGGTGTGAGTCGTCCATGACAGCCTACAGTGCAAATAGCTTACAAGTTTACTACAAAGTTTTTTATGACATTTGGTAGCAGCAAACGTATACGAACCTCGTCTACGAATCAACAGTGAATTCCTACAAAATATCAAGATTGAAAACAAAAAATACCTCACACAACCAACAACTCACAACCAGCTCCTGACAGTATTCTCTCCAACCAGCCCCCTCCGTCTCCCCGATCACCACGCTGATGTAGAGGTGAAGAGGTCACAGGACGCCTTGCAAGTAGTTTAACAAAGTACTGATACAAACAATCTTGCAATTTCTACAACGAACCAACGAACTACAACCATCTACAATTAACTACAAGTAACAACTCTACGATGCATCTGTATAATCTTCTACACGCTCCTACAAGTAGCGGCAGTTTTCATCCCACAACGAGTAAATCACAAGAGAAAAGGACCGAGAAAACATCGAGAAAGAAAAACAAAACAAACAAACGAAGAATGAGACACGACTCACAACTCACAACCACCAGACCTCACCCTCCTCTCTCTGCTACATTCACCCAACCTCCACCGCTGACGCAGGAGTGAAGAGGTCAAGACGACGAAGCAAATACTAAGTCCATATTCACAACTCATCTTACTCATCTTCACTCAAGTTACTCATCACTACTCATTTACTCACCACAGCTACCAGTGTGGGAAGTCGACGTCACCATACGTATCAACGTGTGTCTGACACCCCACAACACGTCAATCACCCCGTGAAGGACAACGCTATCACCACGTGCAACACCACTCACACCATTCCCACCACGGTAAAAATTAGTGAGTTACATATTTACTTCATCTATACGATACACAGTGATAGACAGCACATTTTGCACAAACATATAAAACGTGCTGTATACAGTAGTTACAACTTACGTACACATACTTACTTCAGTTATCTGTGTAACTCAAACACTAAATAATCACCAACAATAAATATTCTACACTGTATATATTCATTCATTGATTATAGCATTTATTTACTACCAACGAGTGTTACCATTTATACCTACATAAAATACGTGTTTCATACATACAGCTATACATTATTACATCTACAAAGTAATAAAGAAAATATACCATCACAGTTACTCAGTGAGCGATTAAAAAAGACTGTATTAAGCATTAATTAAAGCTACCTAGTGGAAACAGATAAATTAAGTTACAAGGAAAACCAGAAAAAAAAAAATGGCCAACACAAATGACGTTAGCAAGAGTGAACATCTTCAACACAATCGTGAAGACAAAGATTTCCACACAATGCTGACACATATATTGCCCACGATAGGTACAAGTGAACAACAAGTCAGTGTATATAGTTAATACTGTATATAGTGTATATATATTTTTTATATAAAATAACAAAATATGGGGCTATATAATATCATTTCAGTAATAGCTGTGCAATATAAAATAACCCTTAAAAAAGGGTCCCAAGGAAATTAACCAGCAATTATGCAACCATGAACAACACCGAAAAAAAAAAAAAAAAAAAGCGTAGACAAACGAAGAAAAACAAACTATAGAAAATCAATACATACAAAAAAAGAAAGAAAGAAAAAGAAATAGAGTAAGATCACATAACAAACAAATGAAAATAAGTGTAAGTGTTACTACATATGCCAAAATACCACATAAACTACAAACAAAAAAGCAAATTGTTGTTTCCACTAGCTAGTGGCATGGCACATCATATCATCGACCGCAGCATGACCGTATTCAATGTCAGGACTACAATTATTACAATTATGTAACTACAAACGATATGTAACAATTATGTAACGACAAACGATTGCATTATGTTACACTTGCTACAACTATGTAACTACAAACAATATGTACCAATTATGTAACAGTTGCATTAACAAGATGTAACTTTTATGTAACTTTAACTACAATTATGTAACTACAAACGATATGTAACAATTATGTAACGACAAACGATTGCATTATGTTACACTTGCTACAATTATGTAACTACAAACAATATGTAACAATTATGTAACAGTTGCATTAACAAGATGTAACTTTTATGTAACTTTAACTACAATTATAAGGCCAACACAATTATGTAACAGTTGCATTAACAAAATGTAACTACAATTATAAGGCCAACACAATTATGCATTACCACAATATTATGTAACAATTCATAAAATGTTACGATTATGTATTACCACAATATTACTACAATATTATGTAAAGTCATACAATTATACCACAATTCTGTATTACCAGAATCATCATACAAGTTAGGTGAAATATTGGACATTACTAAGGGGATGGTTCAATATGTAATGTGTAACCTAGCAGTATTGCCATTGCACAATTATATGCGTACGTCTGTTGTACATGCACGTCTTACAAAGTGTCATACAACAGCCATTGCATTTGTTCAACTATGTATAGAACTTGTTTAAAATTTAATATCTTGATCATTGCAATTTACTATGAATATTATATGTGTACAATATTATAATCAATATTATATACTAATAGATTTGCATATGTCAATGATAATTGCTGTCGGAGGACCTTCAGCTGCGCCGCTGAGCATATGTCAGGACTCCATATTATAATTACAAATCATAATAGATGAATAGATAAATAGATAGATAGAGAGACAGATAGAAGCAGGAAGTCAGATGATGAGAAGGTATTGTGTCTGCGAGAATCGAGCAATGCTAAACATGCTTACACACTCTTAACTCAAGGAATGCTTTATAGGCACACGACAGCGCCTCGTGACCATACACACACATACACACATACTCACACACAGGCTTCTAGAACTTTCCAACCACAGTGAACACACGTGACACGACCCCTGCTACACCAGAATTTAGGAAGCAGAGGCGGAAGGAGACAGGCCATAGAATCGGGAGGTAGTAGGAAGAAAGGCTTAGCAACTTGGAAGAGAGAGAGAGAGAGAGAGACAGGGAGGTAGCTAACGGGACTCTTACTTAATTTCACTCGTGTGTGAGAGACTTTGTTAATATTTCCAAGACTAATAAAAATAGTCCCATACTATTCTTTACCTCTCCTGTCATTGCATGACAAATGGGAACCAAGATTATCTACTTACAAACAACTCAAGTATAACAACCGCTCGTCCACAAGTCTAATATATAACTTCTCTACAAGTATATACAAAGTCCTTTTTGTGACATTTGGTGGCAGCGGTGGGATTCGAACCCACGCCTCCGAAGAGACTGGTGTGAGTCTTTCATGACAGCCTACAGTGCAAATAGCTTACAAGTTTACTACAAAGTTTTTTATGACATTTGGTAGCAGCAAACGTATACGAACCTCGTCTACGAATCAACAGTGAATTCCTACAAAATATCAAGATTGAAAACAAAAAATACCTCACACAACCAACAACTCACAACCAGCTCCTGACAGTATTCTCTCCAACCAGCCCCCTCCGTCTCCCCGATCACCACGCTGATGTAGAGGTGAAGAGGTCACAGGACGCCTTGCAAGTAGTTTAACAAAGTACTGATACAAACAATCTTGCAATTTCTACAACGAACCAACGAACTACAACCATCTACAATTAACTACAAGTAACAACTCTACGATGCATCTGTATAATCTTCTACACGCTCCTACAAGTAGCGGCAGTTTTCATCCCACAACGAGTAAATCACAAGAGAAAAGGACCGAGAAAACATCGAGAAAGAAAAACAAAACAAACAAACGAAGAATGAGACACGACTCACAACTCACAACCACCAGACCTCACCCTCCTCTCTCTGCTACATCCACCCAACCTCCACCGCTGACGCAGGAGTGAAGAGGTCAAGACGACGAAGCAAATACTAAGTCCATATTCACAACTCATCTTACTCATCTTCACTCAAGTTACTCATCACTACTCATTTACTCACCACAGCTACCAGTGTGGGAAGTCGACGTCACCATACGTATCAACGTGTGTCTGACACCCCACAACACGTCAATCACCCTGTGAAGGACAACGCTATCACCACGTGCAACACCACTCACACCATTCCCACCACGGTAAAAATTAGTGAGTTACATATTTACTTCATCTATACGATACACAGTGATAGACAGCACATTTTGCACAAACATATAAAACGTGCTGTATACAGTAGTTACAACTTACGTACACATACTTACTTCAGTTATCTGTGTAACTCAAACACTAAATAATCACCAACAATAAATATTCTACACTGTATATATTCATTCATTTATTATAGCATTTATTTACTACCAACGAGTGTTACCATTTATACCTACATAAAATACGTGTTTCATACATACAGCTATACATTATTACATCTACAAAGTAATAAAGAAAATATACCATCACAGTTACTCAGTGAGCGATTAAAAGAACTGTATTAAGCATTAATTAAAGCTACCTAGTGGAAACAGGTAAATTAAGTTACAAGGAAAACCAGAAAAAAAAATGGCCAACACAAATGACGTTAGCAAGAGTGAACATCTTCAACACAATCGTGAAGACAAAGATTTCCACACAATGCTGACACATATATTGCCCACGATAGGTACAAGTGAACAACAAGTCAGTGTATATAGTTAATACTGTATATAGTGTATATATATTTTTTATATAAAATAACAAAATATGGGGCTATATAATATCATTTTCAGTAATAGCTGTGCAATATAAAATAACCCTTAAAAAAGGGTCCCAAGGAAATTAACCAGCAATTATGCAACCATGAACAACACCGAAAAAAAAAAAAAAAAAAAGCGTAGACAAACGAAGAAAAACAAACTATAGAAAATCAATACATACAAAAAAAGAAAGAAAGAAAAAGAAATAGAGTAAGATCACATAACAAACAAATGAAAATAAGTGTAAGTGTTACTACATATGCCAAAATACCACATAAACTACAAACAAAAAAGCAAATTGTTGTCTCCACAAGCTAGTGGCATGGCACATCATATCATCGACCGCAGCATGACCGTATTCAATGTCAGGACTACAATTATTACAATTATGTAACTACAAACGATATGTAACAATTATGTAACGACAAACGATTGCATTATGTTACACTTGCTACAACTATGTAACTACAAACAATATGTACCAATTATGTAACAGTTGCATTAACAAGATGTAACTTTTATGTAACTTTAACTACAATTATGTAACTACAAACGATATGTAACAATTATGTAACGACAAACGATTGCATTATGTTATACACTTGCTACAATTATGTAACTACAAACAATATGTAACAATTATGTAACAGTTGCATTAACAAGATGTAACTTTTATGTAACTTTAACTACAATTATAAGGCCAACACAATTATGTAACAGTTGCATTAACAAAATGTAACTACAATTATAAGGCCAACACAATTATGCATTACCACAATATTATGTAACAATTCATAAAATGTTACGATTATGTATTACCACAATATTACTACAATATTATGTAAAGTCATACAATTATACCACAATTCTGTATTACCAGAATCATCATACAAGTTAGGTGAAATATTGGACATTACTAAGGGGATGGCTCAATATGTAATGTGTAACCTAGCAGTATTGCCATTGCACAATTATATGCGTACGTCTGTTGTACATGCACGTCTTACAAAGTGTCATACAACAACCATTGCATTTGTTCAATTATGTATAGAACTTGTTTAAAATTTAATATCTTGATCATTGCAATTTACTATGAATATTATATGTGTACAATATTATAATCAATATTATATACTAATAGATTTGCATATGTCAATGATAATTGCTGTCGGAGGACCTTCAGCTGCGCCGCTGAGCATATGTCAGGACTCCATATTATAATTACAAATCATAATAGATGAATAGATAAATAGATAGATAGAGAGACAGATAGAAGCAGGAAGTCAGATGATGAGAAGGTATTGTGTCTGCGAGAATCGAGCAATGCTAAACATGCTTACACACTCTTAACTCAAGGAATGCTTTATAGGCACACGACAGCGCCTCGTGACCATACACACACATACACACATACTCACACACAGGCTTCTAGAACTTTCCAACCACAGTGAACACACGTGACACGACCCCTGCTACACCAGAATTTAGGAAGCAGAGGCGGAAGGAGACAGGCCATAGAATCGGGAGGTAGTAGGAAGAAAGGCTTAGCAACTTGGAAGAGAGAGAGAGAGAGAGAGACAGGGAGGTAGCTAACGGGACTCTTACTTAATTTCACTCGTGTGTGAGAGACTTTGTTAATATTTCCAAGACTAATAAAAATAGTCCCATACTATTCTTTACCTCTGCTGTCATTGCATGACAAATGGGAACCAAGATTATCTACTTACAAACAACTCAAGTATAACAACCGCTCGTCCACAAGTCTAATATATAACTTCTCTACAAGTATATACAAAGTCCTTTTTGTGACATTTGGTGGCAGCGGTGGGATTCGAACCCACGCCTCCGAAGAGACTGGTGTGAGTCTTTCATGACAGCCTACAGTGCAAATAGCTTACAAGTTTACTACAAAGTTTTTTATGACATTTGGTAGCAGCAAACGTATACGAACCTCGTCTACGAATCAACAGTGAATTCCTACAAAATATCAAGATTGAAAACAAAAAATACCTCACACAACCAACAACTCACAACCAGCTCCTGACAGTATTCTCTCCAACCAGCCCCCTCCGTCTCCCCGATCACCACGCTGATGTAGAGGTGAAGAGGTCACAGGACGCCTTGCAAGTAGTTTAACAAAGTACTGATACAAACAATCTTGCAATTTCTACAACGAACCAACGAACTACAACCATCTACAATTAACTACAAGTAACAACTCTACGATGCATCTGTATAATCTTCTACACGCTCCTACAAGTAGCGGCAGTTTTCATCCCACAACGAGTAAATCACAAGAGAAAAGGACCGAGAAAACATCGAGAAAGAAAAACAAAACAAACAAACGAAGAATGAGACACGACTCACAACTCACAACCACCAGACCTCACCCTCCTCTCTCTGCTACATTCACCCAACCTCCACCGCTGACGCAGGAGTGAAGAGGTCAAGACGACGAAGCAAATACTAAGTCCATATTCACAACTCATCTTACTCATCTTCACTCAAGTTACTCATCACTACTCATTTACTCACCTCAGCTACCAGTGTGGGAAGTCGACGTCACCATACGTATCAACGTGTGTCTGACACCCCACAACACGTCAATCACCCCGTGAAGGACAACGCTATCACCACGTGCAACACCACTCACACCATTCCCACCACGGTAAAAATTAGTGAGTTACATATTTACTTCATCTATACGATACACAGTGATAGACAGCACATTTTGCACAAACATATAAAACGTGCTGTATACAGTAGTTACAACTTACGTACACATACTTACTTCAGTTATCTGTGTAACTCAAACATTAAATAATCACCAACAATAAATATTCTACACTGTATATATTCATTCATTTATTATAGCATTTATTTACTACCAACGAGTGTTACCATTTATACCTACATAAAATACGTGTTTCATACATACAGCTATACATTATTACATCTACAAAGTAATAAAGAAAATATACCATCACAGTTACTCAGTGAGCGATTAAAAAAGACTGTATTAAGCATTAATTAAAGCTACCTAGTGGAAACAGATAAATTAAGTTACAAGGAAAAAGAAAAGGCCAACACAAATGACGTTAGCAAGAGTGAACATCTTCAACACAATCGTGAAGACAAAGATTTCCACACAATGCTGACACATATATTGCCCACGATAGGTACAAGTGAACAACAAGTCAGTGTATATAGTTAATACTGTATATAGTGTATATATATTTTTTATATAAAATAACAAAATATGGGGCTATATAATATCATTTTCAGTAATAGCTGTGCAATATAAAATAACCCTTAAAAAAGGGTCCCAAGGAAATTAACCAGCAATTATGCAACCATGAACAACACCGAAAAAAAAAAAAAAAAAAAAAAGCGTAGACAAACGAAGAAAAACAAACTATAGAAAATCAATACATACAAAAAAAGAAAGAAAGAAAAAGAAATAGAGTAAGATCACATAACAAACAAATGAAAATAAGTGTAAGTGTTACTACATATGCCAAAATACCACATAAACTACAAACAAAAAAGCAAATTGTTGTCTTCACAAGCTAGTGGCATGGCACATCATATCATCGACCGCAGCATGACCGTATTCAATGTCAGGACTACAATTATTACAATTATGTAACTACAAACGATATGTAACAATTATGTAACGACAAACGATTGCATTATGTTACACTTGCTACAACTATGTAACTACAAACAATATGTACCAATTATGTAACAGTTGCATTAACAAGATGTAACTTTTATGTAACTTTAACTACAATTATGTAACTACAAACGATATGTAACAATTATGTAACGACAAACGATTGCATTATGTTACACTTGCTACAATTATGTAACTACAAACAATATGTAACAATTATGTAACAGTTGCATTAACAAGATGTAACTTTTATGTAACTTTAACTACAATTATAAGGCCAACACAATTATGTAACAGTTGCATTAACAAAATGTAACTACAATTATAAGGCCAACACAATTATGCATTACCACAATATTATGTAACAATTCATAAAATGTTACGATTATGTATTACCACAATAATACTACAATATTATGTAAAGTCATACAATTATACCACAATTCTGTATTACCAGAATCATCATACAAGTTAGGTGAAATATTGGACATTACTAAGTGGATGGCTCAATATGTAATGTGTAACCTAGCAGTATTGCCATTGCACAATTATATGCGTACGTCTGTTGTACATGCACGTTTTACAAAGTGTCATACAACAACCATTGCATTTGTTCAATTATGTATAGAACTTGTTTAAAATTTAATATCTTGATCATTGCAATTTACTATGAATATTATATGTGTACAATATTATAATCAATATTATATACTAATAGATTTGCATATGTCAATGATAATTGCTGTCGGAGGACCTTCAGCTGCGCCGCTGAGCATATGTCAGGACTCCATATTATAATTACAAATCATAACAGATGAATAGATAAATAGATAGATAGAGAGACAGATAGAAGCAGGAAGTCAGATGATGAGAAGGTATTGTGTCTGCGAGAATCGAGCAATGCTAAACATGCTTACACACTCTTAACTCAAGGAATGCTTTATAGGCACACGACAGCGCCTCGTGACCATACACACACATACACACATACTCACACACAGGCTTCTAGAACTTTCCAACCACAGTGAACACACGTGACACGACCCCTGCTACACCAGAATTTAGGAAGCAGAGGCGGAAGGAGACAGGCCATAGAATCGGGAGGTAGTAGGAAGAAAGGCTTAGCAACTTGGAAGAGAGAGAGAGAGAGAGAGAGACAGGGAGGTAGCTAACGGGACTCTTACTTAATTTCACTCGTGTGTGAGAGACTTTGTTAATATTTCCAAGACTAATAAAAATAGTCCCATACTATTCTTTACCTCTCCTGTCATTGCATGACAAATGGGAACCAAGATTATCTACTTACAAACAACTCAAGTATAACAACCGCTCGTCCACAAGTCTAATATATAACTTCTCTACAAGTATATACAAAGTCCTTTTTGTGACATTTGGTGGCAGCGGTGGGATTCGAACCCACGCCTCCGAAGAGACTGGTGTGAGTCTTTCATGACAGCCTACAGTGCAAATAGCTTACAAGTTTACTACAAAGTTTTTTATGACATTTGGTAGCAGCAAACGTATACGAACCTCGTCTACGAATCAACAGTGAATTCCTACAAAATATCAAGATTGAAAACAAAAAATACCTCACACAACCAACAACTCACAACCAGCTCCTGACAGTATTCTCTCCAACCAGCCCCCTCCGTCTCCCCGATCACCACGCTGATGTAGAGGTGAAGAGGTCACAGGACGCCTTGCAAGTAGTTTAACAAAGTACTGATACAAACAATCTTGCAATTTCTACAACGAACCAACGAACTACAACCATCTACAATTAACTACAAGTAACAACTCTACGATGCATCTGTATAATCTTCTACACGCTCCTACAAGTAGCGGCAGTTTTCATCCCACAACGAGTAAATCACAAGAGAAAAGGACCGAGAAAACATCGAGAAAGAAAAACAAAACAAACAAACGAAGAATGAGACACGACTCACAACTCACAACCACCAGACCTCACCCTCCTCTCTCTGCTACATCCACCCAACCTCCACCGCTGACGCAGGAGTGAAGAGGTCAAGACGACGAAGCAAATACTAAGTCCATATTCACAACTCATCTTACTCATCTTCACTCAAGTTACTCATCACTACTCATTTACTCACCACAGCTACCAGTGTGGGAAGTCGACGTCACCATACGTATCAACGTGTGTCTGACACCCCACAACACGTCAATCACCCCGTGAAGGACAACGCTATCACCACATGCAACACCACTCACACCATTCCCACCACGGTAAAAATTAGTGAGTTACATATTTACTTCATCTATACGATACACAGTGATAGACAGCACATTTTGCACAAACATATAAAACGTGCTGTATACAGTAGTTACAACTTACGTACACATACTTACTTCAGTTATCTGTGTAACTCAAACATTAAATAATCACCAACAATAAATATTCTACACTGTATATATTCATTCATTTATTATAGCATTTATTTACTACCAACGAGTGTTACCATTTATACCTACATAAAATACGTGTTTCATACATACAGCTATACATTATTACATCTACAAAGTAATAAAGAAAATATACCATCACAGTTACTCAGTGAGCGATTAAAAAAGACTGTATTAAGCATTAATTAAAGCTACCTAGTGGAAACAGATAAATTAAGTTACAAGGAAAACCAGAAAAAAAAAATGGCCAACACAAATGACGTTAGCAAGAGTGAACATCTTCAACACAATCGTGAAGACAAAGATTTCCACACAATGCTGACACATATATTGCCCACGATAGGTACAAGTGAACAACAAGTCAGTGTATATAGTTAATACTGTATATAGTGTATATATATTTTTTATATAAAATAACAAAATATGGGGCTATATAATATCATTTTCAGTAATAGCTGTGCAATATAAAATAACCCTTAAAAAAGGGTCCCAAGGAAATTAACCAGCAATTATGCAACCATGAACAACACCGAAAAAAAAAAAAAAAAAAAGCGTAGACAAACGAAGAAAAACAAACTATAGAAAATCAATACATACAAAAAAAGAAAGAAAGAAAAAGAAATAGAGTAAGATCACATAACAAACAAATGAAAATAAGTGTAAGTGTTACTACATATGCCAAAATACCACATAAACTACAAACAAAAAAGCAAATTGTTGTCTCCACAAGCTAGTGGCATGGCACATCATATCATCGACCGCAGCATGACCGTATTCAATGTCAGGACTACAATTATTACAATTATGTAACTACAAACGATATGTAACAATTATGTAACGACAAACGATTGCATTATGTTACACTTGCTACAACTATGTAACTACAAACAATATGTACCAATTATGTAACAGTTGCATTAACAAGATGTAACTTTTATGTAACTTTAACTACAATTATGTAACTACAAACGATATGTAACAATTATGTAACGACAAACGATTGCATTATGTTATACACTTGCTACAATTATGTAACTACAAACAATATGTAACAATTATGTAACAGTTGCATTAACAAGATGTAACTTTTATGTAACTTTAACTACAATTATAAGGCCAACACAATTATGTAACAGTTGCATTAACAAAATGTAACTACAATTATAAGGCCAACACAATTATGCATTACCACAATATTATGTAACAATTCATAAAATGTTACGATTATGTATTACCACAATATTACTACAATATTATGTAAAGTCATACAATTATACCACAATTCTGTATTACCAGAATCATCATACAAGTTAGGTGAAATATTGGACATTACTAAGTGGATGGCTCAATATGTAATGTGTAACCTAGCAGTATTGCCATTGCACAATTATATGCGTACGTCTGTTGTACATGCACGTCTTACAAAGTGTCATACAACAACCATTGCATTTGTTCAATTATGTATAGAACTTGTTTAAAATTTAATATCTTGATCATTGCAATTTACTATGAATATTATATGTGTACAATATTATAATCAATATTATATACTAATAGATTTGCATATGTCAATGATAATTGCTGTCGGAGGACCTTCAGCTGCGCCGCTGAGCATATGTCAGGACTCCATATTATAATTACAAATCATAACAGATGAATAGATAAATAGATAGATAGAGAGACAGATAGAAGCAGGAAGTCAGATGATGAGAAGGTATTGTGTCTGCGAGAATCGAGCAATGCTAAACATGCTTACACACTCTTAACTCAAGGAATGCTTTATAGGCACACGACAGCGCCTCGTGACCATACACACACATACACACATACTCACACACAGGCTTCTAGAACTTTCCAACCACAGTGAACACACGTGACACGACCCCTGCTACACCAGAATTTAGGAAGCAGAGGCGGAAGGAGACAGGCCATAGAATCGGGAGTAGTAGGAAGAAAGGCTTAGCAACTTGGAAGAGAGAGAGAGAGAGAGAGAGAGAGACAGGGAGGTAGCTAACGGGACTCTTACTTAATTTCACTCGTGTGTGAGAGACTTTGTTAATATTTCCAAGACTAATAAAAATAGTCCCATACTATTCTTTACCTCTCCTGTCATTGCATGACAAATGGGAACCAAGATTATCTACTTACAAACAACTCAAGTATAACAACCGCTCGTCCACAAGTCTAATATATAACTTCTCTACAAGTATATACAAAGTCCTTTTTGTGACATTTGGTGGCAGCGGTGGGATTCGAACCCACGCCTCCGAAGAGACTGGTGTGAGTCTTTCATGACAGCCTACAGTGCAAATAGCTTACAAGTTTACTACAAAGTTTTTATGACATTTGGTAGCAGCAAACGTATACGAACCTCGTCTACGAATCAACAGTGAATTCCTACAAAATATCAAGATTGAAAACAAGAATACCTCACACAACCAACAGCTTACAACCAGCTCCTGACAATTCTCTCCAACCAGCCCCCTCCGTCTCCCCGATCACCACGCTGATGTAGAGGTGAAGAGGTCACAGGACGCCTTGCAAGTAGTTTAACAAAGTACTGATACAAACAATCTTGCAATTTCTACAACGAACCAACGAACTACAACCATCTACAATTAACTACAAGTAACAACTCTACGATGCATCTGTATAATCTTCTACACGCTCCTACAAGTAGCGGCAGTTTTCATCCCACAACGAGTAAATCACAAGAGAAAAGGACCGAGAAAACATCGAGAAAGAAAAACAAAACAAACAAACGAAGAATGAGACACGACTCACAACTCACAACCACCAGACCTCACCCTCCTCTCTCTGCTACATCCACCCAACCTCCACCGCTGACGCAGGAGTGAAGAGGTCAAGACGACGAAGCAAATACTAAGTCCATATTCACAACTCATCTTACTCATCTTCACTCAAGTTACTCATCACTACTCATTTACTCACCACAGCTACCAGTGTGGGAAGTCGACGTCACCATACGTATCAACGTGTGTCTGACACCCCACAACACGTCAATCACCCCGTGAAGGACAACGCTATCACCACGTGCAACACCACTCACACCATTCCCACCACGGTAAAAATTAGTGAGTTACATATTTACTTCATCTATACGATACACAGTGATAGACAGCACATTTTGCACAAACATATAAAACGTGCTGTATACAGTAGTTACAACTTACGTACACATACTTACTTCAGTTATCTGTGTAACTCAAACACTAAATAATCACCAACAATAAATATTCTACACTGTATATATTCATTCATTTATTATAGCATTTATTTACTACCAACGAGTGTTACCATTTATACCTACATAAAATACGTGTTTCATACATACAGCTATACATTATTACATCTACAAAGTAATAAAGAAAATATACCATCACAGTTACTCAGTGAGCGATTAAAAAAGACTGTATTAAGCATTAATTAAAGCTACCTAGTGGAAACAGATAAATTAAGTTACAAGGAAAACCAGAAAAAAAAAATGGCCAACACAAATGACGTTAGCAAGAGTGAACATCTTCAACACAATCGTGAAGACAAAGATTTCCACACAATGCTGACACATATATTGCCCACGATAGGTACAAGTGAACAACAAGTCAGTGTATATAGTTAATACTGTATATAGTGTATATATATTTTTTATATAAAATAACAAAATATGGGGCTATATAATATCATTTTCAGTAATAGCTGTGCAATATAAAATAACCCTTAAAAAAGGGTCCCAAGGAAATTAACCAGCAATTATGCAACCATGAACAACACCGAAAAAAAAAAAAAAAAAAAAAGCGTAGACAAACGAAGAAAAACAAACTATAGAAAATCAATACATACAAAAAAAGAAAGAAAGAAAAAGAAATAGAGTAAGATCACATAACAAACAAATGAAAATAAGTGTAAGTGTTACTACATATGCCAAAATACCACATAAACTACAAACAAAAAAGCAAATTGTTGTCTTCACAAGCTAGTGGCATGGCACATCATATCATCGACCGCAGCATGACCGTATTCAATGTCAGGACTACAATTATTACAATTATGTAACTACAAACGATATGTAACAATTATGTAACGACAAACGATTGCATTATGTTACACTTGCTACAACTATGTAACTACAAACAATATGTACCAATTATGTAACAGTTGCATTAACAAGATGTAACTTTTATGTAACTTTAACTACAATTATGTAACTACAAACGATATGTAACAATTATGTAACGACAAACGATTGCATTATGTTACACTTGCTACAATTATGTAACTACAAACAATATGTAACAATTATGTAACAGTTGCATTAACAAGATGTAACTTTTATGTAACTTTAACTACAATTATAAGGCCAACACAATTATGTAACAGTTGCATTAACAAAATGTAACTACAATTATAAGGCCAACACAATTATGCATTACCACAATATTATGTAACAATTCATAAAATGTTACGATTATGTATTACCACAATAATACTACAATATTATGTAAAGTCATACAATTATACCACAATTCTGTATTACCAGAATCATCATACAAGTTAGGTGAAATATTGGACATTACTAAGTGGATGGCTCAATATGTAATGTGTAACCTAGCAGTATTGCCATTGCACAATTATATGCGTACGTCTGTTGTACATGCACGTTTTACAAAGTGTCATACAACAACCATTGCATTTGTTCAATTATGTATAGAACTTGTTTAAAATTTAATATCTTGATCATTGCAATTTACTATGAATATTATATGTGTACAATATTATAATCAATATTATATACTAATAGATTTGCATATGTCAATGATAATTGCTGTCGGAGGACCTTCAGCTGCGCCGCTGAGCATATGTCAGGACTCCATATTATAATTACAAATCATAACAGATGAATAGATAAATAGATAGATAGAGAGACAGATAGAAGCAGGAAGTCAGATGATGAGAAGGTATTGTGTCTGCGAGAATCGAGCAATGCTAAACATGCTTACACACTCTTAACTCAAGGAATGCTTTATAGGCACACGACAGCGCCTCGTGACCATACACACACATACACACATACTCACACACAGGCTTCTAGAACTTTCCAACCACAGTGAACACACGTGACACGACCCCTGCTACACCAGAATTTAGGAAGCAGAGGCGGAAGGAGACAGGCCATAGAATCGGGAGGTAGTAGGAAGAAAGGCTTAGCAACTTGGAAGAGAGAGAGAGAGAGAGAGAGAGACAGGGAGGTAGCTAACGGGACTCTTACTTAATTTCACTCGTGTGTGAGAGACTTTGTTAATATTTCCAAGACTAATAAAAATAGTCCCATACTATTCTTTACCTCTCCTGTCATTGCATGACAAATGGGAACCAAGATTATCTACTTACAAACAACTCAAGTATAACAACCGCTCGTCCACAAGTCTAATATATAACTTTTCTACAAGTATATACAAAGTCCTTTTTGTGACATTTGGTGGCAGCGGTGGGATTCGAACCCACGCCTCCGAAGAGACTGGTGTGAGTCTTTCATGACAGCCTACAGTGCAAATAGCTTACAAGTTTACTACAAAGTTTTTTATGACATTTGGTAGCAGCAAACGTATACGAACCTCGTCTACGAATCAACAGTGAATTCCTACAAAATATCAAGATTGAAAACAAAAAATACCTCACACAACCAACAACTCACAACCAGCTCCTGACAGTATTCTCTCCAACCTCCCCTCCGTCTCCCCGATCACCACGCTGATGTAGAGGTGAAGAGGTCACAGGACGCCTTGCAAGTAGTTTAACAAAGTACTGATACAAACAATCTTGCAATTTCTACAACGAACCAACGAACTACAACCATCTACAATTAACTACAAGTAACAACTCTACGATGCATCTGTATAATCTTCTACACGCTCCTACAAGTAGCGGCAGTTTTCATCCCACAACGAGTAAATCACAAGAGAAAAGGACCGAGAAAACATCGAGAAAGAAAAACAAAACAAACAAACGAAGAATGAGACACGACTCACAACTCACAACCACCAGACCTCACCCTCCTCTCTCTGCTACATCCACCCAACCTCCACCGCTGACGCAGGAGTGAAGAGGTCAAGACGACGAAGCAAATACTAAGTCCATATTCACAACTCATCTTACTCATCTTCACTCAAGTTACTCATCACTACTCATTTACTCACCACAGCTACCAGTGTGGGAAGTCGACGTCACCATACGTATCAACGTGTGTCTGACACCCCACAACACGTCAATCACCCCGTGAAGGACAACGCTATCACCACGTGCAACACCACTCACCATTCCCACCACGGTAAAAATTAGTGAGTTACATATTTACTTCATCTATACGATACACAGTGATAGACAGCACATTTTGCACAAACATATAAAACGTGCTGTATACAGTAGTTACAACTTACGTACACATACTTACTTCAGTTATCTGTGTAACTCAAACATTAAATAATCACCAACAATAAATATTCTACACTGTATATATTCATTCATTTATTATAGCATTTATTTACTACCAACGAGTGTTACCATTTATACCTACATAAAATACGTGTTTCATACATACAGCTATACATTATTACATCTACAAAGTAATAAAGAAAATATACCATCACAGTTACTCAGTGAGCGATTAAAAAAGACTGTATTAAGCATTAATTAAAGCTACCTAGTGGAAACAGATAAATTAAGTTACAAGGAAAACCAGAAAAAAAAAATGGCCAACACAAATGACGTTAGCAAGAGTGAACATCTTCAACACAATCGTGAAGACAAAGATTTCCACACAATGCTGACACATATATTGCCCACGATAGGTACAAGTGAACAACAAGTCAGTGTATATAGTTAATACTGTATATAGTGTATATATATTTTTTATATAAAATAACAAAATATGGGGCTATATAATATCATTTTCAGTAATAGCTGTGCAATATAAAATAACCCTTAAAAAAGGGTCCCAAGGAAATTAACCAGCAATTATGCAACCATGAACAACACCGAAAAAAAAAAAAAAAAAGCGTAGACAAACGAAGAAAAACAAACTATAGAAAATCAATACATACAAAAAAAGAAAGAAAGAAAAAGAAATAGAGTAAGATCACATAACAAACAAATGAAAATAAGTGTAAGTGTTACTACATATGCCAAAATACCACATAAACTACAAACAAAAAAGCAAATTGTTGTCTTCACAAGCTAGTGGCATGGCACATCATATCATCGACCGCAGCATGACCGTATTCAATGTCAGGACTACAATTATTACAATTATGTAACTACAAACGATATGTAACAATTATGTAACGACAAACGATTGCATTATGTTACACTTGCTACAACTATGTAACTACAAACAATATGTACCAATTATGTAACAGTTGCATTAACAAGATGTAATTTTTATGTAACTTTAACTACAATTATGTAACTACAAACGATATGTAACAATTATGTAACGACAAACGATTGCATTATGTTACACTTGCTACAATTATGTAACTACAAACAATATGTAACAATTATGTAACAGTTGCATTAACAAGATGTAACTTTTATGTAACTTTAACTACAATTATAAGGCCAACACAATTATGTAACAGTTGCATTAACAAAATGTAACTACAATTATAAGGCCAACACAATTATGCATTACCACAATATTATGTAACAATTCATAAAATGTTACGATTATGTATTACCACAATAATACTACAATATTATGTAAAGTCATACAATTATACCACAATTCTGTATTACCAGAATCATCATACAAGTTAGGTGAAATATTGGACATTACTAAGTGGATGGCTCAATATGTAATGTGTAACCTAGCAGTATTGCCATTGCACAATTATATGCGTACGTCTGTTGTACATGCACGTCTTACAAAGTGTCATACAACAACCATTGCATTTGTTCAACTATGTATAGAACTTGTTTAAAATTTAATATCTTGATCATTGCAATTTACTATGAATATTATATGTGTACAATATTATAATCAATATTATATACTAATAGATTTGCATATGTCAATGATAATTGCTGTCGGAGGACCTTCAGCTGCGCCGCTGAGCATATGTCAGGACTCCATATTATAATTACAAATCATAATAGATGAATAGATAAATAGATAGATAGAGAGACAGATAGAAGCAGGAAGTCAGATGATGAGAAGGTATTGTGTCTGCGAGAATCGAGCAATGCTAAACATGCTTACACACTCTTAACTCAAGGAATGCTTTATAGGCACACGACAGCGCCTCGTGACCATACACACACATACACACATACTCACACACAGGCTTCTAGAACTTTCCAACCACAGTGAACACACGTGACACGACCCCTGCTACACCAGAATTTAGGAAGCAGAGGCGGAAGGAGACAGGCCATAGAATCGGGAGGTAGTAGGAAGAAAGGCTTAGCAACTTGGAAGAGAGAGAGAGAGACAGGGAGGTAGCTAACGGGACTCTTACTTAATTTCACTCGTGTGTGAGAGACTTTGTTAATATTTCCAAGACTAATAAAAATAGTCCCATACTATTCTTTACCTCTCCTGTCATTGCATGACAAATGGGAACCAAGATTATCTACTTACAAACAACTCAAGTATAACAACCGCTCGTCCACAAGTCTAATATATAACTTCTCTACAAGTATATACAAAGTCCTTTTTGTGACATTTGGTGGCAGCGGTGGGATTCGAACCCACGCCTCCGAAGAGACTGGTGTGAGTCTTTCATGACAGCCTACAGTGCAAATAGCTTACAAGTTTACTACAAAGTTTTTTATGACATTTGGTAGCAGCAAACGTATACGAACCTCGTCTACGAATCAACAGTGAATTCCTACAAAATATCAAGATTGAAAACAAAAAATACCTCACACAACCAACAACTCACAACCAGCTCCTGACAGTATTCTCTCCAACCAGCCCCCTCCGTCTCCCCGATCACCACGCTGATGTAGAGGTGAAGAGGTCACAGGACGCCTTGCAAGTAGTTTAACAAAGTACTGATACAAACAATCTTGCAATTTCTACAACGAACCAACGAACTACAACCATCTACAATTAACTACAAGTAACAACTCTCCGATGCATCTGTATAATCTTCTACACGCTCCTACAAGTAGCGGCAGTTTTCATCCCACAACGAGTAAATCACAAGAGAAAAGGACCGAGAAAACATCGAGAAAGAAAAACAAAACAAACAAACGAAGAATGAGACACGACTCACAACTCACAACCACCAGACCTCACCCTCCTCTCTCTGCTACATCCACCCAACCTCCACCGCTGATGCAGGAGTGAAGAGGTCAAGACGACGAAGCAAATACTAAGTCCATATTCACAACTCATCTTACTCATCTTCACTCAAGTTACTCATCACTACTCATTTACTCACCACAGCTACCAGTGTGGGAAGTCGACGTCACCATACGTATCAACGTGTGTCTGACACCCCACAACACGTCAATCACCCCGTGAAGGACAACGCTATCACCACGTGCAACACCACTCACACCATTCCCACCACGGTAAAAATTAGTGAGTTACATATTTACTTCATCTATACGATACACAGTGATAGACAGCACATTTTGCACAAACATATAAAACGTGCTGTATACAATAGTTACAACTTACGTACACATACTTACTTCAGTTATCTGTGTAACTCAAACACTAAATAATCACCAACAATAAATATTCTACACTGTATATATTCATTCATTTATTATAGCATTTATTTACTACCAACGAGTGTTACCATTTATACCTACATAAAATACGTGTTTCATACATACAGCTATACATTATTACATCTACAAAGTAATAAAGAAAATATACCATCACAGTTACTCAGTGAGCGATTAAAAAAGACTGTATTAAGCATTAATTAAAGCTACCTAGTGGAAACAGATAAATTAAGTTACAAGGAAAACCAGAAAAAAAAAATGGCCAACACAAATGACGTTAGCAAGAGTGAACATCTTCAACACAATCGTGAAGACAAAGATTTCCACACAATGCTGATTCATATATTGCCCACGATAGGTACAAGTGAACAACAAGTCAGTGTATATAGTTAATACTGTATATAGTGTATATATATTTTTTATATAAAATAACAAAATATGGGGCTATATAATATCATTTTCAGTAATAGCTGTGCAATATAAAATAACCCTTAAAAAAGGGTCCCAAGGAAATTAACCAGCAATTATGCAACCATGAACAACACCGAAAAAAAAAAAAAAAAAAAAAAAAGCGTAGACAAACGAAGAAAAACAAACTATAGAAAATCAATACATACAAAAAAAGAAAGAAAGAAAAAGAAATAGAGTAAGATCACATAACAAACAAATGAAAATAAGTGTAAGTGTTACTACATATGCCAAAATACCACATAAACTACAAACAAAAAAGCAAATTGTTGTCTCCACAAGCTAGTGGCATGGCACATCATATCATCGACCGCAGCATGACCGTATTCAATGTCAGGACTACAATTATTACAATTATGTAACTACAAACGATATGTAACAATTATGTAACGACAAACGATTGCATTATGTTACACTTGCTACAACTATGTAACTACAAACAATATGTACCAATTATGTAACAGTTGCATTAACAAGATGTAACTTTTATGTAACTTTAACTACAATTATGTAACTACAAACGATATGTAACAATTATGTAACGACAAACGATTGCATTATGTTACACTTGCTACAATTATGTAACTACAAACAATATGTAACAATTATGTAACAGTTGCATTAACAAGATGTAACTTTTATGTAACTTTAACTACAATTATAAGGCCAACACAATTATGTAACAGTTGCATTAACAAAATGTAACTACAATTATAAGGCCAACACAATTATGCATTACCACAATATTATGTAACAATTCATAAAATGTTACGATTATGTATTACCACAATATTACTACAATATTATGTAAAGTCATACAATTATACCACAATTCTGTATTACCAGAATCATCATACAAGTTAGGTGAAATATTGGACATTACTAAGTGGATGGCTCAATATGTAATGTGTAACCTAGCAGTATTGCCATTGCACAATTATATGCGTACGTCTGTTGTACATGCACGTCTTACAAAGTGTCATACAACAACCATTGCATTTGTTCAATTATGTATAGAACTTGTTTAAAATTTAATATCTTGATCATTGCAATTTACTATGAATATTATATGTGTACAATATTATAATCAATATTATATACTAATAGATTTGCATATGTCAATGATAATTGCTGTCGGAGGACCTTCAGCTGCGCCGCTGAGCATATGTCAGGACTCCATATTATAATTACAAATCATAACAGATGAATAGATAAATAGATAGATAGAGAGACAGATAGAAGCAGGAAGTCAGATGATGAGAAGGTATTGTGTCTGCGAGAATCGAGCAATGCTAAACATGCTTACACACTCTTAACTCAAGGAATGCTTTATAGGCACACGACAGCGCCTCGTGACCATACACACACATACACACATACTCACACACAGGCTTCTAGAACTTTCCAACCACAGTGAACACACGTGACACGACCCCTGCTACACCAGAATTTAGGAAGCAGAGGCGGAAGGAGACAGGCCATAGAATCGGGAGGTAGTAGGAAGAAAGGCTTAGCAACTTGGAAGAGAGAGAGAGAGAGAGAGAGAGAGAGACAGGGAGGTAGCTAACGGGACTCTTACTTAATTTCACTCGTGTGTGAGAGACTTTGTTAATATTTCCAAGACTAATAAAAATAGTCCCATACTATTCTTTACCTCTCCTGTCATTGCATGACAAATGGGAACCAAGATTATCTACTTACAAACAACTCAAGTATAACAACCGCTCGTCCACAAGTCTAATATATAACTTCTCTACAAGTATATACAAAGTCCTTTTTGTGACATTTGGTGGCAGCGGTGGGATTCGAACCCACGCCTCCGAAGAGACTGGTGTGAGTCTTTCATGACAGCCTACAGTGCAAATAGCTTACAAGTTTACTACAAAGTTTTTTATGACATTTGGTAGCAGCAAACGTATACGAACCTCGTCTACGAATCAACAGTGAATTCCTACAAAATATCAAGATTGAAAACAAAAAATACCTCACACAACCAACAACTCACAACCAGCTCCTGACAGTATTCTCTCCAACCAGCCCCCTCCGTCTCCCCGATCACCACGCTGATGTAGAGGTGAAGAGGTCACAGGACGCCTTGCAAGTAGTTTAACAAAGTACTGATACAAACAATCTTGCAATTTCTACAACGAACCAACGAACTACAACCATCTACAATTAACTACAAGTAACAACTCTACGATGCATCTGTATAATCTTCTACACGCTCCTACAAGTAGCGGCAGTTTTCATCCCACAACGAGTAAATCACAAGAGAAAAGGACCGAGAAAACATCGAGAAAGAAAAACAAAACAAACAAACGAAGAATGAGACACGACTCACAACTCACAACCACCAGACCTCACCCTCCTCTCTCTGCTACATCCACCCAACCTCCACCGCTGACGCAGGAGTGAAGAGGTCAAGACGACGAAGCAAATACTAAGTCCATATTCACAACTCATCTTACTCATCTTCACTCAAGTTACTCATCACTACTCATTTACTCACCACAGCTACCAGTGTGGGAAGTCGACGTCACCATACGTATCAACGTGTGTCTGACACCCCACAACACGTCAATCACCCCGTGAAGGACAACGCTATCACCACGTGCAACACCACTCACACCATTCCCACCACGGTAAAAATTAGTGAGTTACATATTTACTTCATCTATACGATACACAGTGATAGACAGCACATTTTGCACAAACATATAAAACGTGCTGTATACAGTAGTTACAACTTACGTACACATACTTACTTCAGTTATCTGTGTAACTCAAACACTAAATAATCACCAACAATAAATATTCTACACTGTATATATTCATTCATTTATTGTAGCATTTATTTACTACCAACGAGTGTTACCATTTATACCTACATAAAATACGTGTTTCATACATACAGCTATACATTATTACATCTACAAAGTAATAAAGAAAATATACCATCACAGTTACTCAGTGAGCGATTAAAAAAGACTGTATTAAGCATTAATTAAAGCTACCTAGTGGAAACAAATAAATTAAGTTACAAGGAAAACCAGAAAAAAAAAAAATGGCCAACACAAATGACGTTAGCAAGAATGAACATCTTCAACACAATCGTGAAGACAAAGATTTCCACACAATGCTGACACATATATTGCCCACGATAGGTACAAGTGAACAAGTCAGTGTATATAGTTAATACTGTATATAGTGTATATATATTTTTTATATAAAATAACAAAATATGGGGCTATATAATATCATTTTCAGTAATAGCTGTGCAATATAAAATAACCCTTAAAAAAGGGTCCCAAGGAAATTAACCAGCAATTATGCAACCATGAACAACACCGAAAAAAAAAAAAAAAAAAAGCGTAGACAAACGAAGAAAAACAAACTATAGAAAATCAATACATACAAAAAAAGAAAGAAAGAAAAAGAAATAGAGTAAGATCACATAACAAACAAATGAAAATAAGTGTAAGTGTTACTACATATGCCAAAATACCACATAAACTACAAACAAAAAAGCAAATTGTTGTCTCCACAAGCTAGTGGCATGGCACATCATATCATCGACCGCAGCATGACCGTATTCAATGTCAGGACTACAATTATTACAATTATGTAACTACAAACGATATGTAACAATTATGTAACGACAAACGATTGCATTATGTTACACTTGCTACAACTATGTAACTACAAACAATATGTACCAATTATGTAACAGTTGCATTAACAAGATGTAACTTTTATGTAACTTTAACTACAATTATGTAACTACAAACGATATGTAACAATTATGTAACGACAAACGATTGCATTATGTTACACTTGCTACAATTATGTAACTACAAACAATATGTAACAATTATGTAACAGTTGCATTAACAAGATGTAACTTTTATGTAACTTTAACTACAATTATAAGGCCAACACAATTATGTAACAGTTGCATTAACAAACTGTAACTACAATTATAAGGCCAACACAATTATACATTACCACAATATTATGTAACAATTCATAAAATGTTACGATTATGTATTACCACAATATTACTACAATATTATGTAAAGTCATACAATTATACCACAATTCTGTATTACCAGAATCATCATACAAGTTAGGTGAAATATTGGACATTACTAAGGGGATGGCTCAATATGTAATGTGTAACCTAGCAGTATTGCCATTGCACAATTATATGTGTACGTCTGTTGTACATGCACGTCTTACAAAGTGTCATACAACAACCATTGCATTTGTTCAATTATGTATAGAACTTGTTTAAAATTTAATATCTTGATCATTGCAATTTACTATGAATATTATATGTGTACAATATTATAATCAATATTATATACTAATAGATTTGCATATGTCAATGATAATTGCTGTCGGAGGACCTTCAGCTGCGCCGCTGAGCATATGTCAGGACTCCATATTATAATTACAAATCATAATAGATGAATAGATAAATAGATAGATAGAGAGACAGATAGAAGCAGGAAGTCAGATGATGAGAAGGTATTGTGTCTGCGAGAATCGAGCAATGCTAAACATGCTTACACACTCTTAACTCAAGGAATGCTTTATAGGCACACGACAGCGCCTCGTGACCATACACACACATACACACATACTCACACACAGGCTTCTAGAACTTTCCAACCACAGTGAACACACGTGACACGACCCCTGCTACACCAGAATTTAGGAAGCAGAGGCAGAAGGAGAGAGGCCATAGAATCGGCAGGTAGTAGGGAGAAAGGCTTAGCAACTTGGAAGAGAGAGAGAGAGAGAGAGACAGGGAGGTAGCTAACGGGACTCTACTTAACTTCACTCGTGTGTGAGAGACTTTGTTAATATTTCCAAGACAAATAAAAATAGTCCCATATTATTCTTTACCTCTCCTGTCATTGCATGACAAATGGGAACCAAGATCATCTACTTACAAACAACTCAAGTATAACAACCGCTCGTCCACAAGTCTAATATATAACTTCTCTACAAGTATATACAAAGTTTTTTGTGACATTTGGTAGCAGCGAACATATACGAACCTCGTCTTCCACTAGAGTTCGTGGCTTCCCACCAAAGTACAATGTCACGAATTTGTATAAATAGGCTCGGGAATTCGTGACATTACACCCCATCAAAATCAAATTTTTCTCTGAAAAATTTAACAATATATACATACATAAGCATCCTAACTCAGTCACACAAGATTCACACTGTGGTGTGTGTACTATCCTGCTACAGGAGAAAATCACTGGCACTAATGAGCTTAAAAACCTAGTATTTACGTTCACAGAAGCAAGCTCGAGGGGAAAAATCTCCGTGACGTCGGTGAAAAATCCTGTACTCAGGTCAAACTGAGCGAAAGTTTGCTTTGTTTATATTAAAAAATAATTGTTATGTAGCGTGGTGTATGTATTACATGGTGTAGATGTGACAGTTGTAGTGTAACTGTACCTACATGCAAAATGATATAATACAAATTAATAGTAAAAGGAGACGACGAGACAGAAAAGACGAGGCAGCAGCATGCGGCAGAGACAATCAGGTGATCTGCACAGCAAAACTGCTACACCCGCCAACTGTACCTGCAAAAGCAATCAAGATGGAGCATCAAAAGTGTCGATGTGACAAACAATTTATGTTAAATTACAATTTCTCTCTGCCTAGTAGTCAGTACATATGCTACAAAACTTATGACATTATTTTCTTATTGGGTACATTATTAACCAGGAAGCGTAGTCCTTGGATTGCTCAAATCTCTCAGGACCCTTGTAGTTTACTGGTTAAACCTATATTATTAATCAGGAAACATGCTAGTCCTTCGATTGCATAAATCTCTCAGAACATCCAGTTTACTGGTTAAACCTACATTATTAACCAGGAAAATGCTAGTGCTTGGATTGCATAAATCTCTCAGAACAGGCAGTTTACTGGTTAAACCTATATCTCTATCCCTACGCAAACTTCGGCAGGTCACATTTTAACACTCAGTGTGGGTGTGAGCACTCATGTGGATAACATGTATTCTCGAGATGCACCACAAGGTAATTCAGACATAACCTCGGATTGCCTCTGCGGGGGTCTCAAACTTCCACCTTAACCTACGGTACATATGTATGTACAAACTCTGGACATAATGTGTCCTATGGAACCCACGAGCAAGACGTCAGATCTTACTGGTATACTATTAATGGGGAACCAAGCTAGTCCTTGGATTTCTCAAATCTCTCAGGACCCCTGTCTTATGGACCCCGGTGTATGACAGTTGCCTATGTTAGTCATCAATTAGCAGGTGAGACATCAGGCCTGTGCCTACATTGTCAGTATGTATCTCAAACAAGGTTAACTGCTGCAGATACAGTGTCCAGCGTGTCAATCTTGCATTGGCCATCTTAGTTGTCCTGAGACTAGTGAGTGGCATATGATCAATTCCCAAGGTGAATGGTGCTCCATATAAATCTATCTATCTATATACCTAGGCTGCTTCCCCCAAGGAAAGGGAGGTAGCCGAGACAGGACGACACACTTCCCATTTACTCATCCATTCAAACACATTCATTCGCATCTTAGCCCCAAGGGGAGAACGGACAGATCCTCACCGCACCACACCGCACAAGGGTCAACTACGCAATGCAATCAGTGACATCCGCAGCAGGGCCCGACAGCAGAGCTGGTTTACCCCTGCCACATCATAACAGACCCCTTACCCGCACCTGACCTGACTAGCTGATCAGACCAAATGCGGGAGAATATCCCCTCAGGGCTGCGTCATCACTTATTCATTCACAATTTCTCTCCATTTATTTCTGTCACGCACAGCCACTCTTCCTTGCTCAACAGACATCCCTCTCGCATCCAGTGCTCTCTTCACACTGTCCATCCATCCTATTCGTGGTCTTCCTCTCAGCCTTACATCTCTCACATCAGATCTAGTTATCTTTTTCACCAATCGCTCATTATCTAGTCTCTCCAAATGCCCAAACCATCGCAACACCCTCTGCTCAACTCTACCAGCCATCTCCCAAACAACTCCAGTTCTCCTTCGCACTTCATCATTTCGCACTCGATCCATACGCGTCACTCCACACATACTCCTCAGACACCTCATCTCCATTACATTCAAACTTTTCCTCTCTGCGACACCCATATTCCATGTTTCAGCCCCATACAATGCAGTCGGTACCACAACACCCTCATACAGCCTTCTCTTTACATCCATTCTAAGCGAATGACATCTAAACATTTTTCTCATTCCTCCCAGCACCTTTCCTACTTCATTTATTCTAAACTTCACTTCTGCATCTATTCTTCCATCCACAGCAACATGTGACCCTAGATATTTAAAACACTCTACCTCCTCAAGCAACTCACCATTCAAAACTATATTCATCCCCCTACCATCTACCAACCTGGTACACTTCATCACTTTACTCTTATTCCTCCTTTCACACACCCTTCCAAACTCCTCTACCAACTGTCTCAATCTCTCCTCTGAATCAGCCACCAGTGCAGTAGCATCTGCAACAGCAGCTGCTTCAGATTCCACTCTCCACCATCAACATTCACCAGACTCAGACCTCCACCTAAAGCTCTTGCATTCACCTCCCTTACAACACCATCCATGTAAATATTAAACAACCAAGGCTACATCACACATCCCTGTTGTAGCCCCACTCTTACAGGAAACCAGTCACTCACAGCATTTCCCACTCTCTACTATTTACATAAAAACTTTTCAGCCCTTTTAGTAACCTACCATCAAGTCCATATAATCTTAAAATAGTCCACAAATAATAATAGTATTTCTTAACACCATCAACCACGGCCAAGAGTTCCTTCTCAACAGTACTGTAATTTTTCTCAGCGGGTTTTAACCTATGGCTGTGATATGCCACTGGGAAAATTCCACCTTCCGATTCTTTTATTAGTACGGCACCTACTCGATCTGGTGATGCATCGGCGTACAGTACGAAAGATTTATTGGAATTAGGCAACTGCAAGATAGGCTCCTTACACAGCATATTCTTGAAGGTGGCAAAAGATCTCACATGCACTTCTCCCCATTCAGTGGTATTTGGAGCATGTTTCCAAAGTGCCTCGTACAACAGCTGGGCAATGAGAGCAAAGTTGGGGATAAAACACCTATACTACCCCACTAGGCCGAGGAATGCCCTAACCTGTTTCTTGGTCACAGATCTTGGAGCTTCCCTAACCTTGCTGATCTTATCGCCCTGACACCTGCAACAATTGTTGCCAACAATATGTCCGAGGCACTCCACCTCACTGTGTGCAATTTTACACTTGCTAGGCTTCACAGTCATGTTGAAACTCTGGAGTCTACTGAAGAAATCTCCAAGAGTCTGAGGTGCTCCAATGTGGCAGAATGTACAAGAACATCGTCAACAAACATTTCTACTCCTACGATACCATGGAGCACTCGTCTCATGGCTCGATTGAATACTGCTGGGGAATTGGTAAGTCCAAATGGGAGGACTTTACACTGATACACCGAGTAGCAAAGGCAGTAAACTGACGACTTGGGATGATGGGGAATCTGGCAGAATCCCTCCGCCAAATCGAGCTTCGTGAAATATCGTGACCCTGCCAGCTTGGAGAAGTTGTCAACATGGTCACCCATTGGCTCAGCATCCACTTTGGTGATTGCATTTAGCCTCCAATAGTCGCCACAAATCCTGACTCTGCTATCCTTCTTGTGGACTACTACCATTGGACTACAGTAACGATATGAGGACTTTTAAAAAATACCTGCAGTCTCCATGTCGGCAATTTCCTTAACTACTGCATCCAGTAGTTGCATGAGAATCAGATATGGCTTAACCTTTACAAGGGTATTGCTGGTCAACTCAATTGTGTGATACTCAACCTTTGCAAGTCTAGGTTGGTCAACTCAGTTTTGTGATACTCAACCTTTGCGAGTCTAGGTTGGTCAACTCAATTTTGTAATACTAAACCTTTGCGAGTCTAGGTTGGTCAACTCAATTTTGTGATACTCAACCTTTGCGAGTCTAGGTTGGTCAGAGAAGACATCAGCATACTGACAGAGCAGTGACCTTATGGCATCCTGGTCACCTAATGCTAAGTCAGTGTTAAGTAAAACATCTCCGACAGTCTCCTCCTGACAGGACTGAACGGTTAAGGGCTCGTCATCGTGGTCACCATCTGGGATCACTGCAGCTGCCCCAGTTTCTTCTGGTGGCTGGTCACTGTCATTGGCTGCTCGTAGGCCAGTTTCCTCGGGGTTTGACTCATGATAAGTCTTCAACATGTTAACGTGGAACCTTTTACAAAGACTCCCCATCTGGATTATGTAGTTGAGGTCTGAAATGCGCTCTGCTACATCATATGGACCCTTCCACTGTGCCAACAGCTTGTTCTGGGCAGTGGGGAGTAACACCAAGCATTTATTGCCTGGACTGACCTTCCGAAGCTTTGCTTTCTTATCAAAATAAGCTTTCTGAGCTGTGCACACCTTGATCAATTCTTCTTAGCTAACTTAAACATCTTCTGGAGGCCATCAGCTAAATCAAGGACGTAGGTGTAGGGGGTCTTGACTTCAGGGTCGGGTTCTTCATTGTCCCATAATTCATGAAGGACTTGAAGTGGCCCACGGACCGACCTTCCATACACCATTTCAAAAGGTGAGAACTTCAAAGAATGTGGTAGGGCTTCTCAATAAGCAAAAAGAAGAGGGGCAATGAACCGTGGCCATTCTTTTGGCTGTTCACTGGCCATGCGCTTTAGCATCTTCTTGAGAGTCCCATTGAATCTCACACAACCCATTACACATGGGATGGAAGGGCGTAGTTCTCAAGCCTCTGATAGACAATAACCTGAATGCTTCATTCATCATGAACTGCGAACTCCCATCACTTGAGACCCATGCGACAGAACTCAATCAGTGCCTCTGCAACAGTGATGGCCTCTATATTCTTAAGGGCCATGGCTTCAGGCCACCGTGTGCTGATATCAATGATAGTGAGGATATACTTTGATCCATCACTAGCTCTAGGAGTGATTGATCCAGTAATGTCAAATGCTGCTCTCTCATATGGTTCAGAGATTATAGGCATTGGTTTCAATGGTGCAGGACGGACATGCCCCCAGTCAGTGGTACACTGACACACATCACAGGAATGCACAAACCTAGTTATTTGCTGTCCCATTCCTGGCCAGAAAAAGTCAACGTGGATGCAGTCAGAGGGAGGCCCGTGTGACCTCCCATCACTGAACAATGACCCAATTCAAACACTGCTTGGCAATACTTCGCAGGAATGACAAACTGCAGTCAAACCTCACCCTGGGGTGTTTGTGACTCACGGTACAGCCATCCTTGCTTACGAAAGAACCTGGCTTGACCTCCCTGTGAATACCTGATCACATTACCCTCCAGCTTCTTATGCACTGAGGCAAGTGTCAGATTGGACTGTTGTTCTTGGACAACATCTTTACGAATCAGATCTTGCGGTGTTGTGGCGGTCAATGGGGTGACACGGTTCGGAGCCTTGGCCATGGCTCATGTTACTGCAACAGCCAAAGTCTGAGTAGCAACATCTACAGTGCAACTATATTTGACACCTGGTATGTTACCTATAATAAGGTCAGACAAAGGTTCTGGCATGACTGCCGCAGCTGTCAAACTAGTGTAAAAAGGAGATGCCACCTGGATACGTGCCTTAGGGAACAATCTCACTGATCCATCAATAAGTCTAACTTGGATCTGCCTACCTGTGTACTCCTCAGGCCGAACTAGACTCTGCCTGCCGGAACAGCCTGAGGAACCATTGTCTCCCAGAACATTTATGGAAACACCTCCCACAAACCCTGACTGAACAAGAAAGGCAGTGTTGCCGGTGGAAGGGTCTGAGGAGGTAGCAGCCAGTGATTGATGAGACTGCAGAACAAACCATGCTGCAAACGTGATGCCTTGAGAACTTGATGCCTGAGGGGTCGTGCTCACCATGTGAGGAGTTGGAGCACTGAGCACCTGTGGAGGAGGGTTCACCATCTGAGGGGGACTAGTGAATTGTGGGGAAGTACCTGTATTGGTGGGGACAGCACCGCCATACTGCCGTTGGGGTATTAATGCAGCATTTGCCTCCTGCCTACGAAACACTAAAGCTGATTGTCCTGACTGAGGGTTACGTGATTTGTCCTTGTTCTGCTGCTGCATGGGATACTGCTGCTGGTTGGGGTACTGCTTGTACCTCTTCCATTTGGGTTTCCTGCGTATTCTGCCCCTGGTCCTTCTGCGGTTTGTTTGGACCATGGCCATTATTCTGAGAACCGCCTTGATGCTGGGGTTCAGTGTGAGATGGCTTCCCAACCTTAGCAGTATCTTTCCGGTTCCAGGTCTATTGCTTACGAGTTTGGTACCCGTATGCAGTGAAGATTGCATCAGTCATTTCCACCATTTGGCTGGCATCCTTTACCTCACAAATCTTAAGCTGAACCATAAGCTCAGCAGGCCACGACTTTTCTAGCTGTGTGTGCAGCATAAGGTCAATTATCCCCTCTCGTGTGCGAGGGGTCTCATCTTTCTCCATCCATTCATCTAAGTAAGCAGTGAGACGGTCGAGGAACTGAACAGCAGTCTCCTTTTCTTGGAGACGTGCCCTCATGAACTGACTCCTGGCGTCATCAACAGTGCGACCGTACACTTTCATGAGTGTGGCCTTCATCATCTCATACGTGAGATCGTCTCCACGAATTCTGTGGAGAATATCGTGGGCAGGGCCCTCAAACAAGCTAAGAAACTGGAGCTGCCTAGCTGTCTCATCCAGCTGGTACAGCTGCGCCATGTCCTCAAAATGAGCTATGAATAGCTCAATTGGCTCGTCTTCCTTGAATGAAGGAAGCTTAAGGGACAGGGTTGCCAGAACATGTGCTGGAAGAGCACTCGTGGAGCTCGGGTCGGCTACACCAGATGTGCATGAAGTCAAGGAGTCTCACTTGAGCTTCAACGCCTCAAGCTCATGTTTTTCACATGCCTCACGCTCGGCATGCTCGTATTCACAATCTCTCTCATGTTCCTTGTGCTGTTCTCGCTCGTGTTCACATTGTTCTCGCTCGTGCTCATGTTGTTCTTACTCGTGTTCACGTTCTCTCTCGCATTCCATGTGCTGAATTTTACACTCTTCACGGGCATCACTCTCACACTGCTGTTCATGAGTGTACCGTGAGAACACAGTCTTTAATTTCCTGGGGATTGGTAAGCCCCATATCCTTGGCTTCCTGTATAAATATATTAGTAGCCATGATGCTAACTCAGCTAAGACAGAGTGAACTAGAGACTGATGTACTGACTGCTGTTTCGCAGAAATGCTATCTATCTATCTATATACCTAGGCTGCTTCCCCCAAGGAAAGGGAGGTAGCCGAGACAGGACGACACACTCCCCATTTACTCATCCATTCAAACACAGTCATTCGCATCTTAGCCCCAAAGGGGAGAAGGGACAGATCCTCACCGCACCACACCACACATGGGTCAACTGCGCAGTGCAATCAGTGACATCCGCAGCAGGACCCGACAGCAGAGCTGGTTTACCCCTGCCACATCATAATAGACCCATCCTCTTACTCGCACCTGACCTGACTAGCTGATCAGACCAAATGAGGGAAAATATCCCCTCAGGGCTGCGTCATCATTTATTCATTCACAATTTCTCTCCATTTATTTCTGTCATGCACAGCCACTCTTCCTTGCTCAACAGACATCCCTCTTGCATCCAGTGCTCTCTTCACACTGTCCATCCATCCTATTCGTGGTCTCCCTTTCAGCCTTACACCTCTCACATCAGATCTATTTATCTTTTTCACCAATCGCTCATTATCCATTCTCTCCATATGCCCAAACCATCGCAACACGCTCTGCTCAACTCTACCAGCCATCTCCCAAACAACTCCAGTTCTCCTTCGCACTTCATCATTTCGCACTCGATCCATACGCGTCACTCCACACATACTCCTCAGACACCTCATCTCCATTACATTCAAACTTTTCCTCTCTGCTACACCCATATTCCATGTTTCAGCCCCATATAACGCAGTCGGTACCACAACACCCTCATACAACCTACTCTTTACATCCATTCTAAGCGAATGATATCTAAACACTTTTTTCATTCCTCCCAGCACCTTTCCTACTTCATTTATTCTAAACTTCACTTCTGCATCTATTCTTCCATCCATAGCATCATGCGACCCTAAATATTTAAAACACTCCACCTCCTCAAGCAACTCACCATTCAAAACTATATTCATCCCCCTACCATCTACCAACCTCGTACACTTCATCACTTTACTCTTATTCTCATGTACTTTCAATTTCCTTCTTTCACACACCCTTCCAAACTCCTCTACCAGCTGTCTCAATCTCTCCTTTGAATCAGCCACCAGTACAGTATCATCTGCAAACAGCAGCTGCTTAAGATTCCGCTCTCCACGATCGACATTCACCAGACTCAGACCTCCACCTAAAACACTTGCATTCACCTCTCTTGCAACACCATCCATATAAATATTAAACAACCAAGGCGACATCACATATCCCTGTCGCAGCCCCACTCTCACGGGAAACCAATCACTCACAGCATTTCTCACTCTTACACACGCTCTGCTATTTACATAAAAACTTTTCACCCCTTTTAGTAACCTACCATCAAGTCCATACAATCTTAAAACAGTCCACAAAGCCTCCCTATCAATTCTGTCATACGCTTTCTCTAAATCCATGAATGCCCAAAACACATCCTTGCCTTTCGCTAAATACTTTTCACACACTTGTCTCACAGCAAACACCTGATCTACGCATCCCCTCCCTCTCCTAAAGCCACACTGCTCATCACCAATTACTCCCTCTGTACCCTCTCTAACTCTCATAATTAACACTCTACCATACACTAGTAATCGAAAGTAAAGAATACAGGCACAGCCTGGTGGTTACCAGTTTTATCTAGTTAAACTGGTAAGGAAAGAAAAAAAATGCAACTGACTGGGAAAACTTTTACATAAAATTAATGAAGCAGAATCAATAACCACCAGTAAGATAGTGCCTATGGACTTAAATAACTAATACCTACCTAAGAGTGAGTTTGTTTATTATTTCGTTAATAACTATAAAGCTAGGAGTTAATATCTTGGAATGAGGTCGCCAGATGTCACGGGGTAAGTGGAAATATGAATAAAATGCTAATATATATTCATCAGTTGACACAAGGAAGTCTATATATCTATCTATTGCCAGACGCCTCAATCCCGTTTGGGGTGGCCACAAACAAATCGCCTCCAAGTCGCCCTGTCCCCCGCCATTTCACTGCCCTGCTCCCAACTCACACCTCCCCTCTCTCATATACCTCTCCACCCCATCCCTCCATCTCATCCTCGGCCTCCCCCTCCCTCTTTCCCCCTCCACCTCACTCACATACTGTACACTCTCTTCGTCAGTCTTTCACCCTCCATCCTCTCCACATGGCCAAACCACCTCAGTGTGTTCCTCATAACGCTTCCTATCACATCCACATCAACACCACAACGCTCCTTTATATCCTCATTCGTCAGCCTGTCTCTCCATGTGACTCCACAGGCTCCTCTTAAATAACTCACAAGGAAGTGACTTGTGAAATCTAGTAAATTTTACTTTATGCCGGCTTACTTTGCCGATTCTCTAAGAACGAGAATTTTATCAAGTTTCTCAAGAGTACACAGCGGAGACTGACTACTCACGAATGCTGAATTGTTGATACTGTTGGCCTCTAAGAAAGTGTGATCCTTGTCCCCTTGACAATCGATAAGAATAATAATCGAGACAAGTTCTTGCTGATGCATAACTCCTAGTTGGCACAACGGATTTAAGAATTAATAGCAAAGAACTGGCGTAAATACCAGTTGTGATTAATATAAGAAATTTGTGTAAACTGGGATAAGCAATTTAAAGAAAGCACAATGTGGAGAAATCAAACACGATTCTACATTTACATTAAGCTCAATGAAAGGAACTGTAAATTTATTAATTACAAACAAAATTTATGGTACAAGAATCTCAAAATGAATTCAAATACCAAAGGAAATACACTCACTTACTCACATTCAAATAGCTAATTAATCTTAAGCCTAGGAAAAAGAACGGAAATACTAGTAAGTGGAGGAAACGGAGCTAAGCTGCGAAGAGGCTGGGCGTCTCCAACTGCTAAGGTCACTACAGCCGATCACCAACTCGTGGGGAGATACGAGGAATCATTGAACTACTGGACAGCTCAGCACTGCACTCGACGACTCCTAGTCCCGTGGCTGTCCAACACTAACTGATGTAACCAGGCTGGGTATGGGGGGGTGACAAATGGGCATGTTCACCGTAAGTGGGCGTGACCTAACTTCAATGGTCAAAGGAGGCAGGGTGAATGATATGCACACGCAATAAAATCACTCAATGAAGCAATAATGTCGTGCATAAGAACGGTCACTCTTGGAGCAGTAGCAAATGTTCTGAAAAACCATCTCAATCAAAGTCCATACAGGAACGATTAAACTGAGTGATACACAGTGGGTCTTCCACTAGGGTTCGTGGCTTCCCACCAAAGTACAATGTCTCGAATTTGTATAAATACACAGTCTCGTATATTCGTGATATTCTCTTCTCTGATTTCTGTTGATGTCTCAGTTGAAGACTTTCTGCATATTGATGAGGCCGTTATGTTCCTTACCTCCGTTCTTGCATTCTGCTGGCCTTCATGTTGTTCCTAAAACCTCTGGCACGTATCACTATCGACCTGTCCTATGGTGGAATGAGGAGTGCAGTGTTGCTGTAAGTGATAAGATGTTAGCTTTCTCCCATTATTGTAGATGCAGGACAGAGCATTATCTTGTTGAGTTCATAAGGGCGCAGGCTAAGGCTTGTCAAGAACTGAAACAAGATAGGCGGGACTCTTCGAAGGTTTATGTGTCATCTGTAAACCTAAAGATGCCAGTCTCTCAGGTGTAGAAGAGGGTTCGAAAGATTTCGGGAAAATTCACTCAAGACAGGTCCCCTGAGTTCATGTCTAATGGTGAGCCTGTTGGTGAGCCTGCAGCTGTGGCCTATATTTTTGCGTCTGCCTTTGCGAGAGTCAGCCATTGAGATAATACCTCACCATTTTTGCCAGACAACATGAGATAGAGGAGGCAAGGGTGCTGGACTTCCCTTCAGGGAATGTGGAGTCCTACAACCTCCCTTTCTCCTATCACGAGCTCCATCTGCCCTTTCCCTCTGTCATGACACCTCACCAAGGCCGGATGATATTTCCTAAGTGATGCTTCAACACCTGGATGATGATGCACTGTTTTTCTCCTCAGCCTTTTTAACAGAATCTGGAGGGAATCTTCTCTTCCCACCTCTTGGTGTGTGGCTATTGTTCTGCCATTCCAGAAGCCAGGGAAGGCAGGTTACAGTCCCCTGCAGTATCGGCCAATTGCCTTAAAATCCTGCTTGTGCAAATTATTTGAGAAAATGGTCAACACACAGCTAATGTATTTCCTAGAAAGGATTGAATGTCTCTCTCTGTGTCAGTCTGGTTTTTGAAAATGTCACTCAACAACAGATGCACTTCTCCATATTGAGGCTGCAGCATGTGATGCTTTTGCTAGACAGCAGCATCTGGTGTGCGTTTTCTTTGACCTAGAAAACACATATGATACTACATGGTGGTTTGGTATCTTCCAACAACTCCATTCTTTTGGTTTACATGGCAGGCTGCCCTTATTTAAATTAAATTTTCTGCATGACCGTTCATTCAGGGTTAGGGTTGGTGTCACCCTGTCCCCTTCGTACCCTCAGGAGGAAGGGATGCCTCAAGGACATGTCCTCAGTTTGATCCTTTTTGCTATAGCATTGGACGATATTGTGTCATCCATTCCAGAAGGGATGTCGGCCTCAATGTATGTTGATGATTTGGCTCAATGGTACGCTGCTTCCTGAATGCCCGTGGCTGAACGTCACATGCAGCTCACTCTGGACAGGGTCTCTTGGTGGGCCACCATGCATGGCTTCCATTTCTACCCAACAAAGACGGTGGCCTTGCATATCTGCCGCTTGAGAGGTGTTCACCCTGACCCAGACCTCCAATTACATGGCCACAGTGTGTGATGTGTGGACGAGACAAGGTTTCTTGGACTTGTTCTTGACAGGAGACTGACGTGGGTACCTCATATCCACTCATTACGACTATCATGCCTCCGTGCCCTGTCTCTCCTATGGACCCTATCTCACTTGTCTTGGGGCACTGACAGAACCAGTCTGCTCCAACTTTACCTTGCCTTAGTAAGGAGCAAATTGAACTATGGGTGTGTGGTATACTTTTCTGCTTCTGAGGCAAGGCTGCAGCCACCAACTTTTGTACATCATGCTGGGATTCGTCTGTCAACTGGGGCTCTCCGGTCTTCCCAGATTGAAAGTCTATGGGGTGATGTGAATGAACCGCCATTGGATCTCCGCCAGTAGTCCTTAATGGTGCAGTGATGGCACTGCTTTCACCGTCTTCCAGTCTCATTGAGTTGTAAGGCTGTCTCTGAGGTCGTTCTTCTCCTCTTTTATGACACCCACCCTTGCTATCTACACGCGTTTGGGTACAGAGCGAGGGCTGCCATGGGGGAGTTGGGTGTCCAGTCCTCCCCTGTTTGCCCAATGCGTGTCTCCGAGTGGCTCCCTGGCTTCCCCCCCCAGAGGTACAACTATGTGATTACTTCCTTGAAAGGAAGGCCTCTCTTTCCTCACAGGCAGCTTTGTCTTATTTTTTAAAACATGCCTCTGCTCACAGTGACTCGATACCTGTATATACTGATGGCTCTAAATCCCATGTGAGGACAGGCTTTGGTGTCATTTTTCGTGAACAACTGAACTGACTGCCACTTTAGTCGTGGTTGAATTGATTTTTAGTTTTCCTCCAGCTTCTTTTACCATTTATAGTGACTCAGCCAGTGCTCTACGAGCTTTGTCTCGTGGTTTCCCATCACATCCCCTAGTCCTGTCTGTCTTGGAGTGGCTCTTCTTATTATGTAGGCGAGAATACTCTGTACAACTGTGTTGGGTCCCTGCACTTGTGAAGGTCCTGGGCAATGAGCGCACTGACTCCTTGGCTAGAGCTGCTGTCTCTCGCCCTTCCTTTCCTCATTACCATGTCTCATCCAAGGCTCTATGTGCAGTCGCTGTAGAGGCTGTCCGTTTCTGCTGGCAAAGGAGGTGGCATGCAGCAAGGGCAAACAAACTCCGCAGCATTCACCGGAACCTGGGCGATGGGGGGTATGTGGAACTGTCCCGACAGTGGGAAACAGCTCTGACCCACCTCCGGATTGGCCACACTAGGCCGACTCATGTTTTTTTAATGGGGAGGGCGCCCTCTTCGTACTGTGATGACTGTCTTGTTCCTTTGACTGTGCAGCATTTTCTCGTGGAATGCTCCAATCTTGCGAACCTTCGTCGGCGGTACCTTTCTGGGTGCCGAGCCGGCAACGGATCGTACCTTCTCTCCTCAATACTTGGGAAGGAGGCTTGTGCTATGGGGGTAGGCACCTTCTCCTTTGTGTTGAGTTCTGGCCTTCTCCACAAGCTGTAGGACTTTACCATATTTTAGTTTGTTTTAATGATAATGTTCTTTAACCTTTATATTTCCACCATGTTTTAGTTTTGGTTGTTTATTTTATGTTGTTGATTTGTTTTATGCATCGTTTTTATTTTGCTTTTTATGGTTTTTATATCTTTTGACATTCTTTTAATGTTTGTGTTCAGCGGCATATGACCTCTGTTGTTGCCCCGCCATCTGACATTTACGTTCATTAATTCATTCAGTCTTTGGAACTGGGTGGATTTTGGCCTCTTTTCTTGAATTAGAGAATGAAGATGTACGTATGCATAGTCAGAATAATTTAGCTAGAACAGAGACAAGTTCTGGGGAATACTTTTTCAAAACAATTGTTGGAATTCCCTCTAGGCCTGGAGCTTTGTTAGTTAATAAATTGTCTTGTATGGATTTTACGTATCTTGTCTGTATTTTAAGTGGAACCATTTCGGGAGAGTCAAGTTCTAGTACTGGGATGTTCTGGCTGACTTCTTCTATGGTAGAATTTCTGACAAATGTGCTGTCCCACGAAGGCCATTTGTAATGTTGCCATCTGAAGATTTTAGTGGGGGAATGGATGATGACTTTCTAAAGTTATTATTGAAAGAAATGAGAGTTGACCAGAATATTTTATTGTCACTAGGGTTGTTAAGTAGTTTTGATGCTTGATTTTGAAGAAAGTTTGATTTAGCGAGATTTATTACAGCTTTTGCATGGTTTCTAGCAATTTTAAATTGACAATGATTCAGGTGTTTTTTCTTTTAATTAACAGTTATATGCTGATGACATTTGGGATATAAAGATAAACAAATGAAGACTGAAATGGAGGATATACAGCAAGAAAATGAACATGTGGCATGAATGGGACAATATTCCTACTTTATGAGCTCTCATTTATTTGTATTTTTCTGCTCCTTTTTCTTTCCAATGACTTTCTCTTAACTGTTGGTTGATTTAATGTTGCACAGTAAATGTCGGAAGCGTCTGTTATTATTATTATTATTATTAATTATTATTATTATTATTATTATTATTATTATTATTATTATCATTATTATTATGGTGGTAGGTGGGGGGGCTCACCATCCACTCACTCGATGTAGTGCTGCTCTCAGGTGTCTGCCCTTTCCTCTCCTCCAGCCTTCTTTCCCTCCATCCTCTTTTGTCTTTCTTTCCTTCATTCTTTCCTTGTCCTTATGCCTGCGGGTGACTTTTCACTCCCTCTTCTGTCTTTCTTTCCTTCATTCTTTCCTCTTCCTTCTGCCTGTGGGTGACTCTACAGTGAGTGACAAGTCAAATGGTTTCCTGTACTCTAGGAAACCATTTACTATGCTGGGTGGTAACCATATAACCAAATTATGGCGCCTGGTGGTTTAGTGGGTAATTATTGTGCTCCAGTCGGATTGAGCAGGTGAAGGTTTATATCCAAGGGGTGCTCACGTAATACCACTCAGGGATGAGTGAGGCTGGTCACTCTCATCTTAACTGTCAGGACCAACCGCCTAGCCCCGGGCTCCTACGCTCCTCATGGGGCAATGTAGGATTGGATGATGGATGGATGGATTATTATTATTATTATTATTATTATTATTATTATTATTATTATTATTATTGCTGTTGTTGTTATTGTTGCTGTTGTGGTTTTTACTGAACTAACATCAGCTGTCCCCGAAAGAGATGACGTATGAAGAGGACAAGGTGTTTTGGTGAACGATGGGCGCCATTTGTTTTTATGCATTGAAAAGTACAGTAGTCCCATGTGGTTACGTTATAACCTCTTTTAGGTTGGTTAAAGAAATTAAGGATGACATATCTGCGGTAGAGACATTTTTAGTTGCGTCAGAGAAAACGTGAAGGAAGATTTAGAGGTAAAACAAGGGCAATGAATGAATGAATAATAATAATAATAATAATAATAATAATAATAATAATAGTAATAATAATAATAATCATCATCATCATAGTCATAATCATAATAATCATAATAATAATCTGTGCAGTGGAAGAAAGAGGGTGAAGGTGAGTAAATAGCACTGGACGGGGATCAGGCAAAGTGTATTGATATACTAGATTATGGAGGCAAAATGAAAGTAAATCAGATATTGCAAATATATGTTTGAGATGGATTTGGAAATATATACATTTTACCAGTCATGGATGAAGTAGGCAAAAGTAAATAAGAAACATAGGTAAGATCTGAAACAGAATTTACGGTAAGACAGTATATCAAATGTCCTGTACAGCACGAACGTAACATTTTTCAGTCGAATCTTTTTCAGACACACACACACAAAGCAGGGTCATTAAGAATAATATATTTGACATTTTATTGCTTTCAAACGATACCACTGTATACATACGTATAATCCCCATTTTCGCCGTATGTATTGGAACTTGGTAGTGGTAAAAGTCATATGTCCTTGTCACACATACACGACTCTAAGGCCGACCGCGGCGCGACTCAAGGTCGTGTTCTAGTTGGCTCCCACGCCTCCCGACTGGCCCCGAATCTGCTCTGCTCATGACTGCCTAACGACCACGTCGGGACTGCCGCACGACCGGTCGTGACGTCCTCAAGAACACAAGATCACGAGGCGATTGCGAGGTGACGGAGCTACGAGTCTTCAAATTTGAAATTTAACGATTTTTTGTCAGCCACGACCGTAACATGACCGCCCACGAACACAAGACGACTGCATGACGCGTTTGGAGAACGCTCCCCGACCCCCCACAACACTCCCACGTCCCCCCCACGACTGACCCATGGTGTGGGGCATCACATCTAGACCACCAATGACATGCAGCGTGGGGTGGGGCATCACACCTAGACCACCAATGACACCCAGTGCATCACCATGGACCTCTCCTGTGTCTAGTCAGTTGATGAGGGACATGCCATCATAATGGTTTTTTGGTCGGCGACAGCATCACAACATGCAGCGACCGCATCATGACGCATCCAATTGAGCTAAGACTGCTTCACGACCGATGTAGGACACTCCCAACTGCGACACAACTGTGACACGACTTTTGGCACATCGTGAGGCATGACAAGTTGTCCCAGCGGCTCACGAGCACCCTAAAGAGTCTGGGCTTTGTCGGTGAATCAAGGGACGATCGATGAGTGACCCTCGGTCGGCCCTTGAGTCATTTGTGTGTGACAGGGGCTATACAACCGTGTACCGTTCACAACTGTAGTCCGTCCCCTAAAGCCCCCGTCACACATTCCATAATCCAACCACGATAACGCCACTAATTCAGTTACTGGTGCTGTCGTGAAATTTGACCATGATAAATGCCAATAACAAACAATGTCACGATGGCTGTATGTGTTATGATGGTCATGCAATGGGCACGATGGAGTCATGATAGCCGTAAGACTGGGTCACGATTGGCAGATTCTGACATTTTTAACGGTCATTTTGTCATCATGATGAAGCCATGATCACCACAATAGTGCCATGACAGTCATGATGGTGCCATGAATGTACCATGATAGCATGAAGAGCTATGCCCACACACCCCGTGCTGCCACATGTGTCCACGTGGTTGCCAAATCGCTGAGGCCACGAAAAGTGCATAGGGCTATCGTGACTCTATCATGACCCATAATTAGCTCAATCGTGACTCAGTCACTATAGTCTTAGAGTTATCGTGACTCCATCTTGGGACCATTGTGACACGTGTGTATTAACCATCAAATGATTGTCAAAATATTGGCTCTATCGTGACTCATGCATGCATCTATCGTGACGCATTCGGCATTGTATTAGGGACTATCGTGACTCGCTCGTAACTTTTTTTTTGTCACGACAGAGTCGCGAAAGGACCTACGACGGCCATGTAGCGTGCAACGAAGATCACAATAGGGTTATGTAAGACTTACAATAGCTCTGCGTTGGGTACTAAAATCAGGGAGCTTCCCGATAAATTAACACTCTCGTGGCCTCAGCCGAGTGCACCACGAGTGTCACAATCGATCATGATAGACCCATAATCAAGACCATGATGCCACTAATAGCTGAATTAGTGGCGCTATTGTGGTTTGATTATGGAATGTGTGGCGGGGGCTTTTCGGCATCTGATCAAATCGTGACAGTGTTGCCAACTTAGGGGAAAATCTGCTATATTTGGCTGATATCCATTCCAACAAGTGATTTTTATAGATGTATATGGAACTGCTTTTTTTTTTTTTTTTTGCAAATTGCCATCGTCTTTGGCGGAAATTTTAGCCGATTTTTTTTTTTTTTTTTTTTTTTTACACAGATTGAATATTTACAAACTCTTATTTCATGTCATACAGTTCCTAGCAGTCGTCTCAAACAGACACACGTCCTGTTCACGTTTCCTTCCCATCAAACACAACCAACACATCGTCATCCCGGTCAGTCCTAGCCTGTCCTATGCCTGGGGTGGTTCAGATACTGATTTCATAAATATGATCCCAGTTTACCCCCAGTTGTACCGAAGGAATTGGGAAACATGCCTACCCGGACTGCAAAAGACTTGCTAATGCCGGTAGAAAATGATAAGACTACAGTATATTGCCTATTGCCAGTGTCAATTAATAGCAAAACTCAGTGATTTGAGGAAACATGTAAAAGTGTCAAACACGTGAAAGCATTAGAACCATTTTCCAGTGAAAGACAGTCTAAGATAGCTTTCCTTAAAGTAAGTGAGATACAGAATGCAAGTGAGGCTGAGGGGCAACTAGCATTATTTGCTGCGAAACACACGCCGTTCCTGACTGCAGATCATTGAGCTGACACTTGCAAAAAGGCATTTGATGATAGCAAAGCAGCACAGAATATGAAACTGAGCAGAAGTATGGGCAAAAACATTGTTGTAAATGTATATACTTGGGCCTCTTTTCCCGGAAATATTACGGGAAGATGTTGGTCATGCTAAGTAAAGCATTTTAACTGATGAGTCCACAGATGTATCTGTTGTAAAACTTCGTGGTGTTACTATAAGATAGTTTAGCAAGAATTTGCAGAAAATAGTTTCCACATTCCTTGGATTAGTTGAAACTGAATCTGGGACTGCAGCATCTATTGTCAGTACTAGTGAAACTTCTGAAGGCTCTCAACCCTGATGCACAAAGATTACTTGGAGTATGTGTTGACAATGCAAGTGTGAGTACTGGCATAAATCGTGCTGTTTGTGAATTACCGAAAAAAAATAGCTTCACCTCCTAAATCTTACAGTGGTGCAATGTGTGTGCCATTCCCCTCAGTAGGCTACATCTCATTCTGACTGAAACGTTGCGTAGAAATATTGATTTCATGTTGCTTGAGACTTACAACTGGTTTGGACACCTGTCAAAAAGGCAACTAGTACACAAACAATTGTATGAAACCCTGAATGAGGGCAGACATCCTCTTCAAATACCAAGAGTATGCGATACCAAATGGAATTCCATGGAACTTGCAGTGGTATGTTTACTAGTGCATTGGGAAGAGCTAAAACTACATTTTAAAATTGCAGGGTCAACTGAAAAGTGTTACACCACTGAAACGCTATTCAACATGTACAGTATAGTGACCCAGTCAATAAACTGCATTTGCTCTTTCTAAGTCCAGACTGCAAGATATACAGTGAACAGTGAAAGCTTTCCAAGGTGAAAATACCGACCCAACAAAGCTAGATTTAACAAATCTCCTTCTTGCAACAATTAGAAATTGTTCCAGTTTCAGTAGTTTATCCTATAAATATCTGATATTAATTCACATGTCGATTCTGGTGGATACTTAGGTTACGAATCCGAAAAATACTGTAGAAAAGTAGATATTTCAAAGGAGGCAGAAGGTAGTGTCCGCAAACGCTGCCAATCTTTTGTTGTTAAACTTTGCCATGAATTAGAGAATAGATTGCCTGACAACTTTCAAGTACTAAAGAAGATGTCACTCTTCTCTGTTTCTGTATTTGAGAGTAGTAAATGAACTTGTCGCACTGATTGCTGAATTGCTGTGCCACAGTGGAGAACAGATAAAACTGAAAATCAGTGGAGGAATTTAACAGTAATCAGGTGGAGTGAAAACAGTGAAGTTTTGGACTGAAGCAGATAATAACAGAGATGCATCTGGGGTTAATTCTTTCCATGAACTGTCAGATTTAGCAGTTAGCATAATTTCCCTTACGACTGTTTAGTCACCTTGCAAACTCAGAGACCGGTAAAAATACTGAGTCTAGCAGTGCTGTACTTGCAGTTAAAAGTGGGTTCATTAGATTAAAGTTGCCATGCATGCGAAATACCAAGAAATACGACAAAGCTGACTAGAGCACTTGCTGTGTATAATAACCGACGTCATAAGGGGAGAGTAATACGGCTGGATCAGCAGAAACTCCTGATCAAGATGAGAAGGATGGTATATTTCTGCTGAATAATCAAGAGATGAGCATTAGTATATGAATACAGAGCAATTCCTGGTGCTTTGTTATATGATTCACGAACAAAGAATATTATGGCAGATTTTAACTAAATCTAGCGGATTTGTGGGGCAATCTTAGCGGAATTTTACCATGCACAGTTGGCAACAGCGGGCCTGGGTTAATCAGTTCAGGGAGCGGCTGGGTGGTGAAAGGTTGCTTTATCGGAGGCGTCTGTAATTCAGCTGCAGGATGTTTTTTGTTTTTTTTTCATTCATTCATTGCCAGACGCCATGTATCCCAAACGGGGTGGCCAAGGGCTTAGAGTTAATTGTTTTACAGGGAGGGGCACTAATCCTCCACCAACCCCACTTAACATGTCGGGATGCCAACAGCATCTGGTGTTTCCAGGCGGTCACTCATCCAAGTACTAACCAGATCCAACGTTGCTTAACTTCGCTGATCGGACGGGAAGCGGTGTACTCAACGTGTGGCCGTTGGCTCTGCAGGATGTAAGTTGCA